>NW_023494793.1:980000-1000000 GCF_904425465.1 Colossoma macropomum | reverse complement strand
AGAACCGCTGGACGTACAACTGGGATCCAGGCGGAGGAACAAGAGACGTCATCGCTGAAACATGCTGGCTAATTGAAAAAGCCAAAGAACTCAGTGTGTTTCATTCATAACAGCAAAGTCTTCAACACTGTTGACCACGTAGAATTATGGGATATCCTCAGGAACATGGGAATAGCAGAGCATCTCATCATCCTAAAGCCTGGCAGATTATGGACAATCTAAATTGTTCCACATCAGAAAATTAGTTAGACAAGACTGCCCACCTTCACCGTCCATGATCTGTATACTGAAACATCAATAACCACCAATACGTGGATGACACAACGCTAACATAGTGGAACATAGCGGAAAACCTGAAAGATCATTTGAAGAAAATTTAAGGAAAAGAGTGAAAAGATGCGACTTCAGCTCAACATGAAGAAAATAAAGGGTTATGAATTTGAGAAAGACCACGAGCTCCACCACTAAGGGAGAAGACGTAGAAGCTTTTGTTTACTTTTAATGATTAACCACAAAAAGGTTGAGCACTCAAGAAATACAAGATCGGCTCTCAGAAGAATCTTCAATGTACACTCTAGACTTAATACTGACCTTAGGTATAGACATTAAGCATTTGGCCATCCTTCCTCAGACCACAGCAGTGTCAGATCACTACTTAATCTCATATGAAATCAGTTTTAGTCGTAATATATGTTTATCCACACGCTATAGTGTTAAACGTACTATAACATCGTCTACACCCAATAGCTTTACTGAAAACCTTCCAGATCTCTCGTCCTTAACCCAATGAATTAGATATGCTGACTAAATGTTTGGAGGACACTTTTCGCTCCACTTTAGATAATGTGGCTCCATTAAAAAGTAAAAGAATAAGGCAGAAAAGGCTCCATGGTACCATGACCATACTCGAGCTATGAAACAGACTGTTAGGTGATTAGAGCGTAAATGGCGTCAGACTAAACTTGAGGTTTTCCAATCTGCCTGGAAGGAGAGTCTTATAGACTATAGAGAAGCACTAAAGTCAGCACGTTCAGCCTCTCAGTCTCTCGTCATTGATTGGAAATAACAAGAATAATCCTAGACTACTATTCAGTACTATCTCTAAATTAACTAATAATCAAGCAGCTACTGAAGCCCAGATACCATCAGCCTACAGCAGCAATGACTTCATGAACTTCTTCAATAATAAAATTGAATTGATTAGGCACAAAATTCAAAATGCGCAGCATTGCAGTGCAGCGTCCTATAAACCTAATCTAGACCTAGAGTGCAGTATAACCACTACAGAGACGCTGGAGTCTTTTACTTTACTCCAACAAACAGAGCTCGTCCAAATTATTTCATCTACAAAAACAACAACTTGTATACTAGATCCACTTCCTACAGGTTTACTTGAAGATGTTTTGCCAGAAATAACTAAGCCCTTTCTATCTATAATAAACTCTTCTCTCAGCCTCGGCTATGTTCCAAAATCTCTTAAATTAGGTGTAATTAAACCCTTAATAAAGAAACCCAGTCTTGACCCCTCTGAGTTATCAAACTATAGACCTATTTCAAATCTTCCCTTTTTATCAAAGATTTTAGAGAAAGCCGTGGCAAAACAATTATGTTCCCATCTGCATAGGAGTGATATATATGAAAAATTTCAGCCTGGCTTCAGGCCTCACCCTAGTACTGAAACAGCGTTAGTGAAAAGTGTAAATGATCTTTTATTCTCCGCTGACAAAGGAAACATATGCTTACTGGTTTTACTCGATCGTAGTGCAGCATTTGACACAATAGACCATTCCATTCTATTAGACAGGCTTGAGAAACTAGTAGGAGTGACAGGTGAAGCTCTTTCGTGGCTCAAATCTTACCTTAGTGATCGCTTTGAGTTTGTTAATGTAAATGATGAACCATCAGCTCTCACAAGAGTAAAGTATGGTGTTCCACAGGGCTCTGTCTTAGGACCCATGTTATTTACCTTATATATGCTACCACTAGGTAGCATCATTAGAAAACATGGCATCAGTTTCCACTGCTATGCCGATGATACACAATTATATATTTCAGCTAAACCAGAGGACAAAACTGAACTTAATAAGATAGAGGACTGTGTCAAAGACATTAAAGACTGGATGTCAAGCAACTTCCTTTTACTAAATTCAGACAAAACCGAAGTCCTTCTTCTTGGTCCAAAAGCTGCTAGAGATAATCTGCCTACGTTTACTCTTAATCTCCATAGTTTCTCAATTGCACCAGGCACATCTGTAAAAAGCCTTGGTGTCACGATTGATCCCAGTCTGGCCTTCGATGAGCATATTACCAATATTACCAGAATAGCTTTCCTCCACCTGCGTAACATCGCTAAATTAAGAAATGCACTGTCGCTACAGGATGCAAAAACGTCAGTCCACGCCTTCATCACGTCCAGGTTAGATTACTGTAACGCTCTGCTTTCTGGTTGTTCCAGCCAAAACCTTAACAAGCTTCAGTTAGTCCAGAACGCTGCAGCCAGAGTTCTCAGCAAAACCAGGAAATTTGACCACATTAGCCCAGTTTTGTGTACCTTACATTGGTTGCCAGTTAAATTCCGCATTGAGTACAAAATTCTTCTGCTGGCGTATAAAGCTCTGAATGGCCTTGATCCTCAGTACCTCAGTGACCTTATTTCCTATTATCAACCGACACGCCCACTTAGATCACAAGGTGCTGCTCATTATTAGTACCCAGAATTAATAAAGTTACGTCAGGGGGAGGAGCCTTTTCATACAACGCCCCCCAGCTTTGGAATAGCCTACCAGTCTGTGTTCGGGACTCAGACACAGCCTCCATCTTTAAGTCTAGGCTAAAAACTTACCTGTTTAGTCGAGCCTTTGGTTAATTTGTTTTTCTAACTATGTAGGCAGATTATCTCTAGCAGCTTTTGGACCAAGAAGAAGGACTTCGGTTTTGTCTGAATTTAGTAAAAGGAAGTTGCTTGACATCCAGTCTTTAATGTCTTTGACACAGTCCTCTAAAAAAACTACAGATGCCTTTGAATTTGTGTGGGTGAAGACTTTTGAGAGAACCGTTGAAGGCTCTCCTCTCATCAGGCAGCCAAACTGAAGATCGTATTCTGGACACATTCTGAGAAGAACCAGTTCAGGAGGAGGACGACCAGCTACAGGATGGATGGAGATGATCAGAGGAACCATGAACCATTCAGAAGCCTGAGGACTCAAACAGGGGCAGGGAATTCTGGAGAATCACTGTCCAACTTAAAGGAGCCTAATAATAACAAGACCTTGTGGAAAATGTGTGCAGCCTGAAACGTTTAGCTAGGATTTTGTTTGATAAACAAAGCTGAGAAGAGCAGAATTCGCTTTTTAATTACTGTTCAGTTTTGAGTTTCATTTTCATTGTTACGTGTAATTAATTTCACTGTATCTTTGCTGTGTTGTGTGTTAAATGATGTGTTGTGTGTTAATGTTGTGTTGTGTGTTATATTTTTGTTGTGTTGTGTGTTAAATGATGTGTTGTGTGTTAAATGTTGTGTTGTGTGTTTAATGATGTGTTGTGTGTTATATTTTTGTTGCGTTGTGTGTTAAATGTTGTGTTGTGTGTTACTGTTGTGTTGTGTGTTATTTTTGTTGTGTTGTGTGTTAAATGTTGTGTTGTGTGTTTAATGATGTGTTGTGTGTTAAATGTTGTGTTGTGTGTTAAATGTTGTGTTGTGTGTTATATCTTTGTTGTGTTGTGTTAAATGTTGTGTTGTGTGTTAAATGTTGTGTTGTGTGTTACTGTTGTGTTGTGTGTTAAATGTGTTGTGTGTTATATCTTTGTTGTGTTGTGTGTTAAATGTTCTGCTGTGTGTTAAATGTTGTGCTGTGTGTTTAATGATGTGTTGTGTGTTAATGTTGTGTTGTGTGTTTTATCTTTGTTGTGTTGTGTGTTAAATGTTGTGTTGTGTGTTATATCTTTGTTGTGTTGTGTGTTAAATGATGTGTCGTGTGTTAAATGTTGTGTTGTGTGATTAATGATGTGTTGTGTGTTAATGTTGTGTTGTGTGTTTAATGTTGTGTTGTGTTAATGTTGTGTTGTGTGTTAAATGATGTGTCGTGTGTTAAATGTTGTGTGTGTTATATCTTTGTTGTGTTGTGTGTTAAATGGTGTTGTGTGTTAAATGTTGCATTGTGTTAATGTTGTGTTGTGTGTTAAATGATGTGTCGTGTGTTAAATGTTGTGTGTGTTATATCTTTGTTGTGTTGTGTGTTTAATGATGTGCTGTGTGTTAATGTTGTGTTGTGTGTTAAATGATGTGTCGTGTGTTAAATGTTGTGCTGTGTGTTTAATGATGTGTTGTGTGTTAATGTTGTGTTGTGTGTTTAATGATGTGTTGTGTGTTAATGTTGTGTCGTGTGTTAAATGTTGTGCTGTGTGTTTAATGATGTGTTGTGTGTTAATGATGTGTTGTGTGTTAATGTTGTGTTGTGTGTTATATCTTTGTTGTGTTGTGTGTTTAATGATGTGCTGTGTGTTAAATGTTGTGCTGTGTGTTTAATGATGTGTTGTGTGTTAATGTTGTGTTGTGTGTTTAATGATGTGTTGTGTGTTAATGTTGTGTTGTGTGTTTAATGATGTGTCGTGTGTTAAATGTTGTGCTGTGTGTTTAATGATGTGTTGTGTGTTAATGTTGTGTTGTGTGTTATATCAAATCAAATCAAATCAAATTTATTTGTATAGCGCTTTTTACAACTGATGTTGTCACAAAGCAGCTTCACAGAAATCCGTTTAGAACAAAGTTTCAACATGAACTGTAAATCCTCCAGGTGAGTGAGTCAGGGGCGACAGTGGCAAGGAAAAACTCCCTCAGTTGAGGAAGAAACCTTGGGAGGAACCAAGGCTCACATGGGGGGACCCATCCTCCTCTGGTCAAACTACGTACAAAATTATTATTCTACTAATATTAATAGTAATAGTAGTAATAGTTAGGAGACTTCAGTGTAGAGTGGGCAGCCAGTCCAAGGCAGGTGGCGGTGACTGGGTTGTGGGTAACTGGTCTGAAGCGGGTAGCCGGAGAGCTCTACAAACAATCATCCAGCAGTGTCCGGCCAGAAAGGTGAGCAGTCGTTTTCTCAGAAGAAAGGTAGGGAGATGGAGTTAGTTTAGTTCTGTATGGGTGTATGTATAGTAGTATGTAAAACATTTCCAGAGTGTGGCTAACGACTCCGGCAGATCTGACTATAACAGCTTAACTAAAAGGAGAGAACCAAAAGGGCCCACAGACACGGGAGCACCCTGAGACAATCTGGCATCCCTCCGCTCCACCGTCCACAAACCTGAGTGATGGCGTGTGAGCGGCGGGACGACAGGACCAGCGTCTCAGTTTACTATAATTCCCTGCGTCCATGGACCCCTGGATCTGCTGCCTTTATCCAAGGGGAAACATTAGCTACCAAAAGCTAAACTAAACAAATGAGTTTTCAGCCTAGATTTGAAGATTGCGACTGAGTCTGAGTCCCGAACATTTTCTGGAAGATCATTCCAGAGTTTGGGGGCTTTATAAGAAAAGGCTCTTCCCCCAGATGAAACCTTCTGAATTCTGGGAACTATTAAAAAGCCAGCACTCTGTGATCTGAGTAATCGTGGTGGCTCATAATGGGAAATAAGGTCTTGCAGGTACTCAGGAGCCCATGTAGGGCTTTATACGTCAATAAAAGAACTTTGTAATCAATACGGAATTTAACAGGCAGCCAATGAAGTGATGATAGAACTGGACTGATATGATCAAATGTTCTAGTTTTAGTGAGAACCCTGGCTGCAGCATTTTGAACTAGTTGAAGTTTACTTAAATTCCTGCTGGTGCATCCTGACAGTAGTGCGTTACAATAGTCTAGCCTTGAGGTAATAAAGGCATGTACTAATGTTTCTGCATCGTGCAGCGATAAGGCATTTCTTATTCTGGCGATGTTGCGAAGATGTAAAAAAGCTGTCCTAGTGATGCTGCCTGTGTGTTGATCAAATGATAAATCTGGATCGAGTATTACACCAAGATTTTTTGCTGCTGAACCAGGTATAACTGAAAAGTCAGCGAGATTTAAAGTTAAATCTGGTAATTTATTTCTTGCCACTTTTGGACCCAGAAGGAGAACCTCTGTTTTGTTACTGTTTAGAGAGGAAGTTACGCAACATCCAACCTTTCACATCTTTTACACAGTCCTCTATTTTCTTTAACCTGTATTTGTCATCAGGCTTGGCTGATATGTACAGTTGCGTATCGTCAAAGTAACAGTGAAAGTTAATGCCATGGCTACTTATAACTGTGCCTAACGGTAACATGTATAATGTAAATAATAATGGTCCTAAAATAGAGCCTTGCGGAATTCCAGATCTTACTTGTGAATAATTGGAAGATAAGTCATTTACCTTTACGAACTGATAACGTTCTGTTAAGTAAGAGTTATATCTTTGTTGTGTTGTGTGTTTAATGATGTGCTGTGTGTTAATGTTGTGTTGTGTGTTAAATGTTGTGTCGTGTGTTAAATGTTGTGTTGTGTTATATCTTTCTTGTGTTGTGTGTTAAATGTTGTGTTGTGTGTTTAATGATGTGTCGTGTGTTAATGTTGTGTTGTGTGTTAAATGATGTGTCGTGTGTTAAATGTTGTGTTGTGTGTTAAATGATGTGTCGTGTGTTAAATGTTGTGTTGTGTTATATCTTTGTTGTGTTGTGTGTTAAATGTTGTGTTGTGTGTTTAATGATGTGTCGTGTGTTAATGTTGTGTTGTGTGTTAAATGATGTGTCGTGTGTTAAATGTTGTGTTGTGTTATATCTTTGTTGTGTTGTGTGTTAAATGATGTGTCGTGTGTTAAATGTTGTGTTGTGTGTTTAATGATGTGTCGTGTGTTAATGTTGTGTTGTGTGTTAAATGATGTGTCGTGTGTTAAATGTTGTGTTGTGTTATATCTTTGTTGTGTTGTGTGTTAAATGTTGTGTTGTGTGTTTAATGATGTGCTGTGTGTTAATGTTGTGTTGTGTGTTAAATGATGTGTCGTGTGTTAAATGATGTGCTGTGTGTTAATGTTGTGTTGTGTGTTAAATGATGTTTCGTGTGTTAAATGTTGTGTTGTGTGTTTAATGATGTGCTGTGTGTTAATGTTGTGTTGTGTGTTAAATGATGTGCTGTGTGTTAATGTTGTGTTGTGTGTTAAATGATGTTTCGTGTGTTAAATGTTGTGTTGTGTGTTTAATGATGTGCTGTGTGTTAATGTTGTGTTGTGTGTTATATCTTTGTTGTGTTATGTTTGCGTGTTAAACTGTTATTGTCACTATAGAGCACACAGTTAAAGAGCTCAACCTCCCTGCAGTCCAGACTGATCAGGTCAACTTCACCCCATCAGAACTCGCACTTCACTGGAGCTCAGAGAGGATTAGTAACACCACAGAGCTCCACCTTAACCTGACACCACCCAAATCTGCCTAAGGTTAAAACTTGCTCAGTGTATTCATGTTCAGACCCGGAGCACAAGGAGTTCATTTTAGTGGGGGGGTTACAGACTCGGGGAGGGGGGTGGGGCGTCAGCTATCAATCATTAAGTTCTAGAGACATGGCGAAAGTGAGAGTGATGACTGTAGAACCCAACACTGTAATAAATTCTCAATAATAATAAAAATGTTGTAAAATTTTGCTCTTAAGTGTAAACAATCAATAAATATAGACAACCTTAAAATGTATTTTTTTAATAACGTAAAAAGTTACTTTATGATCAGTAGAAGTACAACCTCATTTCCCAAAAAGTTGGGGCACTGTACGAAAGATACATAAAAAACAGAAGGCAAGGTTTGTGTTCAGTGTGTCTTCAGTGTGTGTTCAGCATTCAGTGTTCAGAGTTCAGTGTGTGTTCAGCATTCAATATTTGTTCAGTATGCGTTGAGTGTTCAGTGTGTGTTCAGTTCAGTGTTGTGTGTGTTCAGTTCAGTGTTCAGTGTGTTCAGCATTCAGTGTGTGTTCAGTTCAGTGTTCAGCACATATTCAGTTCAGTGTTCAGCATTCAGTTGGTGTTCAGTGTTCAGTGTTTGTTCAGTGTCCAGTGTGTTCAGTGTGTTCAATGTTCCGTGTGTCTTCAGTGTTCAGTGTGTGTTTAGTGTTCAGTGTGTGTTTAGTGTTCAGTGTGTGTTCAGTGTGTGTTCAGTTCAGTGTTCAGTGTGTGTTTAGTGTTCAGTGTGTGTTCAGTGTGTGTTCAATGTTCCGTGTGTCTTCAGTGTTCAGTGTGTGTTTAGTGTTCAGTGTGTGTTCAGTGTGTGTTCAGTTCAGTGTTCAGTGTGTGTTTAGTGTTCAGTGTGTGTTCAGTGTGTGTTCAGTTCAGTGTTCAGTGTGTGTTTAGTGTTCAGTGTGTGTTCAGTGTGTGTTCAGTTCAGTGTTCAGTGTGTGTTTAGTGTTCAGTGTGTGTTCAGTGTGTGTTCAGTGTGTGTTCAGTTCAGTGTTCAGTGTGTGTTTAGTGTTCAGTGTGTGTTCAGTGTGTGTTAAGTGTTCAGTGTGTGTTTAGTGTTCAGTGTGTGTTCAGTGTGTGTTCAGTTCAGTGTTCAGTGTGTGTTTAGTGTTCAGTGTGTGTTCAGTGTGTGTTAAGTGTTCAGTGTGTGTTTAGTGTTCAGTGTGTGTTCAGTGTGTGTTCAGTTCAGTGTTCAAAGTGTGTTCAGCATTCAACTGGTGTTCAGTGTGTGTTTAGTGTTCAGTGTGTGTTTAGTGTTCAGTGTGTGTTCAGTGTGTGTTAAGTGTTCAGTGTGTGTTTAGTGTTCAGTGTGTGTTCAGTGTGTGTTCAGTTCAGTGTTCAAAGTGTGTTCAGCATTCAACTGGTGTTCAGTGTGTGTTTAGTGTTCAGCGTATATTTAGTGTTCAGTGTGTGTTTAGTGTTCACTGTGTGTTCAGATCAGTGTACACTGTGTTCAGTTCAGAGTTCAGTGTGCATTCAGCGTTCAGCGTGTGTTCAGTTCAGTGTTCAGTACATATTCAGTTCAGTGTGTGTTTACTGTGTGTACAAAATTCAGTGTGTGTTCAGTGTTCAGTGTGTGTTTAGTGTGTGTTCAGTGTGTTTCAGTGTTGAGTGTTAGCTAGTAGTTTAGTTAGCTGTTAGATAGTGAAGTTAGCTGTTAGACAGTGTAGTTAGCTGTTAGTTTAGTGTAGTTAGCTGTTAGATAGTGTAGTTAGCTGTTAGATAGTGTAGTTAGCTGTTAGACAGTGTAGTTAGCTGTTAGATAGTGTAGTTAGCTGTTAGATAGTGTAGTTAGCTGTTAGACAGTGTAGTTAGCTGTTAGATAGTCAAGTTAGCTGTTAGATAGTGTAGTTAGCTGTTAGTTTAGTGTAGTTAGCTGTTAGACAGTGTAGTTAGCTGTTAGTTTAGTGTAGTTAGCTGTTAGATAGTGTAGTTAGCTGTTAGACAGTGTAGTTAGCTGTTAGATAGTGTAGTTAGCTGTTAAACAGTGTAGTTAGCTGTTAGATAGTGTAGTTAGCTGTTAGATAGTGTAGTTAGCTGTTAGACAGTGTAGTTAGCTGTTAGTTTAGTGTAGTTAGCTGTTAGACAGTGTAGTTAGCTGTTAGTTTAGTGTAGTTAGCTGTTAGATAGTGTAGTTAGCTGTTAGATAGTGTAGTTAGCTGTTAGACAGTGTAGTTAGCTGTTAGATAGTGTAGTTAGCTGTTAGATAGTGTAGTTAGCTGTTAGACAGTGTAGTTAGCTGTTAGATAGTCAAGTTAGCTGTTAGATAGTGTAGTTAGCTGTTAGTTTAGTGTAGTTAGCTGTTAGATAGTGTAGTTAGCTGTTAGACAGTGAAGTTAGCTGTTAGACAGTGAAGTTAGCTGTTAGATAGTGTAGTTAGCTGTTAGATAGTGTAGTTAGCTGTTAGACAGTGTAGTTAGCTGTTAGATAGTGAAGTTAGCTGTTAGATAGTGTAGTTAGCTGTTAGATAGTGTAGTTAGCTGTTAGACAGTGTAGTTAGCTGTTAGATAGTGTAGTTAGCTGTTAGACAGTGTAGTTAGCTGTTAGATAGTGTAGTTAGCTGTTAGATAGTGTAGTTAGCTGTTAGTTTAGTGTAGTTAGCTGTTAGATAGTGTAGTTAGCTGTTAGACAGTGAAGTTAGCTGTTAGACAGTGAAGTTAGCTGTTAGATAGTGTAGTTAGCTGTTAGATAGTGTAGTTAGCTGTTAGACAGTGTAGTTAGCTGTTAGATAGTGTAGTTAGCTGTTAAACAGTGTAGTTAGCTGTTAGATAGTGTAGTTAGCTGTTAGATAGTGTAGTTAGCTGTTAGACAGTGAAGTTAGCTGTTAAACAGTGTAGTTAGCTGTTAGACAGTGAAGTTATCTGTTAAACAGTGTAGTTAGCTGTTAGACAGTGAAGTTAGCTGTTAGATAGTGTAGTTAGCTGTTAGATAGTGTAGTTGGCTGTTAGATAGTGTAGTTAGCTGTTAGATAGTGAAGTTAGCTGTTAGATAGTGTAGTTAGCTGTTAGACAGTGAAGTTATCTGTTAAACAGTGTAGTTAGCTGTTAGACAGTGAAGTTAGCTGTTAGATAGTGTAGTTAGCTGTTAGATAGTGTAGTTGGCTGTTAGATAGTGTAGTTGGCTGTTAGATAGTGTAGTTAGCTGTTAGACAGTGAAGTTAGCTGTTAGACAGTGTAGTTAGCTGTTAGATAGTGTAGTTAGCTGTTAGATAGTGAAGTTAGCTGTTAGATAGTGTAGTTAGCTGTTAGACAGTGAAGTTAGCTGTTAGATAGTGTAGTTAGCTGTTAGATAGTGTAGTTGGCTGTTAGATAGTGTAGTTGGCTGTTAGATAGTGTAGTTAGCTGTTAGACAGTGAAGTTAGCTGTTAGACAGTGTAGTTAGCTGTTAGACAGTGTAGTTAGCTGTTAGATAGTGTAGTTAGCTGTTAGACAGTGAAGTTAGCTGTTAGATAGTGTAGTTAGCTGTTAGTTAGTGAAGTTAGCTGTTAGATAGTGAAGTTAGCTGTTAGATAGTGTAGTTAGCTGTTAGATAGTGAAGTTAGCTGTTAGATAGTGTAGTTAGCTGTTAGACAGTGTAGTTAGCTGTTAGATAGTGTAGTTAGCTGTTAGACAGTGAAGTTAGCTGTTAGATAGTGTAGTTAGCTGTTAGTTAGTGAAGTTAGCTGTTAGACAGTGTAGTTAGCTGTTAGATAGTGTAGTTAGCTGTTAGACAGTGAAGTTAGCTGTTAGATAGTGTAGTTAGCTGTTAGTTAGTGAAGTTAGCTGTTAGACAGTGTAGTTAGCTGTTAGATAGTGAAGTTAGCTGTTAGATAGTGAAGTTAGCTGTTACATAGTGTAGTTAGCTGTTAGATAGTGAAGTTAGCTGTTAGATAGTGAAGTTAGCTGTTAGATAGTGTAGTTAGCTGTTAGACAGTGTAGTTAGCTGTTAGATAGTGTAGTTAGCTGTTAGACAGTGAAGTTAGCTGTTAGATAGTGTAGTTAGCTGTTAGTTAGTGAAGTTAGCTGTTAGACAGTGTAGTTAGCTGTTAGATAGTGAAGTTAGCTGTTAGATAGTGAAGTTAGCTGTTACATAGTGTAGTTAGCTGTTAGATAGTGTAGTTAGCTGTTACATAGTGAAGTTAGCTGTTAGATAGTGTAGTTAGCTGTTAGACAGTGTAGTTAGCTGTTAGATAGTGTAGTTAGCTGTTAGATAGTGTAGTTAGCTGTTAGTGAAGTTAGCTGTTAGATAGTGTAGTTAGCTGTTAGATAGTGTAGTTAGCTGTTAGTGAAGTTAGCTGTTAGATAATGAAGTTGGATGTTAGTTTAGTGTAGTTAGCTGTTAGATAGTGAAGTTAGCTGTTAGACAGTGAAGTTAGCTGTTAGATAGTGTAGTTAGCTGTTAGATAGTGTAGTTAGCTGTTAGATAGTGTAGTTAGCTGTTAGATAGTGAAGTTAGCTGTTAGATAGTGAAGTTAGCTGTTAGATAGTGTAGTTAGCTGTTAGATAGTGAAGTTAGCTGTTAGATAGTGAAGTTAGCTGTTAGATAGTGTAGTTAGCTGTTAGATAGTGAAGTTAGCTGTTAGATAGTGTAGTTAGCTGTTAGACAGTGTAGTTAGCTGTTAGATAGTGTAGTTAGCTGTTAGATAGTGTAGTTAGCTGTTAGACAGTGTAGTTAGCTGTTAGACAGTGTAGTTAGCTGTTAGATAGTGTAGTTAGCTGTTAGACAGTGTAGTTAGCTGTTAGACAGTGTAGTTAGCTGTTAGATAGTGAAGTTAGCTGTTAGATAGTGTAGTTAGCTGTTAGATAGTGTAGTTAGCTGTTAGATAGTGAAGTTAGCTGTTAGATAGTGTAGTTAGCTGTTAGACAGTGTAGTTAGCTGTTAGATAGTGTAGTTAGCTGTTAGATAGTGTAGTTAGCTGTTAGATAGTGAAGTTAACTGTTAGATAGTGTAGTTAGCTGTTAGATAGTGAAGTTAGCTGTTAGATAGTGTAGTTAGCTGTTAGATAGTGTAGTTAGCTGTTAGATAGTGTAGTTAGCTGTTAGACAGTGTAGTTAGCTGTTAGATAGTGTAGTTAGCTGTTAGATAGTGTAGTTAGCTGTTAGATAGTGAAGTTAACTGTTAGATAGTGTAGTTAGCTGTTAGACAGTGTAGTTAGCTGTTAGATAGTGTAGTTAGCTGTTACATAGTGAAGTTAGCTGTTAGATAGTGTAGTTAGCTGTTAGATAGTGTAGTTAGCTGTTAGACAGTGTAGTTAGCTGTTAGATAGTGAAGTTAACTGTTAGACAGTGTAGTTAGCTGTTAGATAGTGTAGTTAGCTGTTAGATAGTGTAGTTAGCTGTTAGTGAAGTTAGCTGTTAGATAATGAAGTTGGATGTTAGTTTAGTGTAGTTAGCTGTTAGACAGTGAAGTTAGCTGTTAGATAGTGTAGTTAGCTGTTAGATAGTGTAGTTAGCTGTTAGATAGTGAAGTTAGCTGTTAGATAGTGTAGTTAGCTGTTAGATAGTGTAGTTAACTGTTAGACAGTGTAGTTAGCTGTTAGATAGTGAAGTTAGCTGTTAGATAGTGAAGTTAGCTGTTAGATAGTGTAGTTAGCTGTTAGATAGTGTAGTTAGCTGTTAGATAGTGAAGTTAGCTGTTAGATAGTGTAGTTAGCTGTTAGATAGTGTAGTTAGCTGTTAGATAGTGAAGTTAGCTGTTAGATAATGAAGTTGGATGTTAGTTTAGTGTAGTTAGCTGTTAGATAGTGAAGTTAGCTGTTAGACAGTGTAGTTAGCTGTTAGATAGTGTAGTTAGCTGTTAGTGAAGTTAGCTGTTAGATAATGAAGTTGGATGTTAGTTTAGTGTAGTTAGCTGTTAGACAGTGAAGTTAGCTGTTAGACAGTGAAGTTAGCTGTTAGATAGTGAAGTTAGCTGTTAGATAGTGAAGTTAGCTGTTAGACAGTGTAGTTAGCTGTTAGACAGTGAAGTTAGCTGTTAGATAGTGTAGTTAGCTGTTAGTGAAGTTAGCTGTTAGATAATGAAGTTGGATGTTAGTTTAGTGTAGTTAGCTGTTAGACAGTGAAGTTAGCTGTTAGACAGTGAAGTTAGCTGTTAGATAGTGAAGTTAGCTGTTAGATAGTGAAGTTAGCTGTTAGATAGTGTAGTTAGCTGTTAGTTTAGTGTAGTTAGCTGTTAGATAGTGAAGTTAGCTGTTAGACAGTGTAGTTAGCTGTTAGATAGTGTAGTTAGCTGTTAGTGAAGTTAGCTGTTAGATAGTGAAGTTAGCTGTTAGATAGTGAAGTTAGCTGTTAGACAGTGTAGTTAGCTGTTAGACAGTGAAGTTAGCTGTTAGATAGTGAAGTTAGCTGTTAGATAGTGAAGTTAGCTGTTAGATAGTGTAGTTAGCTGTTAGTTTAGTGTAGTTAGCTGTTAGATAGTGAAGTTAGCTGTTAGACAGTGTAGTTAGCTGTTAGATAGTGTAGTTAGCTGTTAGTGAAGTTAGCTGTTAGATAATGAAGTTGGATGTTAGTTTAGTGTAGTTAGCTGTTAGACAGTGAAGTTAGCTGTTAGATAGTGTAGTTAGCTGTTAGACAGTGAAGTTAGCTGTTAGATAGTGAAGTTAGCTGTTAGATAGTGAAGTTAGCTGTTAGATAGTGAAGTTAGCTGTTAGATAGTGTAGTTAGCTGTTAGTTTAGTGTAGTTAGCTGTTAGATAGTGAAGTTAGCTGTTAGACAGTGTAGTTAGCTGTTAGATAGTGTAGTTAGCTGTTAGTTTAGTGTAGTTAGCTGTTAGATAGTGAAGTTAGCTGTTAGACAGTGTAGTTAGCTGTTAGATAGTGAAGTTAGCTGTTAGACAGTGTAGTTAGCTGTTAGATAGTGTAGTTAGCTGTTAGTGAAGTTAGCTGTTAGATAGTGTAGTTAGCTGTTAGATAGTGAAGTTAGCTGTTAGACAGTGTAGTTAGCTGTTAGATAGTGTAGTTAGCTGTTAGATAGTGAAGTTAGCTGTTAGACAGTGTAGTTAGCTGTTAGATAGTGTAGTTAGCTGTTAGTGAAGTTAGCTGTTAGATAGTGAAGTTAGCTGTTAGATAGTGAAGTTAGCTGTTAGATAGTGTAGTTAGCTGTTAGTTTAGTGTAGTTAGCTGTTAGATAGTGAAGTTAGCTGTTAGACAGTGTAGTTAGCTGTTAGATAGTGTAGTTAGCTGTTAGTTTAGTGTAGTTAGCTGTTAGATAGTGAAGTTAGCTGTTAGACAGTGTAGTTAGCTGTTAGATAGTGAAGTTAGCTGTTAGACAGTGTAGTTAGCTGTTAGATAGTGTAGTTAGCTGTTAGTGAAGTTAGCTGTTAGATAGTGTAGTTAGCTGTTAGATAGTGTAGTTAGCTGTTAGATAGTGAAGTTAGCTGTTAGATAGTGAAGTTAGCTGTTAGACAGTGAAGTTAGCTGTTAGATAGTGTAGTTAGCTGTTAGACAGTGAAGTTAGCTGTTAGATAGTGAAGTTAGCTGTTAGATAATGAAGTTAGCTGTTAGATAGTGTAGTTAGCTGTTAGTGAAGTTAGCTGTTAGATAGTGTAGTTAGCTGTTAGACAGTGAAGTTAGCTGTTAGATAGTGTAGTTAGCTGTTAGATAATGAAGTTAGCTGTTAGATAGTGTAGTTAGCTGTTAGTTTAGTGTAGTTAGCTGTTAGATAGTGAAGTTAGCTGTTAGATAGTGTAGTTAGCTGTTAGATAGTGAAGTTAGCTGTTAGACAGTGTAGTTAGCTGTTAGATAGTGAAGTTAGCTGTTAGATAGTGAAGTTAGCTGTTAGACAGTGTAGTTAGCTGTTAGATAGTGAAGTTAGCTGTTAGATAGTGTAGTTAGCTGTTAGACAGTGAAGTTATGTTATATCGTGTGGTAAGATCTTATATAGTACATGTAGTTGTTTGTGCTGTAACTCGTTTTTGTTTTTAGACTTTTTAACTCCTGATTTAATTGCTTTTATGATATATTGAGCCAACATTACCCATAATTCACAGTGACAACAGCAGTGGAGAAATGTTTGTGTGAATTGATTTGTGATTCTCAGAGTGTCTTGTACCTTTTTTTTATTGGTTAATGAATCTGAGATGAAGGAAACGTATAATCTTTACAGAATTACAGTCTGAGCTGGTTTGTCTGTCTGTTCTGTGTGGAGTCAGATGCTGTAATGATCCTGCAGTCTGTACGGAGCTTCTGTCTGGATTTGGGCCAGTGAGTTTGGCAGTAATTGTAAAAGACTGAGAGCAGCCACTGCTGGATCGGTTGCGTCAGGTTCAACAGGCAGGAAGTGTAGATGTTTTACAGCTAGTTTCAAACAGAATTTTTGTTATATATACACAGAGTTTTTTGGCTAATCACCAGCTGACGTGAGCTGTGAGGTTATTATTCGATTCACAGTCCAGTTTTGTATGTTAAGTGTAGTTTAATCACTTTAATCCTCCAGCTTTGGGGGCTTTTATGAAAGTCTGACCTGCAGCGATGATGTGGGGTCACCCAGGTGGGAAATTTCCCTCAGCTGGTGTCAGGGGGTGCTGCCGTAGGCGATGGTCACTGTGGCATCACCTTAGTACAACACACACACAGAGTTTGCTGCAAAAGAAAGGGTGTCCATGTTTCTCTATACAAGGTGATTGAAAAAGATTCATCTGAAAATATTTTTACAGCCGTGAAGTGCAGAGGAACCAATCACAATCCAAATGAAAGAGGGAGTCATAGAGTTTCTGGCTGTCAGTGGAAGATGGCTCCCTTCAGGAGATGGGACCCCTGAGCAGAAAGCGTTCTGCGTTCTCCACTTCAATATGTTGTCCGTACAGCTGGAGGGGGTTCATATTGAGCACTTGTAAAATTACATAATAAACTTTATGCTCATTTAAACTATTTACAGTTTACTGCATTGATCTGTAATGATTTACAAGTGAAATAAATCATTTTGAAATCAGATGAATCTTTTTCAATCACCCTGTATTTTATTTTCCACTTATATCGTTTGTGTGGTTTTACACACTAAAAACATTAAAAAAATATATTTATATTTTGACCTCTCTTTATCCCTTACAATTATAGAGGCTGTCTGTGTTACTGTGACTTTAAAGGGGAATTCCACCAAATTTTAAAATCCCCCAATGATTCAGCGATTGAGATGTAAACAGAGAGATTCAGAGTGGTTTGGTGTGAAATGGTTCAGATGTCTTTACAGTGGTGGTGATAGGAACCAGGGGTCGCATGACTACAACACAGATATAGACATTTTATTTACTATCCAGAACCACCAGTGAACCTACACGAGTCTTCTGAGTTTATATGGAATGTTGATGATGAAAATAGTGGAAAATCTGAAATAATAAGTTTTCTTTGGGGGCTATTTTGCCTCACAGCGCCCTGCATGTATCCCTCCACCATGAATGGAGTTTAAGTTCTCTAAACTATCATAAAACAGTGTCTCAGTCATCAGGCAGTGAATTCATAACCATTTCATGTAGGAACTTTCTGTGAGGAGCTTTTAGAGGTGGACGTCTGGTTCCTATCACCACCACTGTGAACAGTTCTGACTCTGAGTTTCTCTAGAAACCAAACAGTCTCTAGAGATAGAGCTCTGTTCTGATTGGTCTTACTGTATTGTGCCTCATTCAAAAAGCAGTCCAGCACTGAAACACTGCTTGTAACTTAAGTGTGAATGGGCGGGGCTATAAACATGTCAGCTGAATAGGTGAGTATTTTTTGGGGTTTGTGACATCACAAAAACAATGAATTTGAAACTGAGCGGTTTCTGCAGTTTAGATTCTGTATGAGCTGAAGAGAGAATGATTTATTATGAGAAGTGAAAATTTAATTTTCTTCTAAACAGCAACAACAATATGAATAATAATAATAATGATTATTCCTGAGTGTTTATTTCCTCACTCATTAGTGGAGCCGTCACTCAGAGCTCAGCCTCCAGCCCAAATCTGCTCTCCAGGATTGTTATGAGATGAGTAACTCTATTAATATTGTGATGTTTATCTGTGAAACTGCATGAAGAACTAATGTTCTCATAAACACAGCAGGTCCTGCCTCTCAGTGAAACTGTCAGTCTGAAATCAACAGGAGAATCAGAGATGGTTCAGCTGATAGACAAGCGTGACGGGCGTGTTTCAGCACGAGTCTGAATCCACAGCATCTCAGTAACTCACTCTGAGAAACACTAACAGACTGTGTCCTTCAGAAACTTCACACTCACAGTGTCTTAATTACAGTTTCAATGATGCTTTTTTCTCTCTTAATTATTAAAGTAAAGATTCGTAAAAAGAGGAACTCTAACTTATTCAATCTGTCCGTTTGGGACATGTGCGACTGAGGCACGTGTCAGGGGTGGTGCTGGGGGTCCAGGGGTGGGGTGGGGTGGGGAGGTGGGGGCTGGGGAGACTTCAGGGATCAGCTTGTGTTACATGAGCTTTTTCGCTTTTGAGCGCTCCCTCAGGTGCAGTACTACCACCTGTGGGGATTTCACCTCAGTAAGTCCCGCCTGTTACACATCACCACTGACACTGCACTGATACAGCACTAATGCAGCACTGGTACAGTACTGAAACTGCACTGATACAGCACTGACACTGCACTAATACAGCACTGACACTGCACTGATACAACACTGGCACTGCACTGATGCAGCACTGACATTGCACAGATACAGCATTGGCACTGGCACTGATACAGCACTGACACTGCACTAATACAGCACTGACACTGCACTGATACAACACTGACACTGCACTGGCACTGCACTGATACAGCACTAATAGAAATTCATGTTGTAATATTTATATTCAGCTGGAAGTTCTGATAGTACAGTCTGAATATGAAGTAGCAGCTTTTAGTTACAAATCAGTTCTTTCTGAAAAGTGTGGGATTTACAGAACAGGGCGTTCCTCCTGTACTGACTGCTTAACTGTGCATTCCACAAGTCAACACATGCATTTGTTCTACAATCAGAGTATAACGTAATTAATATCTAATTCTATGGTTTGAATTGTTTCTTCTTCCGTTCTTTCTCAAGTCTCGGAACACGCGCTGCAGGAAACTGTCTACATGTTCAGACACAAGCTGTAAAATTCCACGATAGTGATGAAGAAACCGGAGCATTTTTCACTTCATTTGAAGCGTGAGCCTTTATTTCCTCCAGTGTTTTACTGAAAAAGCCCACACGCCTCCGATACTGAACCCCATCCGCTTCCTTCTAAAACCATATATAGAGACAGGAATCTGCCCCAAATCCAGCTGCGTCCTGATTCCACCACACCTCCGCTCCTCTATTGTTACATTCCAGGGAGTTTCCTGTGCAGGTGAAGTCTTCAGATATCAGGATGTGGGTGGAAACATCCGAGTCTTTTGATGTTTCAGGAATGGACATGCAGGAAAATTAGAGAACTGTAATGGAACAGGCACCTGCTTGGGGTGCGTTACAGAACCAATCAGTGAAACAGGCCTGACAGCACTGAGAGCAGAAAGCGGTTCTTTAAAATTCACTTCAGTTCTGTAGTGATTTTTCCAACAAACATTATCCCAAAGCTGGAAAAGTTCCCCACAAAGAAGAAACACCAGGGCTCAAAAGTAGAACCTCTCTGAAAGTATGAAGAAGAACCATTGAGAGGAACTGAGACTTAAAAAGAGAAACTGTAAGAGGTCAGTCTGTCCCACCAGCTGCCAGCAGAGGGCAACAGTGGCAAGACACTATTAGCTCCAGTTCCCAGAAGCCCATGGGCTGATCAGCACCAACCAGACACACCTGTAGTTATCTGTATATAAGGTCATGGCAAACAGTGGTCAGTGTCACACCTTTGAAGAGGGGTGACCAGTGCGGTGTCTAGAGTGTCCGAATGAAAAGGAAAGAAAAATTAGGTTCAGAAGAGAAACGGCATCAAATCAAACAGAAAACAAGAGAGTCATAGCCACACCCTTATTATTCATATAGTTTATATTAAAATAATAATGATAATAATAATAATAATAATAATAATAATAATAATAATAATAAATCTTTTATTCATTCTTATTTCACAGTTTTTCTTCTCTGCACTTGGGTCTGCCCAACACCCCCCCCACACACAGATACACAGGATAGCAGGTCGAGGATAAGCTGTTGCTGAGAGTTCTGAGTCCTCCTCTGAATTCTGGCAGTTGGGCCCAGTCCCATTTCACCCCTCGCCCCTACCACTTAGCCCTACCCCTCTGTTTAGTGCATTCGTGTCTAGGGGCAGGGGGTCCTGATTCTTGTTGAGATAGAGGGGGAGGGTGAAGTGTTGGGGCTACATGAACCTCCAAACAGAGGTTTTTCAGAGACTCCACACAGAGAGTAATGAGAAAAAAGAAAAACCGGTACGATGGCTGAACAAGAGACCAAAGAAACCCACAAATGTGAGAATTTTTTATATTAAAAAATTTTGATAAACATCATTATCTTTGTTTTATGTCATTCAGTGTATTTTGGTCCTTTTCTTTATAACAAGCATATAACATCACTAGTAGTGCTGATATCTCGGTAGCTAGATAAATTTCCTGTTCCACCTGAAATGGCATTTAAGATTTTTTACAGTTTTTTTAACAG
>NW_023494793.1:880000-975000 GCF_904425465.1 Colossoma macropomum | reverse complement strand
GCTCACTGAGTCTGTACATGGTCAGCACTCTCCTCAGTTTTCTGTCTGTAATTGCTGTGAGGTGCGGTGCTGAAGTATAATCTCGATTTAGGGCCGAGTAGCACTGAAGCTTGTGCTGTTGATGTGTGGTCTCAGTCCAGTGGGTGATGTAGTTTTGTTTTTGTTTGGTGATAATCTGATTGGGTCTGATTTTCTGGGCGAGCGTGTGGTCAGGCTGATTGATGTTGGTGATATCATTTGGTTGTAGGTCACTGAGACTCAGGACCAGCTGGCTCAGGGGACTCCTGTCGATGTTCAGCTCCTGACCAGCCAGTGCGTTATAGTGGAGTGACTGGGGGTCACTGGATTTTATGTGTTTCCAGAAGTTTAGAGCTCTTTTCTGAATGTTTAATAGGAGTGGATACTGTCCTAATTCAGCCCTGCACACAGTGTTCGGTGCACATGGAGGATGCTTTTGCAGAATTCTGTGTGCAGGGCTTCAGTTGGATGTTTGTCCCAGTTTGTAAAATTGTTTTTTGTCAGGGGTCCCCAAACCTCACTGCCATATAGTGCAATTGGTTCGATTATTGATTGGAAGATTTTTAGCCAGATTGTGATTGGTATTTCAAATTTGATTGATTTTTTAATGGCAAAAAGAGCCCCTTCAGAGTTCCTTCACAGCCAAGTCAAAACTTCCTGTGGAGCTAATAGTAATGCCCAGGTAAGTGTTTGTTTTAGATTGTTTGATGTCGGTGTTGTCAATTGTGTAAATATAATTTACTGTGAGAATACATTGATTTAATAACATCATACACTTTCAATAAGTTTATAAAATAGTCCGTTATACCAGATTGAGTCGAAAGTTTTTTGAAAGTCTATGAAACACACAAAGATTTTGCCCTTATTTTGGTTTACGTATTTATCGATTAGTGTGTGAAGAGTGAAAATGTGGTCAGATGTTTGTGATTTCTCTAAGTCATTTATTTGATTTTGCATGTATTTTGCTTTTTTGTTTTCAGCATACATTTATATTCTTTAAGTATCTCACAGTATTTTGTGCGCAGTTCCTGATTGTGTGGTTCTCTGTGTTTCTGATTGGATACATTTCTAACTTCTTGCCTCTTTTTTTGCATGAATGGCTTGACTGTAAAGGCTCTCAGGAAAGTTAGGTCCAGATCGGTTATGGCGTAGTCCACCGTACTGCTGCCTAGAGCTGAGCTGTAGGTGAGCTGACCGAAGGAGTCCCCTCGCAGCCGTCCGTTTACGATGTACAGACCCAGGCTTCGACAGAGCTGCAGTAGGTTCTTCTCATGTGCGTTTACTGATTTGTCACAGTTTTCTCTGGGGGGGTACGAGGGGAAATTAATATGATCTCCTGTTATAAAGTGATCACCTTGAGTGCTGATGAAGTCTGGTCGGTCTCCTGTTCTCGCGTTTAGGTCCCCACAGATAATTACATGGCCTCGTTTTTGGAAATTGATTTCATTTTCTAGGTTTGGGAAGGTTTCTTCGTTGAAATAGGGGGATTCTAATGGAGGGATATATGTTGCACAAAGGAATACATTTTGAGGTGTTGAGATTAATTGCTTACTAATTTTTAACCACAAATTATTTTGTCCTTGTTTTATTGTTTCAATGGAATTGGTTAGTTCTGATTTAAACCATATGAGCATCCCCCCTGAGTTTCTCCCCTGAGTCTCTCCTTTTGACTTGGTGGAGGGGACCACTAACTCCCTGTAGCCTGGGGGACAACCAGTGGGTTTGTCTCCTCTACACCACGTTTCCTGCAAAATTAATATCAACATTTCTTACTTCCTTCAAAAAATCAGGGTTTCTACTTTTTAAACCAAATAAAGAGGAGTTTAAACCTTGAATATTCCACACAGAAATGTGAAAAGATGTCATTCTGTACAAGCTGAAGTGTGTTGCTATTCATGTTTTTGAAATGAGAAAAACAACTGCAAATAAAATAAAGTTATAATGAATCTTTGAAAATAGAATTTGATGTCTTACTCACTGAACTTAAATTGACTTATATACAATGTGTTTTAACTAACATTAACTGTTAATGTACTTTACCTTTACGGTAATGTGATTCTTACCACAGACCATGTCCCATTAGACAAGTGCAGATTTGGCTGAGCATCTGCTGTATGTCTCTGAGCTCAGAGTTATTAGGGTTTGCTGGTCCGCTGACAGCCTGAGCGTAGGTCAGTACTCCTGGCCTGGTCTGGAGTTGTTGGGAAGGTGGAGCTGGGCCCTGGGGCAGTGGTGCAGTGTGTGTTCCTGCCATAGGTGCTGGTGCTGGCGGGAGGCTGGGGTTGTTACGGTGCCTCGTCTGCCTAGCTGGCAGTTCTGGATAGTGAGGGCCGTGGTGTCGAGGTCTCAGATGGAGGGCTTGTGGAGTTGCTCCATCTGCAGGTCTTGGTGTGCGTCTCGATGGCCATGTGTTTGGGTTTCGTCCAGCTTTGCGCTGGAGTGTGGTGACATTGCGGGTCAGTGTGACGTCTTTCAATGTTTTAGCAAACACAGGCACTAACTCTTTGAATAGGTGGACGTGGTCATAGAGACAGGCTGTATCCAGAGTCGGGTGGTGGGCGAGGTGGGTGTTTGGTCTGAGGGCACACTCTCTGGAGATGCTGGCGTTGATTTTCTGAATTGTGTATGGATGAAAGTCTTTGCGGGGCAGCAGGGTGGAGATGATGATCTTTGTATTAGGGAAGGTGTTGCTGGCCTTCTCTATCACTGCCCTCAGGGATATGGCCACTCTTTCTTGCTGAGCTCTGAGGTCATTTGTCCCTGTGTGTATTCTGATGTGGCTTGGTGACCCTAGTGTTGCCTCTGTGAGTAATTCCAGTGCTTTTCATGTAGAAGGGCACCAGAGTTTAGCCACTCTGTGTCTGGGGAAGAGTTTTTTCTCATCGATAAATTTACCGTTGGAGTCTATTAGAAGTGCAATGTCCAGCTGGTCTGTGGTTCTTCTTTCTGCTCTGTTTGTGTCTTGGACACTGGGACTGCTGTGAGCTTCTGGGGGTAGAAGGTGGAGGAGGCTTCTGCGAGCTGGTGGAGGTTGAGGTTGAAGGTGGAGGCTGCAGCTGAAGCTGGGGGGACGGGTTAGTCTGGGTGGAGGTATCTGCTGTTAGAGGACTCTGTTGCTGATTGCAGGAGAGTAGCTGTTCTCTCAGACTCTGCACTGTGCTGTCTCTCTGTCTCAGCTCCTCTCTCAGTGCAGCCATCTCCTTCCTGTAGCTGTCCCTGTCCTTCTCCCTGTCCTTCTGTAGTTCTCTGACCTGTTCAGTTCAGCCAGCTCTTTTCTGTAGGTGTCTCTCTCGTGCTTCAGCTCTTTGTCCTGTTCCTGTTTGAGGACCATCTCCCGAAGGTGTACAAGCTCTACTTTCAGTCGTGTGAAGTGCTCCTTTATCAGGGTAATGGAGGTGTAGAGTGAAGGGTCTTGGTCCTGCTCAATGTCCTGCTCCTGAGCTGAGGGCTCTGCTGCGCTGCTGTGTGTTGAGGCACATTCAGTGTCTTCCCCCTGTGGAGTGTTTTCACTGGATCTCTCCTTCTCAGCGATTTCTCTGAGCTTATTAAACGACTCCTGGAACTCACTCAGGTTTCCCTGGACCATCAGAGTTCCGTTTTTGTAGATGTTGACTGTGGTCATGATTGTCTCAATGTCGTTAGGGTCTTTTATTTTGATTTTCCATCCATTACAGATGCCCTCTTTTTTCACAGAGAGGTAGAGAGAAATCAAGGCTTTGTGCCATGAGCGTGGGCGGTCAGAGTAAAAGATGAGATTGCTGACCTCACCGGTTTTATACAGGTCTGCAAACAGAGTTTCTGGCTTCTCTTTCAGGAGTTTGTGTTTGAACTGTTTCCTGGCGGTGTCACTCTTTAGGTCAGGAGGGTAAGTGATCGTGCAGAACTGCACTGGACTGCAGAGTGAGGCCACGCCCTCTTCAGGGCAGTAGGGGATGAACGAGGCTCCTTCTGATTGGTTCATTCTGAGAGCTCATTTGCTTGTAGCTGCCTCTGAATGTTGGGGAGACTTTTCAAAAGTCAACGGTCAACTGACACTTTAGCTTTAGCCTTTAGCTTTTATTGTCAAAGTCACTTAAAATATTAGTAAGATGTTAAATAATAATAAATTAGATGTTTTCTTTGTCCTCCACTCTAAAATAATGTGACTCACAGAGCTGCTGCTGTTGTTTTGAACAGTGCTGGAGTTGTTGAAGTTGTGCTGATCGCACTCCTACATTCAGCGGCTCTGTCTGGATGTGATCCTCTCCTGTAGTTTTGAGCTGATCTCCTCTAATATCTCACAGATATTGACTTTTTCTGTCTTGTTTTTTGTAGTTTTGTTCTTAGTGTATCCTTATGTAGTGTTTTCTATGATTATTTCAACTTTTCTCTCATTTCAAAACAGAAAACAACACAAAAGTCTGGGAGCTCACACAAACATGACTGAACGCTTTGGAATCCTCTCTCTCTCTCTCTCTTTCTCTGTCTCTCTCTCTGTCTCTGTCTCTCTCTCTCTGCCAAGAACCTTCTACTGAAAACACAAAGAACCCAAACACGTCCACTAAATCCTCCAACAGCACCAACCACCTTAAACAGAAACAGACTCAGAGCTGTTAACACTGATATTAACCACAGCACCAATAACAGTTAGACTATCTATCTATTTATTTATTTGTTTGTTTGTTTGTTTGTTTCATGCATTTGTGTTTACATTTTTTGTTTACAGTTTGAAAATGGAGCTATTTTCATTCATTTTATGAACATAAGTGCTTAGGAAGTGTTTGGTGGTGATAACAGTGTGTTTGTGTAACAGAGTCTGTTCAGTTTTCCGTCTGTTGATCTTTTGTTTAATTGATCGTTTTGGAAGAATAATCTTCCTAATTTAAATATGAAAAGACGGAGACTGAATGAAAGTGGGAGTGAATGGAGCTCCAGCTGAACCGTCACCTCCGACACCAACACTGAACACAGCTCTGCTGCTCGCTTACAGCCTGAGAGAAGCTACAGCTCATTTCTCTGAGTCGTGAATCTGTCACTGGAATATTTACCCACAATTACTGACTGATTCACTCAGAGAACCAGGAGTTCGTTATAGAACCATCTGCATGGTGAAATGGTTCTTCAGATTAATGGAGAATGTGCTCTATTTGGTTCTGCATAGCACCAATAAGGGTTCTTTTATTATATACAGGCTCAACATCACAATTGAACAGCAGAACCCTTTTTGGTGCTGTTTAGAACCATATACAACACATTCTCCATCAATTTGAAGAACCATTTTACCAAGCAGAGAACCATTTAAGCATGCAAATGGTTCTCTGAGTGTTCGTAGTTCTACATAATACCACTGTCTTTACTGATGAACCCTTAAAGGACCATCTTAAGAGTGTAGAGTTTAAAATGATTGTAAACTTTATAAACCATGAAATAAATGAAAAAAACCTGAGATAAAAATTAAACAGAGAAAAAGATTTTTTTAAAACAAAAATGTTTTATTTGTTTTTCACACAACAGAGTAAAAATCTGAAAGCAAACTCTTTTATTTACTCAAAAATATTTCACAATTAAATCAATTAGTCAAAACCAACATATTTATTATCATCAAGTTTGAAAATAAACTCCCCAGATTTTTCCGGATGAGCTGAGTTCCGTGGTGTGACCACTTTGGTAGGGGATGCGGTTCAGGGGGTCCACAGTGCCCCCTAAATCTGCTAAGCCCCTCGTATGAAAACTGGCAGAGCTGCACG
The DNA here is from genome assembly GCF_904425465.1 of Colossoma macropomum. Taxonomy (NCBI): domain Eukaryota; kingdom Metazoa; phylum Chordata; class Actinopteri; order Characiformes; family Serrasalmidae; genus Colossoma; species Colossoma macropomum. The sequence continues at coordinate 969,256 of NW_023494793.1, read as the reverse complement.
TCTATGACTCACAGAAAGATCTAAACTCCCAGAATCCCTCAGCGGCTTCATCTTCATCATCCCTCACAGATGGGGCAGCGTCTGTCTGTCTGTCTGTCTCGACCCTTCAAACCTGCAGCATCACACGGTCGTTCATCTCTCTCACGTTAGACAGGCAGACGTTGACGTTAGCGTTAGCTGCTAGTGAGAGGAGTCGCCGGACTGAGGAGACCATCGACTTTAAGACCACGAGTAAACAAACACACAGCTGTGCGTCAGTCTGACCTGCAGTCGCGTCCTGAGATAAACAGCTCTGCGCTCATCTCCTCCCCGCGAGTGTCTCTGGATCCTCTGAGTTACCAGGACTTTCAGGAGCTGCGACGCTCATTAACGTTAGACGCGTTAAGCAGAGCGAAAAACCCGTTTGCTGTAGAAATATTACATTTACAGTTCCGTTTGTTTTACTGAACTGCATCCGTCTACTTCCTAACATTAAAAGAAATCCTGGAAAAATGGCCAGAAGCTCTTTTTAACCGTTCACTCTTCCATTCGCTGAGGACTCGCTCACAGCGCCCTCTGGTGTTTCTTAAACCAGCTCTGTTTGCGGTGATAATTGAAATCCCATTGATTTCCCACAGATATAAACGGCTCAAGCCCAGAGGTTTCTAATATAGCCATAATGCCCCCTACAGAGTGACCACAGGACTTCATGAGGTCAATCACAACGTTTTTGGGGGGGCATTTTCTGCACTGGGTCCCATAATGTCCTAGTTCAGCATATGAAAATGCTCAGGTCTGTGTCCAGAGGTGGAACCACTCATTTCCAGGCAAAGAAACCAAAATTCCAGAAGGATCCGGAAACGTGTTGGAGGCTCGGAGCCACTGAATGTTTTGGTGTTCTGAAGGTTCTGCTGATTGTGATTAGCACTGTAAGATATGAAGCTCGAGCGGATCTGCAGTGAGGTCAGCCTGACCCTGAGATACGGAGTGTGGGCTGATGTCTTATGAGCCAATAGACGGTGGAACAGTTACTCCAGACTGAATCAGGGTTTAGTCACTTAGTCTGAAGCGTTTAAAGCAGCCCCCAATCCCTCCAACCCCCCACCCCCCACCCCTGCGCTTGACTGGGACCCGTTGGCTGTATGAAGTTTACTTTTTTGTTTTTTTTTTGGTTTTAGCACTGAGGCAATGAGGCTATTGTAGCTAACAAGTAATGGAAGCTTAAAGCCACCAACTAGCATCATGCTAACTGCAGGCCTGAATCATCTCACACTCACCTCAAACTGCGTGGAGCTGTTAAGTCTTCACTAACAGCCATAGGGGACTCCACAGCAGTGATGGTGTGGAACAGGGTTCTCCAGCCCTCCTCCTGGAGATCTGCAGAGTTTAGCTCCAACCAGCATCTAACATGCCGACCACCCCTTAACCCCTTAATGCTAATGCACCTGATCAGCCAATCAGGGACATCTGGAGAAGTTAATGATCTGGAGAAGGTCCGGCTTCAAACTACAGTCCGTAGGAGGGAACATCTCCAGTTGGTGACCACTGCCATAGAGGACTGGCTTTTGGTTCTCTGAACAACCCATAGGGAGTGAGGCCATAGGAGACCAGCTTTCGGTTCCCTGGAGAACCCTTAGGGAGCTATGGCTAAAGAACAGTGCCATACACTGTTAAAAAAAAAGATGTGATGATGGGTTCTTTGAAGTGATGCCATAGAGGAACCCTAAAAGAACAATGCTTATAAAAGATATCTGACAGTATGTGGATAATTTAAAGGTTCTGTATCAAATTCAGGGTTCTTCCTCAAACCTTTAAATTATGCAGAACTTATTTAAACTTCATGTTCTTCACACTCACACATCTCATATACAAAAATGGTTCTCTGAAGGAAAAATCAACTGAAAGGTTTTTTAGGGAACGAAGTGAGGCTCCGCTACAAAGAACCCTTTTAGATACTTTGATTTTTCGCAATAAATAAGACATTTTAGAGTTTAAAACCTCGACTCAGTGCTCACTACTGATGAACTAGAACTGCAGTCCAGGGAACCCTGTAGGGGTGATTTTAGAGCGTGGGTCAGTGCGGGTCAGTGCGGGTCAGTGTGGGATGTTTTAGCATTTTACAGTTGGTGTAAATGAGTCACTGTGAACTGCTCTCCGTGTTAATAATGTCACGTGTCTCGGAAAAATATCCTAAAAGGAGTGAGAGCCCTTACAGTAGCCACGGTTACAGTCCTCAGAAAGAGGAACTGACCGTCAGAGGTTCCGACTCGTTCTCACAGTTCTGTATAACCAGCTTTACTGTGTGACTGAGTGGAAACAGTTAATATAACAGGTATTCAAATGGTAAACATGTTTATTATTGAAACAGCGCCACCTGATTAATATTACTGCCTCAGAATTTAGAAAAATAAAAACTTCACAAAAAGAAAACACTTTAAAACAAACAATAAAATAAAATAATATTCAGAGTGAAGTTCTAATAAAAATAATATTCAGAGTGAAGTTCTAATGAAATTCATATATCAAGAATGAACTTCTAGTAAAAATAATATCCAGAATGAATTTCTAATAAATTTTTATTTTCTTCCATCTCAGTTTATACCAACTCATTTCTTGTACCCGAAATCTGTACAATTTCCAGAGTGGTTCTAAGTTCTAGTCTGTGTGTATATTTTGTAATATTTAAATCCACACTGTAGAGGTTATTACTGTATATATACACAAACAAGCTTTGAGCTTCTGTAGATCAATTAAAACTCTATAAGATCAATAAACTTTATCTTATCTCTGCTTCATTAAAGCTCTCCTGATTTTCCTCGCTGTACCTGTTTGAAAGAAGTGGGCGGGGCTTTTTACTCTGGATGTCCTCCAAGTATACAAGTAAACAAACATGCAGCCCCCCCCCCTTCTCACCCCTCCTCACCCCCTTCCCCCATCTTCCTGCAGGTTAAGGGTTAAACCGGCTCCTTTCATTCACACACTGAAGCCCCGCCCACCTCCGGGGGCTTGACCAATCAGAGGCCGAGAATGTGCTCGCAGAAATCTGCCGATGGTCAGATGACCCGGAGAGTGGAACTATTTAAAACTTAAAGCTGAGCGGCTCCATTCATCAGACCGAGCACGTCCTGGCAGAGGGAGCGGAGAACCTCAGCAGAGGAGAACTTCAGAACCTTCTAAAGAGTTAAGCTGTGAACGTGGTTCCGATCCCCCGCTCAGTCCTCGGTGGAGCTGTGTGTGATGGCTGTGAGCTTTGTGAGGAATGTGCCGGTGTTCCTGTGGATCCTCCTCGCGCCGTGGGCTCTGAGCGCGCTCAGCAACGAGATTCACGAAGGTGAGGAACCAAGAAACCAAGAACCTTTTTATTGGAATTCTCCGTTCCGCCTTAAACGATGCGGCAGTTGCGTTCTGGCGCCGGAGGCTGCGGAGAACTCGAAACGAGAAACCAGCCTCTGTGGGTTCTATACTCCTGTGGGTTCTAGACACCTGTAGAGTAACTCTTACTGACTTTAATCATCTTTAGAGATGTTTGAGTGTAAAAGAGCTGAATGAAGCCTAAGTGTCCTGCAGCGGAGCGGAGATGCTGTAAGTGATGGGTGGAAGGGAGCTGGTAGTGAAAGAGTTAAAGGTTTAACTGACTGAATGTGAATGAAAGTAGCTTTAAACTGAATTAAAGTGACTGAAATCCAGGTTTAAACTGAATTAAAGTGACAGAAATCCAGGTTTAAACTGAATTAAAGTGACTGAAATCCAGGTTTAAACTGAATTAAAGAGACTGAAATCCAGGTTTAAACTGAATTAAAGTGACTGAAATCCAGGTTTAAACTGAATTAAAGTGACTGAAATCCAGGTTTAAACTGTATGAAGGGGAGTTTTTCTGCTGTGTAAAGTGCTTTAGGCTCCAGCGGCTCTGCTAAAGGTTAAATGCGTGCTGAAATATTTTTACACACTGACTTCAGGAGTTCTTGGCAGTGCAATGGAACTTTTCACTCAGAGGTGAGGAGCTTCAGTCCAGCTCAGACACACCTGCTCACCACCTGCAGGAGTGTAATCAGGTGTGTTTGAGCAGGTGAACCTCCAAACTCCGCTGGATTTCTCACTTTAGCTGGATAATTTAAGCTCAAGGTTGAGTAACGTCTGATACGATTCTCCTCCTACTGGGCAGGCTCTGGGCTTAAAGGGGAACACCACCATTTTTTCAGAATTTCTTCTGGTTTGGTATGAAATGGTTCAGATGTCTTTACAGTGGTGGTGATAGGAACCAGGGGTCGCCATGACTACAACACAAATATAGACATTTTATTTACTATCCAGAACCACCAGTGAACCTACACGAGTCTTCTGAGTTTATATGGAACGTTGATGATGGAAAATAGTGGAAAATCTGAAATAATAAGTTTTCTTTGGGGACTATTTTGCCTCACAGCACCCTGCATGTATCCCTCCACCATGAATGGAGTTTAAGTTATCTAAACTATCATAAAACAGTGTCTCAGTCATCAGGCAGTGAATTCATAACCATTTCATGTAGGAACTTTCTGTGAGGGAGCTTTTAGAGGTGGACATCTGGTTCCTATCACCACCACTGTGAACAGTTCTGACTCTGAGTTTCTCTAGAATGCAGAACCTCTCTGAATGACTCTGTTTACATCTTAACCAGTTAATTATGGAGGAGTTTTTAATATTTGGTGGAGTTCTCCTTTAAGAACTGTCTAACTGAGAGTTCTGGTCTTAGGAGAGCCTCAGTGGAAAACGTTCCATCATGCGGTGCTGAGAAGCGAGTCTGCGGATATGAGTCGCTCCATCTTGTGTCCAGATGAAATACGGCAGCTTTTATTGTTCTTTCAGCCCCACGTCTCTGAACGCTCACAGTTCTAACAGCTCAGGAACGTTCTAGATTAAAAAAAAAACCCCACCAAGCGTGGCTCTCTAAAACCCTAACCTCGTCAGTGAGGTAGTGAGGGTCAGCGTCCTCCACCAAATAAAGAAATCAGTGAGAATACAGCTTTGTTTGCTCTAAAGGTTCTTAAATACATGTGTGGCATATTTACTCACAGTAATTTACAGCAGTTTAACTGTGAGGGATAAGGAGAGGCTGGACAATCATGTAGAAATGTGGAAATAAAGGATGTTTAGATGTTTGTTTGATGTTTGTTTGCAGGTGAAGGTGAGGAGAGTGTGACTGTGGCTCCAAATCAGCTCCATGAGCAGATAAAGTATAACCTGCGTAGGTCAGTGGATCTGGACGAGGAGGGCTGCTTCCTGCGGCCCGGTCAGAGCGAGTGTCTGCAGGAGTGCGGCTTCAACTCCACCGCCAAGACCATCCTCATCATCCACGGCTGGACGGTAAGGAGCGTTCAGCGTCTGTCCGGGCGGATCAGAAATCAGGGCTGGGCGATACGGAGAGATGTTATTGTGATAGATTCAAAATTCGGATTATTTGGACAATAACATTATTATCTGCATCTGTAACTAAAGAAATTAAAGTGCAGTGACCAAAAACTCTGACTGAACTCATCACAACAGCCGGAAACATCTAAACATCTGTCTGACGCTGAGAGTTCTTTAAAGTGCAGATCTGCTGACAGTGGTGGGCGGGGCTCTTCTGATGTCATCATGCAAATGTAAATTTTACCGTTCGTTCAGTTTTCCGCCCGGTTTCTTCTCACAGGTCGTTTTGTGAAAATCTGCGCTGTTTGAGTTTCTGTGGCTGTTTTGTGTGTTTTGTCTGTTCCAAACTCTGAAAGGCTGAATGAGATGCGTATCTCAGAAAGTCGTGATGTGATTCAGCTTTAGTGGAAACTGTGAGGGAGTTTGAGGTTCTGTTTGTTTGTGAGGTCACAGTGTCGCGAGTGCAGGTGTCGCAGGATGAAAGGTTCTCTCTCTTTAACGTCTCCGTCCTACATTTCTCTTTAGAGCATCAGAACTTTGCTCTTAAACATCAGGAACCTTCTGGAATTTCTCACTTTATTCCAGCACAGCAGAGATTTAACTTGGTAACAAACCATCTCTGTCTCGCTCTCTGTCTCGCTCTCTGTCTCGCTCTCTGTCTCGCTCTAGATTGGGGGTATGTTTGAGAGTTGGCTGTATAAGCTGGTGGCGGCGGTGAAGCAGAGGGAGCCGGAGGCGAATGTGATCGTGGTGGACTGGCTCAGTTTGGCCCACCAGCTTTACCCCGACGCTGTTAACCACACGCGCCACGTCGGGGTCAGCATCGCCGCCCTGCTGGACTGGCTACAGGTACTAAAACTGTTTACACTGACATCTACACCTATCACCTGATCAGATGCTCTTATTCAGGATGTTTAAACAACAGTGAGGAACCATCAGAATCTTCTAGATCTTCAGAGAAGGTCTAATGACCAACCTTTACTTCATCTTCATTTAACAGAATCTTTGTACTTGTTGTATTTAAACTCTGTTAGTTTTGTCTATACAGGTTTATATTATTAGAAAATCTGTACTATTAGTAATAAAACTGTAGTGTTATTATTACTGTTATACTATTGGAAATCCCATAGAGGTGCTAGCAGAAATGGTCATTTAAATTAGAGATGGGTTTTTCCTTGTTTTTGGGACTAATTTTTGAGGTTTATGGCCCAAAATCAAGGCCAAACTCTACTAACAGCTCGCTGCTAATAAAAAGTGGGTGGAGCCAAACTGACTCATAACCTGAAAGACCAGATCTCATGTTCGTGTCAGAGAATCATCGCTGATGCAGATCAGATTTCTTTCTTATTTATAAGCTTAATGACAGCAGCAGATCCTACATCAGATCTAATTTTAAGACCCCTTGCGCTACAAGTTTCTGTTGCCCACCAGAGCATTAAATCTGATTAAATGGGTCGCGTTGTTCTCGGGACAATCTGTGCAGCTGTTTTTCTTTCTTTATTTTAAAGCTGGTCTGGTGGGCTGTGTTGGCTCTTTGTGTTTGTAATGTATTCTCCTTTATTCTCCTGCAGATCAGCAGCTGTTCTCACTGCAGTCATTTATCTCACAGTATCAACAGCCTGTTATTGTGTTTAGAGCACAGTAACTCCACTGCACTCATCAATATTCATGACTGCAGTGATTAATATTCACGCTTCCTTTAGGTCAGATTCTGTGTGTGTTAAAGAGCAGCTGAGCTTTAATCCACCTGGACACAAAAGCACAGTTTAATCAATGAAAAATAAAATTAAATACAGTTTAACTACAAATAAAACGGCCTAAATCAAGCCTGAAAAAGCAGGACAGGTTTATTTATGTAGCACATTTCAAACACAAAGGAGTTCAATGTGCTGCACATTAATAAACATCAGGAACTTCAGCGCACGGCTCTTTTTACAGTTTAAAGATTAGGAAAACTGCCTTCTGATGATGTATCTTGAAGGCGGGAGGAGCTTTTGAGAAACTACAGCTGCTTTGTGGTGTTGAAATGTGTAGCTAATGTTACTGCTAGGAAGCTGTCTATTTATTAGCCTCCAGCTCAGCGACCAGGCTAGCTGTCACAATTGGGTGACACCACAGGGAATTTCAATGGTTATATGATTTAGCGTAAAGCATGCTGGGTATTGTAGTGAAGGGAACACTGCTGAGCCTGCTGAACCAATGAGGCTGAGTACCGGCTGTTAAATAACACAGATGACATATTAAATGCTAATTTCAGGCCCTCTGGAGTTTATGAGCAGGTTAAAGTCTATGTTCTCTGTTTATGTTGTATTTAAACATGTATGTTTTCTGACAGGATGAGCAGCGGCTGCCTCTGCAGCGGGTGCACCTGATTGGCTACAGCCTCGGAGCTCATGTAGCCGGCTATGCTGGCAATTTTGTACATGGAACCATTGGACGGATTACAGGTACGAGTTTGAATTTAATGAACTGTAAGTGTTTAATGCCTGTTTAAAATTGCAGCTTCTTATTAGAATTTTCCGTTCCACCTTAAATTGTGCAGCAGTTACGTTCAGATCCAGAGAATAAAATCCTTTATTCTGATTGGACAGGTTTAGACCCAGCCGGGCCGATGTTTGAGGGGGCGGAGGCTCATAAGCGCCTCTCTCCGGACGATGCGGAGTTTGTTGACGTTCTGCACACGTACACCCGTGAGGCTCTAGGGGTCAGTATTGGGATCCAGCAGCCGATCGGAGACATCGACATCTACCCCAACGGAGGAGACGTCCAGCCGGGCTGCGCTTTGGGAGACGTTCTGTCCACCGCTGCCGCGGGCAGTGAGTACACTTTACACATTCAGCATGGGACAGTTTACTTTTCCACCAGAGGGGGCGACAAAACGCACGTAACCCTTAGCGCTAATGCTGTCTTTCACATCGGAGACATGCAAGATGAGTCTGTGCAGCTCCTTGTGCTGTTTGTTGAACCTTTTTTAGCAGAATGGGCTGTTAGCTACCAGCTTTGTCGCCATTAATCTGGCTGCATATGTTTAAATGGAAACAATGTTGCAAAGCTATGTGAAGGTGAGACAGAGTTTTTTTGAGGTATATTTGCATCATGGTCCGCTTTACTGCTTTTGAAGTATCATGATTCTAAACCTTTGCCCCATTTCTGGCCATAGAAACATAGTTAGCCAAGTTATTTCTATCAGTTTAAAGTGTTTTCCTGCACTGTACTTTGGGTAGAGATATTAGTTTTAGCCTACAGAGCCGTTGCTTTGGCAGTGTTGAGCTCTGAAGGGCGGAGCTTCGTATAACAGCAGTGAAGATCACAGAGGAAGTGTTAATTTAGGTGATCTGTATGCATGACATCTTAAATAACTTCTCCCAACCTGGCGATAAACCAAAATATTAAACAGAAGCACCTTTTTGACATTTTCACCATATTTCTAGCCACAGCTAACAGGCTAAACTATCGCTAAACGATGTTCAGTCTTCAGGAGCCCCTTGATTGTTCCAACAGACATAAATCTGTAACGTTCCTGCAGATTTAACACGCTGACTCTCCGTCTGTTCCTCTCTGCAGACTTCATGGACGTGATGAAGTGCGAGCACGAGCGGGCGGTGCACCTGTTTGTGGACTCTCTGATGAATAAAGATCACATTAGCTTCGCCTATCAGTGCACTGGACCCGACCGCTTCAATAAGGGGATCTGCCTGAGCTGCAGGAAGAACCGCTGCAACAACATCGGCTACAACGCCAAGAAGATGAGGAAGAGGAGGAACAGCAAGATGTACCTGAAAACCCGCGCAGACACACCGTTTGCTGGTGAGCTACAACAGAACACATTTCCAGAACAGTTGAGACATTTTGACAAAACTACAATGAAATGACTTTTTGTAAATATGAAAACTTTGAATTTGCTGCAACACAATCGAACAAAATGGGACGGGCAAAATAAGAGTGAAACATTTATAGAATATTCAAGTTTTGGAATGTTCCACAATAAGCAGGTGAATTGGTAACGGGTGAGGGGATCATGATTGGGTATAAAAGTACCCACCACAGTCTCAGTTTCTGCAAGCAAAGATCGTAGCTCACCACTTTGTGCCACACTTCGTGAAAGAATTGTCAGTTCAAAGGGAAACATTTCTCAGTGCAAGGTTGCAAAGAGTTTAGGTCGGGGGCAAAACCAGAAACCACTGCTGAATGTGTGACCTTGGAGATCTCAAACGGCATCGCATGAGAAACCATCATGCTACTGTGTTAAATATTGCCACATGGGAGGACTTTGGAAAACTGCTGTCACTTAACACCGTCTGACGCCACATCAGGAACTGCAACTTAAAACTATTATCCAAGGAAAAAGCCATACATCAGTTCTATGGTGAAACACCGCCGAGTACTCTGGGCCTGAGCTCATCTCAGATGGTCTAAAGGTGGAAATGTGTGCTGTGGACAGATGAGTCCACGTTTCAGCTTGTTTTGGGGAAAATGCACATTGAGTTCTCCATGCCAGAGATGAAAGGCACCATCTGTCATGGTGTTGGGGGGGCTCAGTGCCCACGGCATGGGTGACCTGCTAATGTGCAAAGGTACTATTGATGCAGAGGCATATACTGAGATTTTAGAGAGGCACCAAGGCCTTTTCCAGATGACCTTTTTTCCTGATGTTGTCAGCAGGACAACAACAGGCCTCATTCTGCAATTCACCGTGGCTTTATAGACAGAGTGCCTGTGCTTGACTGACCTGCCTGCAGTCCAGATCTGTCTCCTATTGAAAATGTACAGCGCATCATGAAGGGGAGAATCAGAAAACGATGACAACGGTGCAGCTGAATTACTTATCAAGCAAGACTGAGCAAAACTGCAACGACTAATATGCTCAGAACCCAAATGATTAAAAAGTGTAATTTGTAAAAACATGTAAGTTTTAAACTTAATCCTGCTGCTTTTTTGTAAATCACAAGGAACCTGATCTACTGGCAGATTATGAACATAACAGTCCTCTCAGATCAGATTTGGCTTTTACGCTTCCTAAAGCTTCAACCAGAAGATCACAAATTAAATTTTTCACCGCTGTCCTATTTAATCTGTTCTGTTTTGCCTTTTGTAAATGTTATAAAGGCCAATCAGTATATTTTAATATAAATCAATATTTCCAATACAAAATGCAACAAATATAAACTATTTCAGTGGAAACAGACTGAAAACCCAGCAGTGTCACATTTAATAAATACTGTAAAAACACCAGAAATAAAAATGGTCATAATTTAATCACAGTAACAATGAAATGCCCTTTGACACTTGAGCGCTTCTGTGTAGAACATAATTTCTTATTTCCCTTCTACAGTTTTAATGCTGTCTTTTTATTGTAAAGGGTTTTAAAATAACTTTGTGTAAGAAATGTGTCATAAATAAACTGAGCTGTATTAATATTAACCAGCATTTTTTTTCTGGCAGGTTATCACTATCAGATGAAGATGCACGTTTTCAACAGAAAAAATGCGGATGACGCCGACCCCACGTTTTACATCAAACTGTACGGATCCTATAACGACACCGACGAGCTGAGCGTAAACATGTACGTCTGATCTTTAGTTGATTTTTCTTGGCGTTGACCTCAAATCTTCTACCTTCTTAGTTCTATACTGTTTTTTTGCTGTACAGTTTTATTTACAAGCTTATTTAATATATACAATGAAGCACTTTGAGCTGCATATTAATGCATTATTATTATTATTATTATTGTTATTATTATTATTATTATTATTATGCTAAGTTTTCTAATGGTTTCTCTTTCCTGCAGCCAAGGCGGAGTTGGCCTGAACTTCACAAACACGTTCCTGGTGTTCACGGAGGAGGACATCGGAGATCTTCTGAAGATCACGCTGAGCTGGGAAGGCCCCACCGAGTCTCTGTCCGCAGCGTGGAAGCACATTAAATCACTGTGGTCCTGGTCCAGCAAACCCACCAAAAAAACCCTGGAGGTTCGGAGGATCCGGGTCAAATGTGGAGAAACGCAGAAGAAGTGAGTCGATGAGCAGCGAGTTTGCTAACATGTCTAGCACTGCGTTGAGCGTCAGTAGCTTTGACTTTGCGCTGTTGTTCACGCGAACGTTCTTCTCTTCAGGTTCACTTTTTGTGCTCAAGACCCGTCTTTAACCGAGATCACACCCGGAAAGGAAGTTACCTTCGTCAAATGCCGCGACGGCTGGGAAGTGAAGCCTAAGAAAAGGTGAGCGTTCACTGCTGCAGCTGAATTCAACAGCACATTAGGCAGCTAAGCTAGTTAGTCTAGACAGTTGAGCTCCGGCTGTTCACTTAAAAATCAAAAATTACTCCATTTTATTTTCTTACACCAAGACATGTTTGGTGTCTTTAGGTTTAGAGCTGGAACTGCGAGGCTAATGTAGCTAGCAAGTAATAGAAGATAATGCTTAGCGCTGTGCTAACTGCCTGGCTAAATCACGCTCTTCTCAAATCTGTTGAAGTTTGTTTCCTGTTCAGCACTTCTTTTTCCGTTCCACCTTAAATGGTGAATCAGTTACATTCAGGCTTTCACACCAGCAGCCATGTGACTCGACAAAGCAGCCGTAATTCATTCGTTTACAATGAGAGCTGCGGATTTCTGGTGACGGGAGGCGGCATGAAAGTTGGCGACACAAAGTGGGCGGAGTCATTGACACGACAAATTTGAGCAAAGTTTAAGTTCATGCAAATTCAGTTAATCTTACTACCAATAGGAATTGAGCATTGAGGAGGGTGGTACTTGCTTCATCTCAGCCCCTGTGAAACGGTTCACACCTATTTTGGTTCCTAAATAATAAACAGACGGCGGCGATCGTTCAAAGGCTGGACACTGTTTTAACACACTGATGGTGACGCCCAGCGCAGAAATTCACGTTTATAGACGAGGATTTTTATTAGTGAGAATGCATCTGATTTGTGTCAGTGAAACCATGGCAACCAACAGTCAGCTGGAGAAACATCCACAGGTGATGAGTGGCCAGTGATTTGAGTGAACGCAGGTTCAGACGCCAGAATGTAACCATTTAAGGTGCCAAACAGGTGTTAAAGAATCTCTGACAGCGAAAAACAGTGGCAGCTATTCTGAAGTGTTGTTGTTGTTGTTGTTGTTGTTGTTGTTGTATTAATTTAATTCTTCTTTTTACAGGATCCTAATGTGAGGTGTTGGTGTCGGAGCGTCTGAGTAGACAGGGCTTCACAGCCCAAGCACTTTCTGGTGGGTTTGACTCCTAACTGGAGGGCTGCGAGGTGACCAGCAGTCATTCACTAGAGGGCGGTACGGACAGAAGAGGTCACTCTGAGGCTACTCGGAGTTTGAATCTTTTTGAGCTCCACACATTTGCTACTAATGTGTACAGGTTTATTTGTTTGTTTGTTTTGTTTTTGGTGTTTTTTTGTTTTTTTTTTAAGCCTGTACATTTTAAGTTTTCAGCAGTACTGATTTTTGTTTGTTTTTGTTTTTTGTTTTTTGGTTGTTTGTTTTGGTTTTGTTTTGGGGGGGATTATTTAACTATTTTGTCTTTTATTTATAACGAAGAGAAAGCACTGTAAAACCGAACTTTATTTATCAACCCGATGCACACGGTGTACCGGTACGTTCGTTCTCCTCGGAGAACTGCTGTTTACTGTTTCGCGGGTTTTACATGTGAATGTGTCTGAGGTCAAACAGACTTTAAAAGCCATTTTAATGACTCTGCAGTATTAAACCAGCGGGAGAATGAAGTAACAGTCGTTCCGTGTTACAGAACAAACTCAAACTCTTGTACATGTTCTATGTTCTGTGTTCCGTGTTTTGTATATAATGTATTTAAAAATAAATTGGTATGTTTGTAATAAGTGACTGACTTTTATTCTGTAAATTTGTCTTTGGGTTTTAGTGTAAATTTCAGAAACAGGTTAACTGAGCAACTGCATATCCAGAATTGTTCAAAACAACTAATTATAAAATATAGCAACGTCTTAGCAACTGTTATTTTTGTTTCCATAGCAATGACCTCGTAACACCTTAGCAACCACCTGGGATTCCATAGCGAACAGCTTTTTCATGCCAGCTTAAAGTTTGTTGATAAACTCTCTCAGAAACTCATTCAGTGGTGTTGAGGTCTGGACTCTGGGGTGGTCTGGACTCTGGGGTGGTCAGTCCATCGTTCAGCTTCTTTGTTTGATGTGTCCGTCTCCTTTTCTCAGTGAGGTTCTTCTTGATCAGCTACACATCCTTTCAGACCCACAGCGCTGAGTCGTCTTCTCACAGTGGAAGGATGGACAGAAACACCTGTGGATGTTTTCAGATCTGATCAGCTTGATTTTCTCCTCTCTCTCAGAGATGAAAGCTTTAAGTGCTGTTTATCTGATGGGGGCAGTTTTGGGGTCGACCAGCTCTTCCAGGTGGTTGTTAGGAGCCCCATTTTCTCTGTTGTAATAATTCTTTTGTAGCTCTTTTCAATAAAACCAAGAAACACTTACTCTTCCAGACCCGCAGATGACAAAGCAGTGCATGCTGGGAATGTAATTCCTGCGCGTTGATTCATAAACAGGCTGTGACAGATTTCTGCCTCTGGCGTCTTTTTGTCTGTTTTTTAAATACCTGTCAAATGCCGGAGGATTAAATCAGCCATCGTCGTTACTTCCTAAAACAAACATCGCACCCTGAAATTTAGGAGCTTCACACACTCGGCTTTATTTCAGAGTGAGAAATATCCACAATATTAACGTCCTGTTACTGTTCTAGTTATTATTTATTAACGGTAGCTGCGGCATAATCCATTAAATTATTACTCCAATTAAACTATAGTAGCTCTACTGAGTGGACAAGTTCAGTCAGGTGAAGGTTACTCAAGGTCAGTGTGTGTGTGTGTGTGTGTGTGTGTGTGTGTGTGTGGTTTACTCATTCCATTCTCTCTGTACACTCAGCTGCAAAACAGCTTCAGTTTCTGCCGCAGTGAGAGAGAGTAATAAAGGTAGAGTGAGATAAGATTCCTCTGATATCAGTGTGAGAAATGCGGATAACGCAGATAACGGACCTGAATCGGAAGCGACTTCTGGATTTACAGATTACACCACTGTAAAAAACTGATAACTCAGACTGTATTAATTCAGACTGTACTAACTCACACTGCACTAACTCACACTGCACTAACTCACACTGCACTAACTCATACTCTATTACTATTAACTCACACTGCACTAACTCACACTCTATTACTATTAACTCACACTGCACTAACTCATACTCTATAACTATTAACTCACACTGCACTAACTCATACTCTATTACTATTAACTCACAGTGTAATAACTCACACTGCACTAACTCATACTCTATTACTATTAACTCACAGTGTAATAACTCATACTGTACTAACTCTGCTGTAACAGTAAGTGTCTGAGCGTTTGCTGTTCAGCTGCGGTTCAGTCTGTGAGTGTCTGTCACATTTTATGCAAATTTAAATGTAAATGAGATCAAATGTGCAGAAGCTGCCAGTTCAATCATGCAAACGTCTTCAGATCTGAGACGCGAAACCAGGAAATTCATTCAGAGAGTTCAGGTGTGAAAATCCTGTTCAAACAGAAACAGTGCAGTCAGTCAGTCCTGATCTCGCAATCTGATAGGCTGAGAGGATCTCTTTAATGATCACTCCACCTTGTTCACCTGTAACCTGGAAACTGCTGCCAGCCAGCAGAGCAACCTGACAGTAACAAGTGGGTCATCAGCAGATTCACTGCAGTGTTTCATAGCGAAGCTGCTTCAGTTCATTTACTGATGATGAAGCAGATCAGAGACAACAAACATCTCAGCAGCGTTTTTGGACAAAAAGACAAAACAAAATACCAGCAGGTTTTTAATCACGCTTTAAAAACGTATATTAATATTAATAACTTATATTGTTATATGTTTTTTTTTTTCTGAAAGACTTCAATAAAAATACAAATTTAAAATACAAGTTATAAACAGTATCAAAATGATAAATACAAGATTTATACACCTTTTTCACTAGAAAACTGGTGAATCTGGTGAACTCAAAATTTCAAGGTATTTGAATTAATAAAATTATAAAATTAAGTTAATAGAACAATAATTAGTGTTATGAATTTGTTAACTGCTTAAGTTCGATGAACTCAAAATTCAAACAGTCTCTATTTTTAGATAAAAAACTTTTTTACGATGTACGGAACGTTTCAATGATTCCATGTTTCAACTTACAAAACTTTTTTTTTTAAAAATAATTTTAATTTTAAAATTATGGTTCTAAAATTCAGAGTTTATTGCATTAACATAATTAGAAGCTTGTTGAACTTTGTGGTTCTAACTTTTCAGAGTTGAACGTTACGGTGTGGATCACTGATGTACCCACTGCACTTCCCCATACATTAATCTCTATTGTTTCTGGGCAGGAAGCTGCAGGGTGTGCATGTGCAGAATGTCAGAGAACCTGTTTGAAAACCGCAGATAGACGTTCTGCCCTGCAAAGGAGCCTTACAGTGTGGGCTAAACTGGCACACTGATATACAAACATATTTCAGCTCTTTATTTACACCCACAATTTGAATTACATAATAAAACACTTACAGTTATAGTAGAACATGTATGTAACTGTACAGTTACACTCTTAAAAATGGATCTTCAAGGGTTCTTTACTAAAGAGAATGGTTCTAACTAGAACTGAGTTCTATATAGAACCATTTGCATGCTGAAAATGTTCTTTGCATGGTGAAATGGTTCTAAAGGTTGATGGAGAATGTATTGTATATGGTTCTATATAGCAACAAGAAGAGTTCTGCTATTCTTACAAGCTTGACATTGTAGCAATAGCAGAACACCTTTGGTGCTACACAGAACCATTTTCAAAAAAGTTAAATATATAACCACATATAACACGTTCTCCATCAATCTGAAGAACCATTTCACCATGCAAAGAACATTTTCAGTTGCAAATGGCTCTAAATAGAACACCCCAGCTGTTACTGCAGGTGCACATGTTCATTTTTCTGCCATGTTATGTCCCACTGTGCACATTCTGCCTCAGTCAAACAGGGTGTCTCGTCCAATAAAAGTGCAGTAAGTGCTGGTTTCATCAGTCTGTACATTCAGTGTGAAGTGTGATGTGGTGCTGAACTTGCCGCCCATAACGAGTCGCTCCGCTGCAGTTCCATCACACCAAGTTCAACTTTGATTAATATCAACATGCAAATTCACCTCTTCGACCGATAGCACTGCAGTTTTGATTGAGTTGACCTCTAAAGGGGCGGAGCTTCAGCATCACTGAAGACCCAAAATAGAGAAAATGCAAATTTCACATGATCCTTTGAACATTTTTTCCACGCTTGCTGTGATGATCTCATGGAGGAGAGGCTGATGATCTTGGTATTAGATGGTAGAACCATCTTTACTTCTGTGATTTTATTGTTTATAGTAGGCTAGTTAGCCAGCTTGCTAACTGCTAGGTTAGCTGCTTGGCCTAACACTGCTGCACACCCCAGTCACCCCACCGTCACTAACCTTGCCAGATACATACGCTTTATTACTGCAGATCACTGTGTGCTGTGCTGCAGTATTTAATAATCAGATATGATTATGTTCACTTTGTGTTTTTACTGTTTATGGTTAGTGATTTAGTGAGTTAGCTAGTATGCTAACTGCAGCAAAATGGAGGATTTTTTTTATCACTAGTCTTCCAGTTCAGCCTTACTCACACCTAAAAATAATAGCTATAATAATAATAATAAACAAAGCACAGGAAGGAGTGAAAAAAATTCGAGAAGAGGATGAGCCTGGGTTCGATTCCCGGCCGGGTGACCAGGGTCATTTCTGTGTGGAGTTTGCCTGTTCTCCCCGTGTCTGCGTGGGTTTCCTCCGGGTACTCCGGTTTCCTCCCACAGTCCAAAGACATGCAGTCAGGCTGATTGGACATGCTAAATTGCCCCTAAGTGTGAGTGAGTGTGTGACTGTGTATGTCTGTCTGTCTGCCCTGCGATGGACTGGCGACCTGTCCAGGCTGTATCCTGCCTTCTGCCCAATGACAGCTGGGATAGGCTCCAGCACCCCACCGCGACCCAGAAGGATAAGCGGTTTAGATGATGGATGGATGTATAAATAAATATGAAAAAAAGAAAATAAATTATTAAAATAAGAAAAATAAAATAATAATGAAAAGATCAGTAAACTGTCAGACGAAATGAGAGGAAATTTCAAAGTAAAAATCTTTGTTCTGTGCTGCTGTTTAAAGCTGCTAACTGACGCTGCTGTTTGGGACGATATAAAGCAGCTTCTTCTTCTTCTGCTCAGAACTGCAGCTTCATTCACACAATGCACTCTGAACACCTCCTGAACACCTCCGATCATTGCAGTGGAGAGTCGCCCCTGACAGCAGAGCCAGAATCGATTAGCCTAGCCAGCTAACGTTAATGATTAACTAAAATTAGCAAATATCAGCTGCTTCATCTCGCTTGTCGAGCAGTAATGTTTCTGAAATTGGGCAGAAATGTTGAGCAGAATTTTATTTATTTATTTATTTATTTATTTATTTATTTATTATTTTCTGACTGTAGAAACACCTTCAACAGCTGAACAGCAGCTGACCGATGCTGGTGTGTTTATGTGGGCGGTGAATATTTAGTCAGTTATATAGCCCCCCGCTGTGTGAGGGGTCAAACTTTGCTTCCAGAATGTTACGCTTAATCTCTGGAGAACCCACCACTGCATCATACACACGTTTCAGCAGCAGACGTGTGTTTATGTTTAGCAGATGTTCTACATGGTCCACATCGCAGAGATGATCTCCTAACAGAAACACATCAAACTTCATGACTTCATCCACACGGCAGACTCAGCCGGACCAGTCATAACCAGTCGATTACTGCACTCATCATCACGCTTTTACTGTAGATACATTAATGATCAGAGGAGCAGAAGAACCTCCAACAGAGAGAAACACTGCAGCTGCTCAAAGGACCTTCAGCGAAAATCCGCCTCCAGATCTAATTGTTCAGTGAAGGTTTCGGGCGGTTTTTACAGGAAAGAGAGAAATGAGAGTTTCACTGTAACAGTAAGAATGAAAGAAGAAGCTTCACCACAGAAATGAAAGAGAAATTAATATTTTTGTTTACTGTTCATATTTTATTCTACTGTTTACCAGATGTTCAGAGTCAGAGGGGCAATACCGGGATTAACGGAATTTCATCACTTACATTCCTTTATTCTTCCCAGAACATCATTCCTTTCATCCAGTCATCAACCTCTGATGTTGTAAGTTCTCACCCCCTCCTCCTCTCTGAAGCTCATCTCAAATCACAACTGGTGGTCCTCACCAAAGACCACAGTACACAGAGGGCGCTAATGAGCACCGAAATGAGAAACTGGGCGTCCTACAGCCTTCCAGGCGCATGCAACACCTCCTGCCTGACCAAACACCACCCACCTGACCAAACAGTCCATCTGACCAAACAGCGCACCTGACTGAACACCACCCACCCAAACTAACACTTCCTACCTGACCAAACACTACTCACCTCAGCAAACACCACTCACCTGACAAAACACCTCTCACCTGACCAAACAGTCCATCTGACCAAACAGCCCACCTGACTGAACAAAACCCACCCAACCTAACACTTCCTACCTGACCAAACACCACTCACTTCAGCAAACACTACTCACCTCAGCAAACACCACTCCCCTGACCAAACACCACTTACCTGAGCAAACACCACCCACCCAACCTAACATCACTCACCTGACCAATCAGCCCATCTGACCAAACACCTCGTACTTGACCCAACACCTCTCACCTGAACAAACACTACTCAGCTGGCCAAATAGCCCACCTGACCAAACACCACCCACCCAACCTAACACCTCCCACCTGACCAAACACCTCCTACCTGACCAAACACCACTCACCTGACCAAACACCACCCAGCCAACCAAACACCTCACACCCGACCAAACCCCGCCCGCCTGGGTTCGTGGTTACAGTCCTCTCCAGGTGATCTGCAGATGCTGATTCAGACTCTTTATCTCTGTGTTAATTACAGTCAGAGTTACAGTGTTTCAATGTTCTGAGTTATTAAATTAAAAACATTAACGATCCGCTCGGCTGAAAGAGCTCGTCTGGGCTTAAATGAGTTGGTCATGGTCAGTCTTTCTGTGACAAACACATTCGCTGAATGTTCAGGGCTGACTTTGACCTGTGACCAGCTATCGAAGTCGCCGAGGGAGCTGGAGGTTCTGCTCGCTGTGAGTTCTGTAATCTGATCACGTGTTCATTTCAGAATCAACTGCTCCTTCAGAAAATCCCTCTTTAATCTGCTTTGTGCTCCTGTATGTTTCTCCAGCCTGGTCACGGCTGAATCCCAGGCTGAGTGACGTTGGCTGTGGCGTTAAGGTGCTGCGGTTCGTGTGGTCGACATTCACTCTGATAGCTCCTCTCTGCAGTGCTTGCTGGTCAGCATTGAGGCTCTTTTTGTCCTTCCACATTTTTGTGGTTATGAAGGACTGAAAAGTGTTTAATCCTCTGAGAACAAAGTCTCTTTTGTCTTATTACACAAACTGGATTTCCAGAAGGAATCTAGAGCTGAAATTCCTCTCTGACCCCAATCTGTTTAAGCTCTGACCTGAAGGCTCTTTAACTCTTTAACTGAACTCCACCATCACGTCTACAGGAGCACCCATAAACGTTCTGTTTATCACACAGCTGCTCTGTGCTGGTGCCTTGGGTTTATTTATCTGTAATGCAGTTCTAGATAAGTTCTAGATGTTAGTTTTGGGTACAGTTTTTAAAGCAACAGGCTACTATGTCGGTAATATGATGATAAGTTCTAAAAACAGGCTAAATAAATTACACTGAAATGTCTATCAGGTTCTAGCTAATAATAGAGAATAAACAAATACATACAAAACTTCTATGTCTTTATGTTTTCATACCTTTAAGCCTTTAAACTGACCACTGCTTTTTACTGTCCGGCTTACATGTGTGACATATGTTTGTCACATATTTCTTGGCCCACTCAGGTGGGAGGTGTTTGTTTAGGTGGGAGGTGTTTGGTTTGATGGATGATGTTTGGTCATGTGGGAGCTGTTCCACCCATTCAGCTACAGCAGTTTAGCTCCACCATTCAGTCTACAGCAGTTTAGCTCCACCATTCAGCTACAGCAGTTTAGCTCCACCATTCAGCTACAGCAGTTTAGCTCCACCCATTCAGCTACAGCAGTTTAGCCCCACCATTCAGTCTACAGCAGTTTAGCTCCACCATTCAGCTACAGCAGTTTAGCTCCACCATTAAGCTACAGCAGTTTAGCTCCACCCACTCAGCTACAGCAGTTTAGCTCCACTATTCAGCTACAGCAGTTTAGCTCCACCATTCAGCTACAGCAGTTTAGCTCCACCGTTCAGCTACAGCAGTTTAGCTCCACCCACTCAGCTACAGCAGTTTAGCTCCACCCATTCAGCTACAGCAGTTTAGCTCCACCCATTCAGCTACAGCAGTTTAGCCCCACCTTTCAGCTACAGCAGTTTAGCTCCACCATTCAGCTACAGCAGTTTAGCCCCACCGTTCAGCTACAGCAGTTTAGCTCCACCATTCAGCTACAGCAGTTTAGCTCCACCCACTCAGCTACAGCAGTTTAGCTCCACCCATTCAGCTACAGCAGTTTAGCTCCACCGTTCAGCTACAGCAGTTTAGCTCCACCATTCAGCTACAGCAGTTTAGCTCCACCATTCAGCTACAGCAGTTTAGCTCCACCCATTCAGCTACAGCAGTTTAGCTCCACCATTCAGCTACAGCAGTTTAGCTCCACCATTCAGCTACAGCAGTTTAGCTCCACCCATTCAGCTACAGCAGTTTAGCTCCACCCATTCAGCTACAGCAGTTTAGCTCCACCCATTCTTACTGAGGTTATAAGAAATGTTTCAGTCTTTGGTTCAGAAGTGATTTAAACACTGAAGCTCTCAGTAAAATTGATGTTGGCAGGTCTGAAGCTGGCTGGGTGTTTAGGTGGTTAGTTCTGATTAGTGTCCTTCACTTCAGGAATCAGGAGGACGTGTATTCATAGTGATTCAACATCACATTCCGAATTAAACTTAAAGAAATACTAAAAGTAAATAAATAAATAAATGAAAACGACTGTGAACTCCAACAGAAGCAGAACATCTACAGACAAACACACTTACAGTCGGAATAAACGACTAAACTCAACACAGTGATTTAATAACTAAATTATATCAATGTGTTAAATATCTTAGCTGTAGCTGTGCTGAAGCACCAAATGAAGAGGAAACAGTCACAGTGTTATTTATTCCACACTGTTTAAAGGAGAAATGTTATTTATAAACTATGTTTATAAACATAAACACCATTTATTCCTGATATTTAATGTGAAAAACAATGTAACGATCTAAACTGTTATTATTTTAAACAGTTTGGTAAACCAACAAAGAAAAGATTCTCATTTACATAAAACAGTGAGGTGTTTTTCTGAAAGCAGCGCTTGTGTCCACTCTGAGGTCACTCACTGCAGGTGTAAAGTCCAGATGACGCCTGTAGAGCTCAGTAATGTCTCTGTATTCGCTGTAATTTAGGACAAACAGGGTCGTGTGAGGACGCAGCAGCAGAAACATAAAAACTACAAACTTCACATTCTCACTGAGCTCCTTATTAAAACCGTATGTTTATTTGTTCAGTGTTTACCCCGTGTGTAAACACAACGATAAACGATAAACTGAAATAGGTAAAGAGTGTTTTATAAGTTGCATCAATATATTTTCTTCTTTGATGTTTCTGTGTTAGAGATCTGAGGATTTTCAGTGACCAAAAAGTAAATATTTGATGTCTGTGATGTTTTTCGTGCGTTAGTGGTTTGTAAAACAAATGTCCAGCTGTGGAAGACGAGCCAAACAGCACCTGGAACAGGACTGAGTGTGTGTGTGTGTGTGTGTGTGAGTTTGTGTGTGTGTGTGTGTGTGTGTGTGGATGTGTGTGTGTGAGTGTGTGTGTGTGTGTGTGTGTGTGTGAGTGTGTGAGTGTGTGTGTGTGTGTGTGTGTGAGTGTGTGTGTGAGTGTGTGTGTGTGTGTGTGAGTGAGTGTGTGTGTGTGTGTGTGAGTGTGAGTGTGTGTGTGTGTGAGTGAGTGTGTGTGTGTGTGTGTGTGTGTGTGAGTGTGTGTGTGTGTGTGTGAGTGTGAGTGTGTGTGTGTGTGTGTGTGTGAGTGTGAGTGTGTGTGTGTGTGTGTGAGTGTGTGTGTGAGTGTGTGTGTGTGTGAGTGTGTGTGTGTCTGTCGATGTGTGTGAGTGTGAGTGTGTGTGTGTGTGTGTGTGGATGTGTGTGTGTGAGTGTGTGTGTGTGTGTGTGTGTGTGTGTGTGTGTGTGTGTGGATGTGCTGAAGCCGGTCTAATGTTCCTCTGCAGTTCCTCAGAAGTGGCTCCAGCTGTTTCCTCATGTGTGAGTTCATTACCAGTCACTGATAAGAATCATTCAGACTCACAGTTCACTGTAACCCAACACAGCTGGGTTCTCCACATGTTCTCCTGCAAGAGGATCAGACTGGGTTCCTTCTGCGCCTCAGCTGTTCAGAGATTACAGATTTCCCATTTCTTATGGTGCTCTTCCCCCGGTTCAGTGCAGTCATAAGTCTGTGGTCAAATTTTTTCCATCCGTTCCGAATTTGGTTCCCCTTTTTACAGGGGTACCGAGAGTACCAAGCTGGGTGGAGCTAAAAATCAAACCACTGAGTGGTCAAACGCACAGAATCATCACAGAATCAGATAATCTTCATTTCTAAAAGCACTGCCTGTCCAGAATCTCCATCAGCACAGTTCCGAAGTTGTATAGTGTGAGACGCAATAAAAACCTATGGTTAGTGATTAATCTGTTCTGTCTGATCTGTATTCAATTAAAAGTGGCACAAAAACACAATGTTTGATGTATGAACTTCTTAATTTGATGCAACATGTTTGAGGAGTGCACACTGTTTACACTGTTACATCACTTTTCTTCAAACAGCACTTACTAGTCTTTTAGGGGACTGAAGACAGAAACCGATCCACTTTAGAAAGAGTTAATTAAGTCCTCAAGTCAAGTCAAAGTTTATTTATATAGCGCTTTTTACAACAGGTGTTTTACAATCACAAAAATCCGGGTCCGAGCCCCCATGAGCGTCGACAAAGGCAACAGTGGCAGGAAAAACTCCCTAAGAGCAAGAAACCTTGAAAGGAACCAAGACTCAGAAGGGGAACCCATCCTCCTCTGGTCGACACCGGATAGTAAACAGTATATTAGAATGCAAAACAGGAAAAACAGGTGGAGCAACGGTTAATTAGATAGTTTGAGTTTATGCAGCAGCAGCAGGAGGGTCAGTTCATGAGGGTGAGGTTTGCACAGCATTGTACAGTGTGAAGCTCCATGGTGGTCAAACAGGTCCAGAAGACTGAAACGGTCCAGAAGGCTGGCGAGCAGTGGCACCTGATCAGGGCAGAAGAAGCAACAGCCTCAGACGTCCAGGATGGGCAGCTGTTCAACTCAGCACAGAGAGGAAACACACAGAGAGTCAGTTCTGTACAGAGAGACTGACCACAGATTACAGTGTAACAGAGCAGCAGAGACTCCAGCAGGTCTAGATATCACAGCCTCACTAAGAGGGAGAAACCAGAAAGGTAACAGAGTCAGGAGGCTCCCTGAGATGTTGGCGCCCCTCCACTCCACCGTCAGCAAACCTGAGTGAGTGCGTGAGCAGCAGGACGACGGCACCAACACTCCCAGTTTACCATAATACTCTGTGACCATGAACCCCAGATCTGCACCTTTTATCTAACAGGGAAAACTAATTACCAAAGACTCCACTGAACAAGTGGGTTTTAGCCTAGACTTAAACACTGAGGCTGAGTCTGAGTCCTGAACACTGACTGGAAGATTATTCCAAAGCTGGGGGGCTTTGTATGAGAAGCTCCGCCCCCTGATGTAGCTTTATTAATTCTAGGTACTAATAGTGAGCAGCACCTTGTGATCTAAGTAGGCGTGATGGTTCATAGTGGGAGAGAAGTTCACTCAGGTACTGAGGGGCGAGTCCGTTTAGAGCTTTATAGGTCAGTAAAGGAATTTTGTAATCGATGCGAAATTTAACTGGTAACCAGTGTAAGGTTTGTTAAAAAAACCCTCTGAAGTTGTGCAGCACCTTCGCTGATATATTTGTGCTTCAAAACACTCGACACATTTCCAACAGGAGGCAGTTCTGGACTGCAGGCCGGTCAGTTGCAATTTCTGAATACGCAGCTGTGCTGCTGTAACACTGCAGAATGGGGTTTGCTGTTGCCGTGGTGATATTAGACTGTTTTTACACTGCAAAAATGGTGTCTTGTCAATTTAAATGATCTTAAATCTAGATGATATTTCTAATATTTCCCATTTTGAGATTTTCTAACTTATTTCTAAACATTTGTACTTGTTTTAGGTCATTTTACTTAGTAAAAATGTCTAGAAATTAAGTAAATAATCTTAAATTAATCTTACAATGATCTCAACTGGAGAAATTATTTTATTGACTATATTCAAGATATTTTACTTGACAAGACATCATTTTTCACAGTGTAAGTACCCTGGACTCAATCTGGACAAGCACTTCATGTAGCTCCTTCATTGCTCCTGTACAGAAGTATAATAAGGACCATCACACTGAGCTGTTTAACCTGTTTCTTCACAATGGTTGAAGTGTCAAATAGTAACAAACTGTTTTGCGTCACACACATCACCTCAAAAATCACAGGCCTCCCAAACACAACCTGCCAAACCTGAACAAAGAGGCTGTTTTACAAAGGGCCGTCACAACAGCACGAGACCCCGATCACCCCCTGAACTCTCTCTTCCCCTGACCCCATCAGGCCATCAGATTCAGAACACTTGTGTTTAAAAAAGCTGCTTCGGTAAAAGTTTCGCGCTGTCAGCCGCATCAGCCCTTAACAAGCTTCCCCTCTGAAACTGATGTCCTAAAGCTGCTCTCAGAGGAAGAGTCTGATACGAGGACTCGTGTGTTTAAATGTGCTGTATGAGTCTTGTTGTCTGTACTTTATGTTTGTTTTGATAGTGTTTATTTAAATGTATGTAATTCTCTAATATCTGATATCATATGTCCCAGAACAATGTACGAATGGCACAGACTGAAAATAGATTTCCTCTTTGGAGGACAATAAAGAATCTAATCTGATCTCATCTGATCTAATATAGCATGGATGTATCTGAAAAAGACGACATTTAGAAGGCAGCATATCACTGCTGTCGGAGCAAAACTTCATATCTGCTTTTGCTGTTTATCAGCTTTTGAAATAATCTGAAAATGGCTGCTGTTCTTTACATTGTGTGTAAATTTCATGATCAACAAACCAAAAGAAGCAGCACAAAATGACTTGGAGGAAAGTCTGGTTCCACTGACCTACATTAAAAGTAAAGTATGTTTTTCCTTCTCCTGTAAAGTTTCAATTTTGGAGATATTCATTTTTTTTCTGACAGCAGTGAAATGTTGTTCCAAAATGTGTTCAGTGTTGGTGGTGCTTTAACAGACATCAGCCAGAGCCGGTCCTGACCTCCCTGGGGCTTTAAGCAAAGTTCTCCAAAGGAGTCCTCCTTCCTGACCTGTGAGCCATGCTAACCATTTACAACCACCACAGTCACACCTGACACCCCAGTGCTCCCATTACAGTCCTCCCTCCTCCAAAGCAGCCAGCTCCATCTGTCTCTCTGAAAATAAGGCGACTTGTACAGAACAGAATGAGCTATAAACAAACAAACAAACAATATTTCAAATTATAGATAATATTATAATATAATATCAGCTGAATCAGGTCCATTCAAACTGCCCCAACCCAGATTTCCTTTATACATTTTCAAATATAAAATACTGTTTATTCTCTGTCTTGGCTGAATACTTGATGATTATTATTTACTGAGAGATGTGTGTCCATATCAGACCACAATACACGTCTCCACTGAGCATCAGTCCATTTCAGATGGACTCAAGCCCAGAGAAGTCAGCGGTGTTTCTGGACATTGTTTATATGTGACTTCCACTAGAGTTCAGTCTTAACCTGCATTTGTGGACAGATGGTGTTTACTGATAACAATTTTTGAAAGTATTCCCGAGCCACATTATTTTTTCTTTATTTTCAGTAAAACTGTAACATTGAGTGATGAGGTCACTTTGAAAGTTCAATGCTGTATCCACACAACAGATTGAAATGAAATAATTCATTAAGCATTTTTAAATAAATTCATTTTAAGTAAATTGTTGAAATGTCTCTGAAGACCCAGATGCTAATTAACCACATTTTTGTTTTTTGTTTTTGCTAATTCTATGTTAAAAACTTCAACCTGGGAAAATGTGATTTTGTTTCTGAGATTTTTAACTTCAGTGTTGAAAGATGATAAAAAGTATAATTTATAAATAGAGGAATTTGGGGGTGGAGTTTAAAGGGGGCGTGTCTTTAATAGTAGTGATTTTCAGCATCAAAAGTATAACAAACTGTTCAGAGATCACGTCTGGCCATGTGAGACTGTAAAAGAAGATGAGAGATCTTTTCTAATGTTATTACTGATCAGGTGGCAGTCAGACTTCATTCTGATCAACGTGGGAAAATCTGGGGGTCTCTCAGGAACCGAATTTCAGAAAACAAAAAAGAAAATGGCTTAAGCCTCTCATTGATTCAGACAGGACTTAAGCATGTCAGGAGGAGAGAATGGGATTAAGAGATCTTATTTAAAACTGGACACAGAGCGGACGCTAACACACCTGCGAGAAAGAGTGCACAGGTGTTATTACCGTATTAATACCCCTGTTTATAAAATCCAGTATTTCTTCGTTCCTGTGGGACCCTGTTATTATTCACTCAGGCTCTCAGCGACGCTGCAGATCTGAGCGCTGCGTTTTCCTCTGTCTGCATATCGAGGTTCTCGTGGGAAACCGTAAAGCCTGGCCTTCAGAGAGCAGCGCCTCAGCGCTGAGGAGGATTAACGTTCTGTAACCGTCACCAAAAATAATGAAATGATTCAGCGTGAGTGTGGGACGGGTCGCGGGGTCAGAGGGTCGGACACTTCACAGCTCAGTTTTATACGGCAGAATTTCATCCTTTAATAAGAGGAATAAAAACGTTTTTGTTCATTGTGTTGGAGCTCCAGTGTCCAGTGTCTGACCTCGAATACAACGTCTCATTTTCAAAGGTTGGAGATTAAAAAAGGACAAATTCTGCACAGTCGCTGTTTTAGTTTCACTTTGCAGTTTAGCAAAAATTGTGTGTCTTGGGTGGCTAGCTTTAGCACTGACTGCTAGCTTAGCACTGGAGAAATTAATCAGGGTCTGTAGCTAATGCTAATGCTAATGTTAGCACCCGCTAAAATTGTGGCATAACCATGGAAACTGTGTAGTATAACCATGGAAACTGGATAGTGTAACAGTACTGTGTTGTCAGGGAGGTAATGATGCAGTAGAGTCGTGTTTACATAAGTCCAGTTAAACAGCTGAGTGATACTGAGTGCTGCTGAGTGAGGCTGAGTGAGGCTGAGGGACGCTGAGTGAGGCTGAGGGACGCTGAGTGAGGCTGAATGACGCTGAGTGAGGCTGAGTGAGGCTGAGGGATGCTGAGGGACGCTGAGTGAGGCTGAGTGACGCTGAGTGAGGCTGAGGGACGCTGAGTGAGGCTGAGGGACGCTGAGGGACGCTGAGTGAGGCTGAGGGACGCTGAGTGATGCTGAGGGACGCTGAGTGAAGCTGAGTGATGCTGAGTGAGGCTGAGTGATGCTGAGGGACGCTGAGTGAGGCTGAGGGACGCTGAGTGAGGCTGAGGGACGCTGAGTGAGGCTGAGGGACGCTGAGGGACGCTGAGTGAGGCTGAGGGACGCTGAGTGAGGCTGAGTGAGGCTCAGGGACGCTGAGTGAGGCTGAGGGACGCTGAGTGAGGCTGAGTGAGGCTGAGGGATGCTGAGTGAGGCTGAGTGACGCTGAGTGAGGCTGAGTGACACTGAGTGAGGCTGAGTGAGGCTGAGGGACGCTGAGTGAGGCTGAGGGACGCTGAGGGACGCTGAGTGATGCTGAGGGACGCTGAGTGAGGCTGAGGGACGCTGAGTGAAGCTGAGGGATGCTGAGTGAAGCTGAGGGATGCTGAGTGAGGCTGAGTGAGGCTGAGTGAAGCTGAGTGAGGCTGGGTGAGGCTGAGTGATGCTGAGTGAGGCTGAATGAGGCTGAGGGACGCTGAGTGAGGCTGAGTGAGGCTGAGTGAGGCTGAGGGACGCTGAGTGAGGCTGAGTGACGCTGAGTGAGGCTGGGTGAGGCTGAGGGACGCTGAGTGAGGCTGAGTGAAGCTGAGTGAGGCTGGGTGAGGCTGAGGGACGCTGAGTGAGGCTGAGGGATGCTGAGGGACGCTGAGTGAGGCTGAGGGACACTGAGTGAGGCTGAGGGACGCTGAGTGAGGCTGAGGGACGCTGAGTGAGGCTGAGGGACGCTGAGGGACGCTGAGTGAGGCTGAGGGACGCTGAGTGAGGCTGAGGGACGCTGAGGGACGCTGAGTGAGGCTGAGTGACGCTGAGTGAGGCTGAGTGATGCTGAGGGACGCTGAGTGAGGCTGAGGGACGCTGAGTGAGGCTGAGGGACGCTGAGTGAGGCTGAGGGACGCTGAGGGACGCTGAGTGAGGCTGAGGGACGCTGAGTGAGGCTGAGGGACGCTGAGTGAGGCTGAGTGATGCTGAGGGACGCTGAGTGAGGCTGAGTGACGCTGAGTGAGGCTGAGGGACGCTGAGTGAGGCTGAGGGACGCTGAGGGACGCTGAGTGAGGCTGAGTGACGCTGAGTGAGGCTGAGGGACGCTGAGTGAGGCTGAGGGACGCTGAGTGATGCTGCAGGCGGAAACAAAGACATTAAAAACACTAACAAATACTGAACCATGAAGACAGACTAGAAATTGAGACAGGAAAAGACACGAGGAAATCAAACAATACAAATTAGAGAACAAAGAGAAAGAAAAGGAAATATAAACATAGACACTGAAGAAACAAGCAGGACCAACTACACACAGGTGGCGCAGGTGACAGAGGGTGGTGAGGTGCAGGACGAGAGGAAATAAGGAGTGAAGCTCATCTCTTTATTTGTTCATCCTCACGATGTCCTTCACTCCGTCTCACTTTAATCTGTTTTATCTGTTACTGAACTCAAAGGATCTGCTGATAATAAACAGTCACATCCTGTATTAACTGACACCAGCATGTTTTACTGAAAACACCTCAGCAGCTTCATCATTCCTCCACAGCTCCCTCCCATCAGCTCAGACAGTAACACACAGTGTGAGGTGGTGAAATAGGTGTAGTGTCACCATGGAAACAGGTATAGTGTATAACAGGTATAGCATACTCATGGAAATAGGTGTAGCATATAGAAGATACAGCATATTTGTGGAAATAGGTGTAGTGTATCCATGGAAACAAGTTCAGATGGATTGATCAGCTGATGCTGTAATTGTGTTTCTGTAATCTGGATTAGGAGAGCTGGTCAGTCATAGTGGACCAGCACTGTTTACAGATTTACTACACAAACTGCAGATCAAACAAATGCGCAGTTACGCCAAGACGTGTGTTTAGATGAAGGAGACGCTGCTGTGTTGAGTTCTATGGTCACTCACAGAGAGGAGTATTACTCACTCGAGACATCGGGGGGTTTAAACTGAGTGACGCTCCGACAAATCACTTCCAGAAACCCGCATATCTAAACCGCCAGACGAAGCACATATGATCTTTAGAGGGTTGAAGAACCTCTCGAGGGGGCAGGAGTCCAGCTTCGTTCCCAAGCAGTGAGAAGGTGACAGACTGTTTAAAATGAACACACGAACGGGAAAGAAGAACATTCAGGCCAAAATAAACCAACAAATATCTGTCATTTAGCACTGACCTCACTGTGAGGTCACAGTTTACAAAACACAAACGCATTCAGAGCTGCTGCTTAGTGCCTGAGAATCTCAATAAACACACACACACACACACACACACACACACACACACACACACACACCATGTAATGATGTCATTTCCCATGTTTTTTAACAGACGATCTTTAAACTGTTGTAAACTGAGTGGTGCTGTTGAGTCACGCTACTGAAATGATCTTCTGAATCGTGTTAGTTAGACCAGTGTTAATCTTAAATGTACTGTATATCAGTGTGTAGTGTACATTATGGTGAATATCAGTGTGTAGTGTATGGTGTAATAAATATCAGTGTGTAGTGTACAGTATAGCGGATATCAGTGTGCAGTGTACAGTATAGCGGATATCAGTGTGTAGTGTACAGTGTAATGTATATCAGTGTGTAGTGTATGGTGTAGTGAATATCAGTGTGCAGTGTGGTGTATTTTCAGTGTGTAGTGTAGAGTGTAGTGTATTTTTAGTGTGTAGTGTGTTATCAGTGTGTAGTGTACAGTGTAATGTATATTAGTGTGTAGTGTTTGGTGTAGTGTATTATCAGTGTGTAGTGTATAGTGTAGTGTGTTTCAGTGTGTAGTGTATGGTGTAGTGTACATCAGTGTGCAGTGTAGAGTGCAGTGTATTATCAATGTATAGTGTACAGTGTAGTGTATATCAGTGTGTAGTGTACGGTGTAGTGTGTTATCAGTGTGCAGTGTACAGTGTAAGGTATATCAGTGTGTAGTGTTTGGTGTAGTGTATTATCAGTGTGTAGTGTACAGTGTAGTGTGTTTCAGTGTGTAGTGTATGGTGTAGTGTATTAACACTGTGTGTAGTGTACAATGTAGGGTATGTCTGTGTAGTGTATAGTATAGTGTATGTCAGTGTGCAGTGTTTGGTGAAGTGTATTTTCAGTGTATGGTGTACAGTGTAGTGTGTTTCAGTGTGTAGTGTATGGTGTAGTGTATTAACACTGTGTGTGGTGTACAATGTAGGGTATGTCTGTGCAGTGTATAGTGTAGTGTATGTCAGTGTGTAGTGTACAATGCCGTATATATCAGTGTGCAGTATAGAGTGCAGTGTTTTATCAGTGTGTAGTGTACGGTGTAGTGTATATCAGTCTGTAGTGTACAGTGTAGTGTATAATCAATGTGTAGTGTACGGTGTAGTGTATACCAGTGTGCAGTGTAGAGTGCAGTGTATTATCAGTGTGTAGTGTAGAGTGTAGTGTATTATAAAAATGTAGTCTATGGTGTAGTGTGTGTTCAGTGTGTAGTGTACAGTGTAGTGTATATCAGTGTGCAGTGTGTGGTGTGGTGTATTTTCAGTGTGCAGTGTACGGTGTGGTGTATAAAGATTTGCAGTGTAAGGTGTGGTGTATTTTCAGTGTGTAGTGTACAATGTGCAGTGTATCAGTGTGCAGTGTGTGGTGTGGTGTATTGTCAGTGTGTAGTGTACAGTGTAGTGTATTTTCAGTGTGTAGTGTACAATGTTGTGTATTTTCAGTGTGTAGTGTGCAGTGTAGTGTATTTTCAGTGTACAGTGTGGTGTATTTTCAGGGTGCAGTCTGTGGTGTATATCAGAGTGCAGTGTGTGGTATTTTCAGTGTGTATTGTACAGTGTGGTGTATAGCAGTGTGTAGTGTATGGTATTTTCAGTGTGTAGTGTACAGTGTGGTGTATTTTCAGTGTGCAGTGTGGTGTATTTTCTGTGTGCAGTGTGCTGTATTTTCAGGGTGCAGTCTGTGGTGTGGTGTGGTGTATTTTCAGTGTCTAGTATACAGTGTTGTGTATTTTCAGTGTGTAGTGTACAGTGTAGTGTATTTTCAATGTGTAGTGTATGGTGTAGTATATATCAGTGTGCAGTGTGTGGTGTGGTGTATTTTCAGTGGGTAGTGTACAGTGTAGTGTATATCAGTGTGCAGTGTGGTGTATTTTCTGTGTGTAGTGTACAGTGTAGAGTATGTCAGTGAGCAGTGTGTGGTGTGGTGTATTTTCAGTGTGCAGTGTAGAGTGTAGTGTATTTTCAGTGTGCAGTGTACAGTGTAGTGTATATCAGTGTGCAGTGTGGTATATTTGCAGTGTGCAGTGTAGTGTATTTTCAGTGTGTAGTGTACAGTGTATGTTAGTGTGCTATGTGTGTTTTGTGCTGTTCTGCGTTTCAGATTAAACCTGCAGATATACGATCTCAGAGTCACATGATCGCTGAGGTTACACTTTCCCACACATATCACACTCTGCACTCCGTCACCCCACAGGGGGAGGGCAGAGGGTGCAGGGAAGCTCTTGGGAATTTCTCGCTGGCAGGGACTTTACAGTCTTCCGACACACACACACACACACACAGACACACAGACACACACAGACACACACAGACACACACACACACACACACAAACACACAAGCACACAAACACACACACACACACACACACACACACAAACACACACACACACACACACACAAACACACAAGCACACACACACACACACACACACACACAGACACAAACACACAAGCACACACACACACACAGACACAAACACATAAGCACACACACACACACAGACACACACACACACACACACAGACACACACACACACACACACACACAAACACACAAGCACACAAACACACACACACACACAGACACAAACACACAAGCACACACAGACACACACACAAGCACACACACACACACACACGTGCATACAAACACACACACATACACACACACACACTCTCACACACACACGCAGACACACACACACACTCTCACACACACATGCATACACAAACACACAAGCACACACCCATACGCATACACACACACACATACATACACACACACACACACGCAGACACAAACACACACACACACTCTCACACACATGCATACACAAAAGCACACACCCACACGCATACAAACTCACACACATACACACACACACTCTCACACACACACGCAGACACAAACACACAAACACACACACAAACAAACACACAAGCACACACCCACACGCATACACACACACACACATACGCAGACACAAACACACAAGCACACACATGCACACACAAGCACACACACACACGCACACACACACAAGCACACACCCACATGCATACAAACACACACACATACACACACACACACATACGCAGACACAAACACACAAGCACACACATACACACACAAGCACACATACGCACGCACACACACACAAGCACACAAGCACACACACACACACACAAGCACACACAAACACACACACAGACACAGACAGAGTTTATCTTACTGTTTGCAGTTCGTTCACCTCGACTCACAACACATCCAACACTGTACATGGGTCACTGATATATTTTTATAAAAAAAAATGTAATAAATACATGACAAATTTGCAAATTTAGACAACTTTATAGGTGGCCAACTCACCGAAAGACTTTTATCTGCAAGTTCTTACATCCTCAAATGTCAGGTGGCACAACCACAAACAAGGGACTTTTATTTTGACATGCTTTTACAAAAGAGGGGTTAGAGTATTGCATCATAAAGGAGGCCGGAGTAACCTTCATGGTTCAACGCCAAGGTCACAGATTTAGTAAAAATGTGATGTTCTAGTCGGGGTTAGAACGGTTCAGTCTACCATGTCAGGTGCTGTGACCTCAGGAGAACCATGAACATGTGGAATTATTATAATAATGTTTCTTTATTTGAAGAAATGTAAGTATAAACTCAGGTTGAAAGGCAAAGGTTTCTACGGGTTTCTAAGTAGATCCTGTTTAAGGTGATATTAGTCTGAAAAGTCAGGCGGCGCAACCAGTCAGTCAGATGGAGCAACCAGACCAGCACAGTTTAAGAACTGCTCAAAATCACTGAGATCACATTGCTGATTCTGATGTTGATGTGAACATTACCTGAAGCTGCTGCTCGATCTGCATGACTCCATGCACTGCACTGCAGCCACACGACGGGCTGATTAGATAACTGTATGAATGAGTACATGATCCTCATAAAGTGTGTTCAGCATGTGGTGGTAGTGTGA
The DNA here is from genome assembly GCF_904425465.1 of Colossoma macropomum. Taxonomy (NCBI): domain Eukaryota; kingdom Metazoa; phylum Chordata; class Actinopteri; order Characiformes; family Serrasalmidae; genus Colossoma; species Colossoma macropomum. Next base: position 934,919 of record NW_023494793.1, on the reverse strand, counting down.
GTGAAGACTGATTGAGGGAGGAGGAGAACTCTGAGAACTGGGGCTGGAGCTCTGGGGCTTCTGATTGTAGTTAGAATTAATAACGATTGGCCAACTGTGTGTTGCACACAGAGGAATTAGACCTCCGCAATTAACCCATCTGTGCAGCGAAACACCACATACATACTAGTGAACAGACACACTAGGGAGCAGTGAGCACACTTGCCCAGAACGGTGGGCAGCCCTATCCACAGTGCCCAGGGAGCAGTTGGGGGTTAGGTGCTTTGATCAAGGACACTTCAGTCATGTACTGTCAGCTCAGTGGATCAAACCGGCGACCTCCTGGTCACAAGGCTGGTTCCCTGACCTCCAGCCCACGACTGCCTTATAACTGATGTAGGACTGACAAACAGGGAGGAGATGGGGTGGTGGGGGGATTGTGAGAATGTCATCATGGGAAATGGAAGGTGAGGATGAGAATTTATAGGGCGTTAGATTGGAAGAAGGAGGGGTTTCAGGCATGCTCCTCCCCCAAAACTTCAGTTATTCCATGACTAATATTTTTTATACATACATACATATATATACATATATATATATATATATATATATATATATATATATATATATATATATATATATATATATACATATGTCTCACCTTCAGCATCTGATATGTGTTATATGTTCTATTGTGAATAAAATATGGGTCTATGAGATTTGCAAGCCATTGCATTCTGTTTTATTTACATTTATTTACATTTTACACAGCATCCCAACTATTTTTGGAATTGGGGTTGTAAACATATATATATATATATATATATATATATATATAGTTTGTAAAACTGGTGTAAAGTTGGTAATTAGTAATGTAATTATTGTACATGTTGTACATATATTTATTTTTCTAACATAATTATTTCCATATTTTAACTCCCTCTATTAAAGTGTATATCGCTGTTTGCCATTTTACTGCTAATGATTTTAAGTTCAGTCAGTCACTCAGTCAGTCAGTGAGTGGAGCTCCAGCACTGACCTCACATCACCAACACACCAACACGTGGAGCTCCAGCAGGACACAGTGAGGAACACAGTGCAGGTCTGAGGTCCACACTGAGAAGACCAGGTCAGATTAGAGCAGATCAGATAAGATAAGGTCAGATAATCTAACAGTGTATTGATCTGTATTGATCTGTGATGTTAAACTGAGACGCTCTCCTGATCATGTACAGATCAGACCACCGACAGGGCATGACGTGGCTGTGTTGAGTCTGCAGCACTCAGACCGGGAGTGGGGGGGGGTGGTAGGGGGAGGAGGGGAGAGCGAGAGAGAGAGCTGGTCTGGTGGGAACTGAGTGATAATAAAGGCTGAAAGAAAAGTGGGCGGGGTTTAAGCCTTTCATTGTGACACACTTCAGCCGCTCCCGTGCGTGTTTGAACATTACAGTCATCTAAATACTATTTTAAACAGATAAAAGAGAGACACGCGTGCTGCGTGCTGATTGGCTGAGCGCGGAGGCCTGATCCTACGCTGCAGGTGATTGGCTGCTGAAGGTGTGGTGTCACCTCAGCGGGGTTACCTCAGGTCACCACAGTTCCACCGCAGCGTATGTAACTCTACTTCAGTGTCTGGAATCACACACACACACACACACACACACACACACACACACACACACACACACACTCAACCACACTCACACAAACACACACACTCACACACACAGAGTGGTTCCAGCTGTGGTGGGTTTATCCCTTTAGCGCTCAGTCTGGTGGAGCTTTCCCAGAGTAAATCCACTTCAACTGGACATTCTCCAGTGGTCACTATGACAACCAGACACCAATCAATCACCACACACACACATGTGCAGGTTTGTTTTTGTTCCGTTTCAGGACATGGTTGTAGGTAAAATTCCATGTTTAGGGGGTCCTGGTTGCAGATTTGTGGGGGAAGGAAGGTATGAATCATCATGATCAGGAAACACTTCACTGTAATGAGAATGACCAACATCAACTGACCTGTACTGCCCGTAATCTCCACGATCAGAGAGAGAAATAACATTTAAAACACAACACACAACGGTAACTACATCCCCGGATCACACCTGTGCCCAGAAATATACGCATATATATATATATATATATATATATATATATATATATATATATATATATATAAATATAAATATATATACACTCTGTGATAGTGTTTTTCTTCTCCTGTAACGTTTCCCCTCCAGCAGACAGACGTGTTTACACTCTGCAGGTTTGCCCTGTTTTCAGATACACGCTACATCCAGACGAGTCAGTGGATGTTTTAATCGGAGTGTCAGTGATTTTAGGAAGCGCTCGGTTCAGAAAGCTAATCTCACTGAAACTGAAGGAATCCAGTAGTCAGCGGTTCGCGCTGTTTGAATGAAATGATGCTACTTTTTGTGTTTATTGTAGGCTAAGCTAAATTAGCATCTCACACACGGCAGTGAGAGTCTGAATCATCTCAGCACAAAGAAGATTCTTAAACGGTACAGCGAGCATCACTCTGAACAGTCTCTCTCTCCCAGTTCAGAAGAACCCCACGGTGAGGCGAAACTGCTCTGAGTTCTGAGTAAACTCAGAGGCCGTGTTGCGTTTAGAGGAAGCCGCTCTGTGTTTTTTTAACAGCCACTTGTTTGGAAAATAAGGGCTGAGTGAGTTTCACTGAACTGACTCACGTCTGGCTTACTGTCACACTGAGACACTGATATACAGAGCCACGCTAGCTCGGCTGAGGTGGATAACGGAGGGGAACTGAAGCGGTTCTGGAGTTCCCCTCGTTCCTCTCTTTGACATTTACCTTCACTTTTTGACTTTTTTCCTCATTTAACCTGTTTTTATCACCACCTCACACACATCTGCACTGTAAAGCATTAATACAGCACAACCTAAAGCTGCAGTGCAACTGAACACTGGAGTTCACTGGAGTTCACTGGAATTCACTAAACTCAGACTTCTTAAGCCTTGGAGACACTACAGGACTTTAAAATCCTTTTAAAACACACTGCGCACCTCATGCTGTCCGACTGCTCTGTGTTGGCTTTGGCCGACTGCAATACTGATGATCACACACTACTCAACTTCTGAGTTGTTGCCGAACCTGACCGAACTCTCCTGTTACCAGGAGACGCAAAGAAACAAACGTACAGCTGCTGCAACTGTGTTTTTGCTGGCGTTTGCACTGACACGGTAAAGAAGCAGCAGGTCAATAAAGGGCTTGTTCAGGCCGACAGCCCTGAGCTGATTTCTGTCGTATCCAGATTGATTTTTGAACAGTAAAACACATGAAATCTGATTTTTGCAAATCAAACCACATTTGTAGCTGGTTTGAAATGCGACTCCAGTCAGATTTTTAGACATGTGTCTCAGTCTGGACGCTCTGGATGCTCAAATCAGATTTCAAAGTGTCGTTTTCATCACTTGCAACACGACAAACAGCGACAGTGTCGAGTCCAGAGTGATGCAGTGCTGGGATTCAAGAAGAGCTCCACAGATTCATGACTATGAAGAGAGTTCTGAAGAGTTTGGAGGGGAGATGATGCTCCTTCATCTCTCCTGCATCCGCGACTGAAATCAGTGTCACCAGCGTAGCTACATAGTTACTGATGCCTACCTCGTTACCACGGCAACCCATGCATATAGAGTGGTGATGTCTGTGCCCTGTGTCTTAATGTACACCAATGCTACTTTGGTGTCAGAAGTGGGACAACAACCCCTATTGGTCTGGAGTCAAACTGTGGTATAAAGAACTTTAAAGTAGGGGTGAGGGAGGCAGAGCCTGGAAGAAGACTGTGATGAAGGAACAGCTCCGCGAGGCTCCACAGGGAAGACGGCCTGGCAAGACTCAGTAGTGGAGCCGGAGCAGGAAGGCCTGGTGTCTGGGCTGGGGCGAGGAGGCTGAAGGCCAGAGGCATGAGCATGGAAACACCATGGCTGTTAGCTGAGCGGTTGGAGAGCCAGCACCGCAGAGAGATAGGACACCATACTGGGCGGCGCTGCCAGCCTGGACCAGCAGGTAGATCGACTCTCTCTCCAACTGTCGACTCCGACTGACCCAAAAATCTGCAGACTAGAGCCGACCAGCTCAGACTCAGACTGAGGATCAGGGCTAAAATAGGGATAAAAGTCATGCAGTGAAACCCCGACTTTAGTTCAGCCCAAAGTTCTCATTCTTTTCAATGTAGTTTCACAGTTTTGTCAATAATACAGACTTTTTATTCCATTTCTCCACCAGCTGGAACTCCTTCCATCCCACAATCCCCTCAGGAATTTCCTCCTCTCGGGCTTCCACTTACGGATGGCTGTGGCATCTCTGGGGTTCAGAGTCACAACCTCCTGGAGTCGGGATGAACACTTACACGGCCGCACCACTCAGGATTAATTGGATGTTTGAACTGTAAAAGCTTTAAGATTGTTGACATGCGTGGCATTTTTTTGGGACCTCAAGAAAGAATTTGAAAAATGTTGGGTTAAAAGATTCAGAAACACCATCAGTCTCAGTTCCTCAGAACTCAGGAACTTCCTGTTCTGAGGAACTAAAACATTTTAACTGGAATGTTCCACGATTCACAACATGATAAAAATAAAGATGAAAATTATTTGGAGTTAATTCAACATCAACCAGTTAACAGAACAACTTGTTTCATATATTGTTATTTACAAGTATTATTGATTTCAATATATATATATATATATATATATATATATATATATATATATGTGTGTGTATATATACACATACATTTATATATATTTCTGCATTGTGTGTGCTAAATAAATTTATTTTAAATATGAAATAAAGTTTTAAATATGAAAATGTGTTACATTTTAAACTTAAAACGAATATTTTTACGCTGTGCTAAAACACCCAAAATAAACACTTCACTGCATCATAATCACATCTACAGTAAAATTACAGAATTCCGATGAAAACATTCCTGTAAATTGACACGGTTACTGTACTTCAGTACAGAACACACTGAGAATACAGACTATAGATTATAAGAGCAGGAGTTTCACACAGGAGAGGATATTATACATTATTATAGTTAATACCGTTTAATTCAGGAATATTATGCAGATTAGAGGATGTTATTACTTAACCATGTTAGTCACTGCAGTTCTGCACATTCTGGAACGTTCTAATGAACATGCGTCATTAGATTGAGATATGCAGGTGTGTCCAGGTGAGCAGTGGGTGTGTCCTGAGCCCTCAGGTGAGGGGCGGAGCTCTCTCTCTCTCTCTCTCACTCTCTCTCTCTCTCTCTCTTTTTCTCTGTCTCTCTCTCTCTTTCTCTCTGTCTGTCTCTCTCTTTCTCTCTCTCTCTCTCTTTCTCTCTCTCGCTCTCTTTCTCTCTGTCTCTATTTCTCTCTCTCTCTCGCTCTCTTTCTCTCTCTGTCTCTCTCGCTCTCTTTCCCTCTGTCTCTCTCTCTCTTTCTCTCTGTCTCTCTCTTTCTCTCTCTCTTTTTCTCTTTCTCTCTCTTTCTCTCTTTCTCTCTCTCTCTTTCTCTCTCTCTATTTCTCTTTCTCTCTCTCTTTCTCTGTCTCTCTCTCTCGCTCTTTTTCTCTCTGTCTCTTTGTCTCTCTCTCTCTTTCTCTCTGTCTGTCTCTCTCTCTCTCTTTCTCTCTCTCTCTCTCTCTCTCTCTCTCTCTGTGGGTTTTATGGTTCAGTTTTAAAGGCGTGGGGGCTGTTTAAAGTGACGAGGGACAATGATGCACATTATGGTCTGGACGAGCCTTTATTTTCTAACCCCTTTCTGCTGCAGCAAGTTCACCAGTTCAGCACAATCGCTACCGCCTTTACGAAGGCAGGGGTAACACGTATTCGACATTTGATTGATTTGGGGGAGGGAGAGTCGCGGTCAGCTGTGGTTTTAACGTGGCTCGTTGGTTTTAAATCAGACAGAGTGATTGGGGGTCTAATCAGTACTCTTAAAGCTTCCTTGCCTCCACCTCTGAAGGCTTTTGTGGCTGGTGCTCTGGCTGGTGGATTGGCCGAAATGCTATTTCCAGAGTTATTTGTCAGCCCCTCTGTTTCCGAACCCGGGATTACTGAGGGGCAGCTTCTCTCTCTGAGGGGGTTACAGAAGTTGCCTTTCTCCACAGCTGATAAGAAGGCTCTGTACCAGAGCTGTGTTAAATACTTGCACTTTCATGAGCTGAAGGAGAGATGTGACTCCAAATGGAGAGCCCATCTCTCTGTCCCTGAGGGTCTGTGGCCTTCATGGAGGCTCTTGTACAAAAGCCCTTTGCCCAAACGGTCAGGAGACCTCCAGTGGAGGATCCTTCACTGTGCTGTACCCTCAAATGGGTTTGTGTCAAAATTTAACCGAGCTGTTCAACCACTGCGTTTTCTGTAATAACCCTGATACTGTTTTTCATGCATTTTCCGACTGTCAAAGACTGATTCCTCTGTTCGAGCTCCTGGACACAGCGCTCAGAGGGCTGATTCCTCTGTTGGAGCTCCTGGACAGGGCGCTCAGAGGGCTGGTTCCTCTGTTGGAGCTCCTGAACAGAGCACTCAGAGGGCTGATTCCTCTGTTTGAGCTCCTGGACAGGGCGCTCAGAGGGCTGGTTCCTCTGTTGGAGCTCCTGAACAGAGCACTCAGAGGGCTGATTCCTCTGTTCGAGCTCCTGGACAGGGCGCTCAGAGGGCTGATTCCTCTGTTCAAGCTCCTGGACAGGGCGCTCAGAGGGCTGATTCCTCTGTTTGAGCTCCTGGACAGGGCGCTCAGAGGGCTGGTTCCTCTGTTGGAGCTCCTGAACAGGGCGCTCAGAGGGCTGATTCCTCTGTTCGAGCTCCTGGACAGGGCGCTCAGAGGGCTGGTTCCTCTGTTCGAGCTCCTGGACAGGGCGCTCAGAGGGCTGGTTGCTCTGTTCGAGCTCCTGAACAGGGCGCTCAGAGGGCTGATTCCTCTGTTCGAGCTCCTGGACAGGGCGCTCAGAGGGCTGATTCCTCTGTTCGAGCTCCTGGACAGGGCGCTCAGAGGGCTGGTTGCTCTGTTCGAGCTCCTGAACAGGGCGCTCAGAGGGCTGATTCCTCTGTTCGAGCTCCTGGACAGGGCGCTCAGAGGGCTGATTCCTCTGTTCGAGCTCCTGGACAGGGCGCTCAGAGGGCTGATTCCTCTGTTCGAGCTCCTGGACAGGGCGCTCAGAGGGCTGGGGTCTCTGTTCACCCGGACTCTGTTTATCTTTGGCTGTAAATACTCTGAAGCTCAGTGTTCTAAATGTACCTTGGCTAATGTTTTCGTGGGACAGGCTGAGTTATCAGTGTGGAAGTCCTTCAGGTCGGTGTCTGAAGGGCAGGAGGTGGACGTTCTGAAACTGTTCCGAGCTCTAGTAGAGTCGCGCATTAGAGCTGAATTTGTCTTTTACCGAAGTACTCAGAACATTTCCTGTTGTGAGAAAAGTGGTGAGCTGGTGAAAGTGTTGTATCTGTCAGTGATCTGGGTGTGACATCATTTCATTGGTGAATCTTTGTGGATGGGTGGATTTTCTTTGGGGATCCTCATTATTATTAATATAACTATTAGGATGTAACATCCTTTAATTATTAATGCCTCAATAAAAGGAGTTAAAAGTCAACGTCTCTCTCTCTCTCTCTCTCTCTCTCTCTCTCTCTCTCTCTCTCTCTCTGTCTCTCTCTCTCTCTTTCTCTCTCAGCCACATTCCTTCATACAGTTTAAACAGATCAGTTTATATGAGAAACTCTGTTCAGAGTCTAATGAGGTTAAAACCTCTTAATGAAGTGATGCTGAAATAACTGAACAGGTCTCTTCAGTACATTTTACACTCTGAAAGGACTTTTAACTCTTAGGTTTTCTGTCCTTCATAATCCACTCAGATAATCTTTTTCTCATTATTATTATTATTATTATTATTAAAATTGAGTTTGTCTGTTTTAATTGTACTGAATTAAATTGTACTTTTGCTGAATTGTTCTGTATTCAATTGAATTTTTGAGACTGCGGCGCCCTCTGCTGGTCACTCTCTGTAATTACGCGCCTCCTGTTTATATAAAAATAAAATGCAGTTTTTAAATTTATTAATTTTCCGTGTTTTGTTTTATTTCTTCTGCTCATTTTCATCAGAGTTTAAACTCTTAAAGTCTTTAAAACTCTCCTCCAGTCTCTTCGCTCCACTTCTTTATTTGAGTAGTTCATGTTATGAGCGTTTCTGACCGGCGCAGCTGGTTTTGTGTCTGATCTGTGTCTGATTTGTGTCTGATTTTGTGTCAGATCAGTGAAAACAGGCAGTAAATCGATCTGTTGACTTCCAGCCGGATGCCACGTTCGTGTTCCTCGAGTTCTGACGTCACTGGCGCGCGACAGCAGGACTCGCGCGGTGCAGCGCGGCGGAGAGGCGCGTGAGTGAGGAGCAGACGGGAGTGCACGAGGAACAGGTAGTTACACTGAAACGCGCGCGCGGGCAGCACGGCTCGCGCGAGCTCGCTGCGCTGGAGGTGCTGTTTGTGGTGAATCTCAGCTCCTTGTCGGAATGTCCGGTTCCACCTTAAATGGGCAGCAGTTGTTATTATAACGGCTCAGGCGCGTGAGTGCGAGAGCTGCTCCGTTTAAGGTGGACCGGTGAGTTAAACCCAGGCTCAGCTCCGCCGCTGAGCGCCTCCTGTCTGAGTCAGACACTCCGCTTTAAACACCGCGGAGCCTCCTTAACCCGCCGCCTGCAGCCCTGCTAGCGCTAGCGTTAGCCGCTAAGCTAACCTGCTAAACTCTCCGTTCCTCCCACATGAGAGCCTGAGAGCCTCAACACCGTCACTGCAGGTGTGTGTGACGCAGTCAGAAGGTCTGCGTGTGACTCCGTTACCGCTGCTGATCAGGTTCTGTCACCTCTCCTGCCGCGAGCGGGCAGGGGTAACAGCGCTGCCGCGAGCGGGCAGGGGTAACAGCGCTGCTGTGATCCGGGGCTCTGAGTCCGCTTTAGCCTTTAGCTCATTGATAGACTAATAAACACTGTTAATGAAGGGTAAACACACTGATGCACGTGCTGGGTTCGCTGTGTGTGTTCGGTCTTTGATGTGTGTTTGATGTGTATCAGTGATCACTACAAAAAAAGCTACAACCTTTGATGAATTTCTCACTGGAAAGTACATCAACACCATTACAGAGTGGGAGCTACAGTGCGTCACTGCGTATGGTTGTTGTGGCTGTTTGGTTGCTGATAGTTGTAGTTGTTTGTGGTTGTTGTTGCTGTTTCTGCTCTTTTATGGTGTTGAATTTGTTTATGTTTGTAGTTGTTTATGATTGTAGTTTTTGGTTGTGGTTGTTCATGGTTGTTGTAAATGTCTGTTGTAGTTGTTTTGTGGTTGTTTATGGTTGATATTAAGGTTTGTTACAGTTTGTAGTTGTTTGTTGTTGTAGCGTATGATTGTGGTTGTTTATGGTTGTACTTTTTTCATTGTTTTGGTTGTTTGTATTTTGTTTGTATTTTGTTTACGGTATTGCCGTAGTTTATGGTTGTTTATGGTTATGGAATTAGTTTGTTATAGTTTGATTGTTTATGATTGTTGTAGTTGTGGTTGTTTATGATTTGTAGTTGTTGTTATTTGTTTCTGGGTGTTGCAGTAGTTTGTGGTTGTTCAGAGTTGTAATTGTTATAATTACTGTACTTGTTTTGTGATAATTTATGATTATTTATGGTCGTTTGCAGTTGTGGATTTAGTTCTTCTGGTTGTTCATGGTTGTTGTTGTTTATGGTTGTTGTTTATCTTTGTTTATAGTTGTTATTTATGGTTGTTTATGTTTGTTATTGTTGATGATTGTTGTTGTTTATGGTTGTTTGTTTACTTTCTCTGCTGTAACTCGGTCGTTTCCGCTCAGTGATTGTTTGTAATGAGCTGCAGTTTCCAGAACAGTCTGAGTGATCAGACCATCTGAACTGGTAGACAGTGAGAGAGAGAGAGTTCAGTGTGATGCTCGCTCTACCGTTTAAGAATGGTGTGGTGGTCAGCAGGTGTTGTTGGTGTGTCTGAGGGGAATAATCAGTAAACCGGGCCGGACGGTCCACCGGGCAGCACGCTGGGCCTCTGATTATACAGAGGGTGACGCTAAACTGTTTAACTGGATTTGGTGTCCAATACGGAATATAAATCACTCAGTTCTCAGATTTTCATAGTATTTTTGAAATGTAGGTTCTTTTTTTCTCTGTTTCAGCTGGAATAGAATAAATATCGTGACATTGTTCGCCAAAGCGAACGCCTGAGTACTCAGATTATTAGGCCCCGCCCTGTACGCATCTTCATCTGTTGACGGAGAAACGGGTTTCCTCTTTCTGACGGGATGCTGAGCGCGGAGAACCGGAACGTCTGGATGGAGATAAAACAGTTTGTGCTGTTGTTTGTGTTGCCGTTAACGCCGGCAGCTCGTGGGAAATCATGTGACAACACACCCTCCAGAGAGCTCCGCCCACTTTTCTGTTATGTCCAGGTGCTCGAGAGCGGTGCTGATCCGGTTCTGCGATCAGATCAGTGGAACTGTACCTCACTGCCCAGTGGGAGAACGCGTTGAAGCTCTTAATGACCCCTGATTCACTGGTGTTTATTGATGACCCCTCATGTATTGATGGCCCCTGATTTGCTGGTGATGCCTGATTTATTGCCGACCCCTGTTTTACTGATGATTATAGATGACCTCTGATTTATTGATAACCCGTTTTATTGATGACCCCTGATTTATTGCGGAGTGCGGGCGGCGCTAAGCTGACGTCCTTCCCTGTGAAGGTGGTGGATGTGAGATTATCCTTTAGCTGTTATATCCAGATTCAGGTCTGTGCTGTAGCTGTTCTTACAGGTGTGTGTGTTTGTGTTCAGACTCACTCATGGATCTCCACAGTGCCGGTTCCGTGGTTCTGCAGGCTCTGACTCAGGCCACCAGCCAGAACACGGCCGAGCTGAAGCCTGCCGAGGAGCAGCTGCGACAGTGGGAGACGCAGCCGGGCTTTTACTCCGTACTGCTGGTAAGATATTGCTCCGCCCATCTGCTTTACAGCACCACCCAGACGATATATAGCTCCTCCTACAGCCCAACCTGTCCTTTAGCTCCACCCACAGCCTCACCTGTCCTATAGCTCCACCCACAGTCCCACCTGTCCTACAGGTCCACCCACAACCGCACCTGTCCTATAGCTCCATCCGCAGTCCCACCTGTCCTATAGCTCCAACCACAGCCACACCTGTCTTATAGCTCCACCCACAGCCACACTTGTCCTATAGCTCAACCCATAGCCACACCTGTCCTATTGCTCCACCTACAGCCCCACCCACAATTCCACCTACCCTATGTCTCCACCTACAGACCCACCTGCCCTATAGCTTTGCCTTTTGAACCTCCTGTCCGATAGGTCCACCCACAGTCACACCTGTCCTGTAGTTCTATCCCCAGCCAAACCTGTCCTTTAGGTCCGCCACAGCCACACCTGTCCTATAGCTCCACCCACAGCCACACCTGTCCTATAGCTCCACCCACAGCCGCACATTTGACTTGTTGTGATATACATGCAGAGATTTTTGCAGAGCAGAAAAGTGTGTTTTGTCCGTAAAGGGAGGATAAATGAGCCTGTAGAGTTTTGGCTCTTAGCTGCTCTGTGTTTATAGTCCAGTCTCTGATTACCTGAGCTGCCTGCTTTTCTCAGCTCATGGTTTATTTATGAGAGGATTCATCATTAACACAGTGGAATATTTTAAAGATGGAACGTTCTGCCTGTTTGATGACGCAGTTGGTTCAGGGAACGTGTTCGGGGGTCCGGGTGGGCTCTGCGCTGCTCAGACTCAGTGTAACGTTGCTGATAAGAGTCTGTGTATAAGAGGCTGCTCGCTGTAATAATGAGTTTTCTGTGTGAGATGAATATTTCAGAGTGGGGTCAGTCGCGGTCCGGCGCGCTGCTGCGGATGATATTAATAATTCCGGATTTGTGGAGGACGAGGAACATGAAGTTTAGAAATTACAGAATATTATTTTAAACTAATTTCCCTACATCATGTAAAGCGCAGCAGCACGGATCCTCACAGCACCAACACAGAGAGCTCGCATCCCCCCGTTACACACTGCACTGACCGCCTGGGTCTGTTAGAGAGAGTTTAAAGCTCTGCTGCTGGTTTTTAAAGCTCTAAATGACCTTAAAGCTCCTGACCGTCTGTCTGTTTATGATCTCAGATCTGCAGATTCTGACCTTCTGAACTCCTTCAGTAAAACACAGAAAACGTGGAGAGACTCTTTCAGTTATTCTGCTTCTAAACTGTGGAGCTCAGTTCAGCTTTTATTAGACAGTCGAGCTCAGAGCTCACTTTTAATAAACATCTGAAAACTCAGCTCTTTAACTCAGAGCTTCAGTAAAACTCTGCGGCTCTTTGGTCTTCATCTCTTTGATCTGTGTTATTGACTTATATGATCTTTAAATTAATGCTGTTAGGTAACTGATGCAGTGTTTAATGCAGTGGAACCTTCACATCAAGTACTGCATGTTTTCATAACAGTCACTCTCATCGCTACATCGTACAACCCATCGTACAATTTCCCAGAAAGTTGGGACGCTGGGCAGAATGTAAATAAAAATAGAATGCAATGAAATGCAAATCATGTCAACCATGTTTTTAAAGGAAAATGCTACAAAGACAACATATCAAATGTTGAAATTGAGAAATTTTGTTGTTTTTTGAAAAATATTTGCCTATTTTAAGTTTGATACCAATGACACGTTCCAAAAAAGGTGGGACGGGGGCCTGTTTACCACTGAGTTTCATCACCTCTTCTTTTAAGCGTTTGGGAACTGAGGAGACACTGCTGTAGTTTAGAAAGTGAAATGTTTTCCTGTTCTTGTTTGATACAGGATTTCAGCTGCTCAGCAATTCAGGGTCTCCTATGTTGTATTTTTCATCTTATAATGTGCCAAATGTTCTCAGTGGTGACAGGTCTGGACTGCAGGCAGGTCAGTTTAGCACCGGACTCTTTTAATATGGAGCAATGCTGCTGTAATACATGCAGAATGTGGTTTTACATCGTCTTGCTGAAATAATCAAGGCCTCCCCTGAAAAAGACGTCGTCTGGATGGCAGCATATGTTGCCAAAACATGTATATATCATTCAGCATTAATGGTGCCTTCACAGATGAGCACGTCACCCATACCATGTGCACTAATGCCCCCTTATACCATCATGAATACTGGCTTTTGAACTGTGCACTGATAACAAGCTGAGTGGTCTTTAGCCCGGAGGACACAGTGTCCATGATTTCCAAAAAGAATTTCAAATGTTGATTCGTCGGACCACAGGACACTTTTCCACTTCCCCTCAGTCCATTTTAAATGAGCTCAGGCCCAGAGAAGGTGGCAGTGTTTCTGGATCCTGTTTATATTTGGTTTCTTCTTTGTGTTTTAGAGTTTTAACTTGCATTTGTGGATGCAGTGATGAACTGTTTTCACAGACAGTGGTTTTCAGAAGTGTTTCTGAGCTCATGCAGTGATTTCCACTGCAGAATCATGTCTGTTTTTAATGCAGTGCTGTCTGAGGACCCAAAGATCACAGCCAGCAAATACTGGTTTTTGGTCTTGACCCTCACATACAGAGATTTCTCCAGATTCTCTGAGTCTTTTAATGATATTTTGTACCGTAGATGATGAAAAGCAGAAGTTCTTTGCTATTTTATGTTGAGAAATTGATGGTGCAGTCTTTCACAGAGTGGTGAACCCCTCCTCATCTTTACTTCTGAAAGACTCCGCCTCTCTGAGATGATCTTTTTATTTCTTTTTAATATTGTTACTGACCTGCTGCCAATCAACCACCAGGTTAAAGCGTTAGTTCCCCCGTTCCAAATTCTAAATGAGCAAATATTTTTCCAAAAACAATAAAATTTAAAAAAAGTTTCAACATTTGGTTTGTTGTCTTTGTGCTATTTTCAAATAAATATAGGGTTTAAATGATCTACACATCATTGCATTTTGTTTTTATTTACATTTTGCACAGCTTTTTTGGAAATGTGATTGTACTTGATGTAATTAAACCCTGCGCTCTGTGGTCTCAGCTCTGTGTCGGTGTCTAAGCTGCTGATGTCTGTTGGTTCCTCTGCAGAGCATCTTCAACAACCACATGCTGGACGTGAACGTGCGGTGGCTGGCCGTGCTGTACTTCAAAAACGGGATCGACCGCTACTGGAGGAGAGTCGCTCCGCAGTAAGACCCTCAGACTCTCACCCTCACTGACCGACAGGAACACACAACCAAAACATTCATCACTCAGAGCGCAGGAGAGCGTCCGGTTCTGTCCACCGTGACGGTCAGATTAACACAGGAGACTTAAACACACAGACTGAGAAACACATTAATGAGCAGAACTGATCAGCTTAAAGTGTTCAGACCAACGAGAGACGGTTTGGTGTTCTGAGTGTAGAGATGAGGCTGTGATGTGTTTATGCTGTAATATTGGTGCATTTATTTTATAATAACATTTGTAGTGTAATGTGTGCTGTGATGGTGACGGTGATCGCTCTGTGATTATTCTTGTAGTTCGTGGGTGTTAATCTCTCTCTCTCTCTCTCTTTCTTTCTGTCTCTCTCTCTCTCTCTCTCTCTCTCTCCTGTCTCTCTCTCTCCTGTCTCTCTCTCTCTCTTTCTGTCTATCTCTCTCTCTCTCTCTCTCTCTGTCTCCTGTCTCTCCTGTCTCTCTCTCAGTGCTCTGTCAGAGGAGGAGAAGTCGTCTCTCAGAGCCGGCCTCATCACTAACTTTAACGAGCCAGTCAATCAGGTCAGTGTCCACTCCAGTCTGTGGTGTCAGGGTTCCAGTTCTCACTGAGTACCTGATGGTCAGATTTCAGTCCTGTCCTGTCTCAGTTCTGGGTTTGGGGCTCTGAGTGAGTCGTCTGAGCACATTGAACATAAAGCTGTGTTATGGAGCGAAAGCTGAGCGGTGTGGCGTTTCACAGCTCGTCTTCACTGATGGGCTTCATTTAACTACAGTCTGAATCCCAAAACTGAAACCTGACACCACCGAACGAGCTCAACATTCGGGTCATTTGAGATTGTTGAAGTGTGGATTTCATGTTGAGTAAATTCTGCCAAACGTGCTTTTTGGTGTTTGTTAGAGACGCAGGACAGTTGTCCAAAATGTCTCGGTGCTGAAGCATTAAGGTTTCCCTTCACTGGAACTAAGGGTTCTAGACCAACCCCTGAAGAACAGCCCCATATCATCATCCCTCCTCCACCAAATTGTACAGCTGGCACAGTGCGGTCAGGCAGGTAACGTTCTCCTGGCATTCGCCAAACCCAGACTCGTCCATCAGACTGACAGATAGAGAAGCTGATTGGTCACTCCTCAGAATACGTTTCACTGCTCCAGAGTCCAGTGGCGGCACTTTACCCCACTCCATCCGACGCTTGGCGTTGTGCACAGTGATCTTAGGCTAAGTACAGCTGCTCGGACATGGAAACCCATTTCGTGAAGCTCCTGGTGGACAGTTCTTGTGCTGATGTTGCTTCCAGAGACAGTTGGGAACTCTTTAGTGATTCAGCAGAGGATAGTCACTGCGCTCTTCAGCACTCTGTGAGTTTGGGTGGTGTACGGCTTCGTGGCTGAGCTGATGCTTCCTTTTTACAAAAATAGCATTTACAGTTGTCTGGGGCAGATTTAGCAGGACAGAAACCTCACAAACTGACTTGTGGCAGAGGCAGCATCCTGTGACAGTGACATGTTTAGTCACTGAGCTCTTCAGTGCGACCCACTACTGCCAGTGTTTGTCTATGGAGACTGACAGGCTGTGTGCCTGATTTTATACACCTGTTAGTGATGAGTGTGGCTGAAACACCTGAACTCAGTAATTAGGAGGAGCGTCCCAATACTTTTGTAGATGTAGGTAATATTGATGATTTGTATCTTTTCATTCTGCTTTCATTCACATTTTGGGCAGCGCTTTATTTTTATAGTGTTCTGATGTTCATTTAATGTAAGAGTGACTCAAAGTTTCCTTATTGTAAACTTTCACACTACAAACTTACAATTTATGGAAAATGCATATCAGCTCCAGATGTCAGTTATTGATTATCAGTGTCCCTGATTACTAATAATCAGTTTCAGCTCAAACATGAACTCTGACCTCATTGCCAACCACAAACACTGACTGTGCTGTGTGTGTGTGTGTGTGTGTGTGTGTATGTGTGTGTGTGTGTGTGTGTGTGTGTGTGTGTGTATATGTACAGGGTGTCCCAAAAAAAGTGACCTCATTTGAGATGTGAATATCTGAGTAACTACATGTCCTGGCAAAGACATTAAATAGGCTTCATGTTGATCAATACAAGATTTATTTATCAAAATTCGAACATTAAAAATTAAACTTGGTTAGTTTTTACACATTTTGCTAAAATTCGAGATCAATTGAGGGAGAATTAGCTGTTATTAGACCACGAAATGATGACGTCAATTTTTTTGGGACACCTTGTAGATTGTTATTTTTTGTGTGTAAATATATATATATATATATATATATATATATATATATATATATATATATATATATATATATATATATATAAATAATGTTGTGCCTCTATGTGTGTAAATATATATATATATATATATATATATATATATATATATATATATATATATATATATATTAATAATGTTGTGCCTGTATGTGTGTAAATATATATCGTTTGTGTGTTGTGTGTGTAGATTGCGACGCAGATTGCGGTGCTGATAGCGAAGGTTGCACGGCTGGACTGTCCACGTCAGTGGCCCGAGCTGATCCCGGTTCTGCTGGAGAAGGTGAAGGTTCAGGACGTTCTGCAGCAGCACCGAGCGCTGCTCACGTTCTACCATGTCACCAAGACCCTCGCCTCCAAACGCCTCGCGGCTGACCGCAGACTGTTCCAGGACGTGAGTACCACACATACACACACGCGCACACACACACATTTACACACACATACACACATACACATATATGCGTATACATGCAAATATATGTGTATATATATATATAGTGTAATGATCCAGCTTATCTTGTGTTGCAGTGTTTGAGGTAGTTTGATGTAGTACTCATTTTTATTTTCTATCTAAAGTCACAGTATTAATAACATTATTTACTCTGTACTGGTAATTTAGCATTCTGGAAGTGAAAAAGAAATATATACATACACCAGCACAAATTGTGTATATATATATATATATATATATGTTATATATATATATATATATATATATATATATATATAACATACATTTAAAACAGTGGCTGTAAATCTGTCTGTAATCTCGTCTGTTTTTTCGTCTGTCTGTGCTGAGCTGCTGAGTTTTGTGTCTGTGTGTCTCAGTTTTTGATCTGCGGCTCTTTAAAGCTCTTTTATTTGTTTGTCTGTGTTTGTTTTTCCTCCTGTGTGTTTCTCTGTGGTGAAGCTGCAGTGATCTGTCCTGTAGTTACAGAGTCCTGCCTGCAGGGGGCGCTGTGTCTC
Organism: Colossoma macropomum; assembly: GCF_904425465.1. Lineage (NCBI taxonomy): Eukaryota > Metazoa > Chordata > Actinopteri > Characiformes > Serrasalmidae > Colossoma > Colossoma macropomum. The sequence goes on along the minus strand of NW_023494793.1, from coordinate 917,452 downwards.
TCTCAGACTGGAGATCACTGATAAATCTCACTCTGTACTGAACAGATTCTGATCATGTACTCTTTGTTGTGCAGGGGGTCTTTTCCTCTTTAAACAAAGGAAAATTCCACCGATTTTCCAGAATTCCCCCATAATTCAGTGTGTGAGCTGTGATCAGAGTGATTCAGAGCGGTTTGGTGTGAAATGGTTCAGATGCCTTTACAGTGGTGGTGATAGGAACCAGGGGTTGCCATGACTACAACACAAATATAGACATTTTATTTACTATCCAGAACCACCAGTGAACCTACACGAGTCTTCTGAGTTTATATGGAATGTTGATGATGGAAAATAGTGGAAAATCTGAAATAATAAGTTTTCTTTGGGGGCTATTTTGCCTCACAGCGCCCTGCATGTATCCCTCCACCATGAATGGAGTTTAAGTTCTCTAAACTATCATAAAACAGTGTCTCAGTCATCAGGCAGTGAATTCATAACCATTTCATGTAGGAACTTTCTGTGAGGGAGCTTTTAGAGGTGGACGTCTGGTTCCTATCACCACCACTGTGAACAGTTCTGACTCGGTAAGTTTATCTAGAACGGAGCGTTTCACACCAAACCACTCTGAACCGCTCTGAATACATCTTAACCAGGTAATTATGGAGGAATAGAAGTGTTTGCTTTGAGTTTCGTCTCATGCGGAGCTGCATCTCCAAAATCTGAAGAACCTTTTCTCCATGCAGAGAACACTTTTCATTGTTATCTTCAACTTTTCAACTGTTCCTGGTTCCATATAGAACCATTCTGTTACTAAGTAACTCTTAAAGAACCGTCTTTTTAAGAATGTAGCTTAAAAATAAAGGGTAATTAATAAATGAATAAAAAGAATAATGAAAGTGACACAAACACTAAAATGTACCAAAGTCCTGTTTGAAGGTGAAAGTCAAAGACAGAGTGAGTGTGAGCTGGAGAACCTCAGCGGTTCTGCAGAATGGCGTGGCATTTGGAAGTTCAGCAGAGTTCACGGTTCTGAAATATCAGGAGACCGGACTGAAGGGGTGAGCGATCATGGAGGACCGGAGCTCCTCACTCGAACAGGAGGAGGAGGAGGACCTGAAATCACAGTGACCACATGAGAACAGTGACCTATTATTAAGATGATCGTGTCGTCCAGCAGTGACGGCCAAACGTTTTGTTGTCATTCATTTAATTCCGTTTTGTGTTTTCAAAATAAAAAAGTTTTGATCGTGTGTTTGTGGGAGCTGTGTGCTGAAGGTTCTCCTGCAGAACGTTAGTGCTGCTGAGGGCGCTGATAACAACGCGTACTACTTAGCAGCGGTTCTTTAATTGAGGCTCACTGACTGATAAATACAGAACTTTCATATAATCTGGTTATTACTGACCTGTAGCCACTGACCGCAGAGCAGGAGGGAGGGGCTGGGTTAGTTCGTGGGTAGGGCTTCAGAGGGAACACCGCAGGGAGGGGCTGTTAGTTTGTGGGTGGGGCTTTGGAGGGAACACTGAAGGGAGGGGCTGTATTTGGGGGCGGGACCTTGGAGGCTCCCTGTATTTGTGTCAGTGCTGCCTGTAAAGCGGTTTGGAGCTGGTTGGCGGGGCAGGTGGACTCCCTGCTGGATCAATCAGAGCTCAGGTGATTTGTCCCAGCAGGTGAGGCTCCTCCCAGCAGGCAGGTAATGAGTAATAGGGATGTTATTTGGAGCTGTGCTGGAGACGGAGACACGCTCGTTTAGACTCTCTGAACTGTTTTTCCTCTGAACTGTGTCGCCTCTCGAGCTGGAAGGCTTCCTCTGATCAAAGCGCCTCTGCTCTGTTCTAAAGTTCATTTAAATCCAGCCGCTGGGCAGCTCTTAATTTCCTTAACGAGGACAGAACGTCTCCTTCTGCAGGCGCGTATTAATAATTACTGTTCGTTTGTGTGTTTATATACCTTGTTTGTGAAAATGGCAGCAGTTTTTGTACTCGTTGGGTTTGTTTTGTAATGATTAACCCTGGCACTCAGAGAAGCGCGCCCTCTTCACCACCTCATTATCTGAGTTCATCTGTTTCACCTTAAATGGTGCAGCTGTTACTTTCTGGCTCCTCAGGCGTTACGGCGACGTTCACATTAACAGTGACTCAGATCTGATCTTTTCGACCTTGAGCCACTTTCATGTGTGGTCCAGATCAGACATGTATCCGATGATTCGTGGCCGTGTGACCTTATTGAGAGCGCTCGACTGACGATCTCAGGTCAGGCCTCCGAGCACGAATTCAGTGATCTGACCCGCAATAATCTGTTCTTTTTCATCTTTAACGTCCCATTTAGAATCATTGATCTTCCCACAGTCCCACACCTGGCAACCAGTTGGCAACCCCCTAACAACCACTCAGTAAACACTCCATACACTGTGGCAGCCTTCTAGCAACACCTTAGCAACCACCCAGTACACCTTGGCAACACCTTAGCAACACCCTGGCACACCATTGCAGCCTTCTAGCAGCACCTTTACAACCAATCCCTAATACTATAGCAGCTGCAGCACCTTAACAGCCACATAGCAACACCTTAGCAACCACCTAGTACACTTCGGCAATCGGAGCCTCACCGTAAACCAGCCAATCAGAGCAGAGCTCATCAGATTATTCATGAGTCCCCAAAAAAGGGAAAACATTTCATTCTAGGGCCAAACCAGAGGCTGTAAATGGGCGAGTAAAACCACATCCGGGCATTTTCACCCTGACCAAAGTCACAGAGCTTCTATACACACAGAGAATGATTTACAAACTGAATAAATGCGTTCGGCGCCTTTAAGGTGGAACAGACGAATCAAAATATGAAGGTAGTGAGCAGCTCTGAACACTCAACACAGCGGCCTCATAGCTAGTTAACAGCAGAGGAAGCGGTTCATTGCACAGGCAGGCTTATCTAATAATAACCATCACTACACGTCTAATTAGAGCTGCAGGATTATTATGGGCTGTAAGAGTCTCTCAGTGTTTTGGCACTTTACAGATTACAGCTTTAATGAGGCCTGACAGCTTCGCAAATTACAGAGAAGCTGACCGCGATCCCCAAACGCTCAGACCGGGACGCCCTGACGAGGGAGAGGAGCTCGGAGTGTTTACAGACCTCCTTTAGCAGAAACTGAAAACATTACATCTGATATTTCAGTGGGAGGGCAGTGCTGAATGGGCGGAGCTAAACTGCTGTAGGCTGAATGGGTGGAGCTAAACTGCTGTAGACTGAATGGTGGAGCTAAACTGCTGTAGGCTGAATGGGTGGAGCTAAACTGCTGTAGACTGAATGGTGGAGCTAAACTGCTGTAGCTGAATGGTGGAGCTAAACTGCTGTAGACTGAATGGTGGAGCTAAACTGCTGTAGCTGAATGGTGGAGCTAAACTGCTGTAGCTGAATGGTGGAGCTAAACTGCTGTAGACTGAATGGTGGAGCTAAACTGCTGTAGACTGAATGGTGGAGCTAAACTGCTGTAGACTGAATGGTGGAGCTAAACTGCTGTAGCTGAATGGTGGAGCTAAACTGCTGTAGACTGAATGGTGGAGCTAAACTGCTGTAGACTGAATGGTGGAGCTAAACTGCTGTAGCTGAATGGTGGAGCTAAACTGCTGTAGCTGAATGGTGGAGCTAAACTGCTGTAGACTGAATGGTGGAGCTAAACTGCTGTAGACTGAATGGTGGAGCTAAACTGCTGTAGCTGAATGGTGGAGCTAAACTGCTGTAGCTGAATGGTGGAGCTAAACTGCTGTAGCTGAATGGTGGAGCTAAACTGCTGTAGACTGAATGGTGGAGCTAAACTGCTGTAGACTGAATGGTGGAGCTAAACTGCTGTAGACTGAATGGTGGAGCTAAACTGCTGTAGACTGAATGGGCGGAGCTAAACTGCTGTAGCTGAATGGTGGAGCTAAACTGCTGTAGACTGAATGGTGGAGCTAAACTGCTGTAGCTGAATGGTGGAGCTAAACTGCTGTAGACTGAATGGGCGGAGCTAAACTGCTGTAGACTGAATGGTGGAGCTAAACTGCTGTAGACTGAATGGGCGGAGCTAAACTGCTGTAGACTGAATGGGTGGAGCTAAACTGCTGTAGCTGAATGGGCGGAGCTAAACTGCTGTAGCTGAATGGGCGGAGCTAAACTGCTGTAGCTGAATGGGCGGAGCTAAACTGCTGTAGACTGAATGGGTGGGGCTAAACTGCTGTAGCTGAATGGTGGAGCTAAACTGCTGTAGCTGAATGGTGGAGCTAAACTGCTGTAGACTGAATGGTGGAGCTAAACTGTTGTAGCTGAATGGGCGGAGCTAAACTGCTGTAGCTGAATGGTAGAGCTAAACTGCTGTAGCTGAATGGTGGAGCTAAACTGCTGTAGACTGAATGGGCGGAGCTAAACTGCTGTAGCTGAATGGGCGGAGCTAAACTGCTATAGACTGAATGGGCGGAGCTAAACTGCTGTAGACTGAATGGGCGGAGCTAAACTGCTGTAGACTGAATGGTGGAGCTAAACTGCTGTAGACTGAATGGGTGGAGCTAAACTGCTGTAGCTGAATGGTGGAGCTAAACTGCTATAGCTGAATGGTGGAGCTAAACTGCTGTAGACTGAATGGTGGAGCTAAACTGCTGTAGACTGAATGGTGGAGCTAAACTGCTGTAGCTGAATGGTGGAGCTAAACTGCTGTAGACTGAATGGTGGAGCTAAACTGCTGTAGATTGAATGGTGGAGCTAAACTGCTGTAGCTGAATGGTGGAGCTAAACTGCTGTAGACTGAATGGTGGAGCTAAACTGCTGTAGACTGAATGGTGGAGCTAAACTGCTGTAGACTGAATGGTGGAGCTAAACTGCTGTAGACTGAATGGTGGGGCTAAACTGCTATAGACTGAATGGTGGAGCTAAACTGCTGTAGACTGAATGGTGGAGCTAAACTGCTGTAGCTGAATGGGTGGAGCTAAACTGCTGTAGCTGAATGGGTGGAGCTAAACTGCTGTAGCTGAATGGGTGATGTTAATGTAAAAGTGTTGATTTTTGTGACATCATAAAAACCGTTAAAGCTGAGCTCGGAGCTCCGTTAACTCTCTGTAATGTACGCTGGATGTTTGTGGGTTGTTGTGATGTATAGAGATGCTCTAAATCACCGTGGAGGCATTGTAACTGTCGCCATGGCGCTCGCTCCCATCGCCGCCGGCAGGAGCAGCAAGACCCTCAGAGTGGGAGAGTTAAAGAGACTTCAGCATCATTTAGACTGAGAGGGAGCTGCTCTGTTCCTGAGTTCAGTACAGACTAACTTCACCACACAGAGAGAGAGAGAGAGAGAGAGGGAGAAAACAGAGAGAGAGAGAGAGAGGGAGAAAACAGAGAGAGAGAGAGAGAGGGAGAAAACAGAGAGAGAGGGAGAAAACAGAGAGAGAGAGAGAGGGAGAAAACACAGAGAGAGAGAGAGGGAGAAAACAGAGAGAGAGGGAGAAAACAGAGAGAGAGAGAGGGAGAAAACAGAGAGAGAGAGAGAGAGGGATCATCTTTTCATCTTTTTCTATCATCTATCATCTTTGTCTTTTCTTTTTTATGTGTTTCTTATTAACTGCTTTGGCAACAGTGCATTTCATTACATTCATGCCAATAAAGCACTATTGAACTTGAACTTGAGAGAGGGAGAAAACAGAGACAGAGAGAGAGAGAGAGAGAACAGAGACAGACAGAGAGAGAGAGAAAAGGAGAGGACAGAGACAGAGAGAGAGAGAGAGAAAACAGACAGACAGAGAGAGAGAGAGAAGGAGATAACAGACACAGAGAGAGAGAGAGAGAGAGAGAGAGAGAAGGAGATAACAGACACAGAGAGAGAGAGAGAGAACAGAGACAGACAGAGAGAGAGAGAAAAGGAGAGAACAGAGACAGACAGAGAGAGAGAGAAAAGGAGAGAACAGAGACAGAGAGAGAGAAGGAGATAACAGACACAGAGAGAGAGAGAGAGAGAACTCAAACGTCCTGAGCAGCTTTTTTTAAAACATCGTCACTTCATCTGAAAATATGAACATCGTCACCCAGAAGATGAAGAGTTTACTGCTGCGTCTGGTCCGGTGTGTATTTGGTCTCAGTGTCTCTCCAAAAGTGCTGTGTTGGTCTCGCAGGTTCTGCGTTAAACGCTGTGTTAAACGCTGTTCACTGTTTCCGTGACGACGCTCTGTTTTCACACGTGCTCAGACTAAGACAAACGAAAGAAATCAGAGTGAGAGTTTACACTGAAAACCCCTTTACTGACTCAGAGTCAGAGTGTGTGTTTAATAATCAGATAACTGCAGGAATCTGATAATGATCAGATTATGAAGTGATTGTTTAATCTACAGACTTCTGTCCAATCACAGCCCTATTGTTTGCTGTCCGGTGTGGTCCAGAGGAGGATGGGTTCTCCTTTTGGGTCTTGGTTCCTCTCAGTGGTTCTTTCTCTGAGGGAGGTTTAGTCTAGTTTAGTGACACTGATGGACCCAGATCTTTCTGTAAAGCTGTTTTGTGACGACACCTGCTGTAAAAAGTGCTGCGTAAATAAATTTGAAAGTTGATGTGAGACTGAACTCTGTGTGTGTGTGTGTGTGTCTGTGTGTGTGTGTGTGTGTGTGTGTGTTTGTGTGTGTGTGTTTGTGTGTGTGTGTGTGTGTGTGTGTGTGTTTGTGTGTGTGTGTGTGTGTGTGTGTGTGTTCTCCAGTTAGCCTCCAGCATCTACAGCTTTGCCTGTTCTCTGTGGAACCACCACACAGACACGTTCCTGCTGCAGATCCACTGTGGAGACCAACAGGAGGCGCTGAGCTCTCTGGAGCGTACACTGCTCTCTCTGAAGGGTAACACACACACACACACACACACACACACACACACACACACACACACACACACACTATCATTAATGATTCTCAGAAGACCCCCAGACACTCAGCCCCCCTTCAGGACACAGAAATATAATGTAGTTAGATTTTCAGTGTGAGCGTTTGAGCGTTAAATTTAACTGGACTGATTATTGATTATTGATTACGATATTTTACACTAGTTTCATGTTTCATACTCTGATATTAATATTTAGTATTGTTTGCCATATGGCCCTGCCCTACCTTTATTACAGTATTCTGAGTATTTATCACTTCATATGACACTAATTTTATGACACTATGGCTGAATATCAGTCCTATTGTCTTATTTTATATTAAACTAGTTCCTAATTGTAGAATATTTCTCATGACTCTGCAAAAATCGATCTCTGATGATTTGAGCGCGAGTCCTCAGTGAGGATCTGTCTCTGCTCCACAGTTCTGAGGAAGTTGACTGTTCATGGATTTGTGGAGCCTCAGGAGAACATGGAGGTGATGGTGAGTCTGAATCACACACAGGACGCTAATTAGCCTTGAGGGTCTACAAGCTCAAACACCTCATTAACACTGACCATTAAATGAACATTCTCCTCCAGCACCTCACCGTACGATAGGGCCGTGCGATAGGGCCGTACGATAGGGCAGTGCGATAGGGCCGTGCGATAGGGCCGTACGATAGGGCCGTGCGATAGGGCCGTACGATAGGGCCGTACGATAGGGCCGTGCGATAGGGCTGTGTGATAGGGCCGTGCGATAGGGCCGTGCGATAGGGCTGTGTGATAGGGCCGTGCGATAGGGCCGTGCGATAGGGCTGTGTGATAGGGCTGTGTGATAGGGCCGTGCGATAGGGCCGTGCGATAGGGCCGTGCGATAGGGCTGTGTGATAGGGCTGTGTGATAGGGCCGTGCGATAGGGCCGTGCGATAGGGCTGTGTGATAGGGCTGTGTGATAGGGCCGTGCGATAGGGCCGTGCGATAGGGCCGTGCGATAGGGCTGTGTGATAGGGCTGTGTGATAGGGCCGTGCGATAGGGCTGTGTGATAGGGCTGTGTGATAGGGCTGTGTGATAGGGCCGTACGATAGGGCCGTGCGATAGGGCCGTACGATAGGGCCGTGCGATAGGGCTGTGCGATAGGGCTGTGTGATAGGGCTGTGTGATAGGGCCGTGCGATAGGGCCGTGCGATAGGGCTGTGCGATAGGGCTGTGTGATAGGGCCGTGCGATAGGGCCGTGCGATAGGGCTGTGTGATAGGGCCGTACGATAGGGCCGTACGATAGGGCCGTGCGATAGGGCTGTGTGATAGGGCCGTACGATAGGGCCGTACGATAGGGCTGTGTGATAGGGCTGTGTGATAGGGCCGTACGATAGGGCCGTGCGATAGGGCTGTGTGATAGGGCCGTGCGATAGGGCCGTGCGATAGGGCTGTGTGATAGGGCTGTGTGATAGGGCCGTGCGATAGGGCCGTGCGATAGGGCTGTGTGATAGGGCCGTGCGATAGGGCCGTACGATAGGGCCGTGCGATAGGGCCGTGCGATAGGGCTGTGTGATAGGGCCGTACGATAGGGCCGTACGATAGGGCCGTGCGATAGGGCCGTGCGATAGGGCCGTGCGATAGGGCTGTGTGATAGGGCCGTACGATAGGGCCGTGCGATAGGGCCGTGCGATAGGGCCGTGCGATAGGGCTGTGTGATAGGGCCGTGCGATAGGGCCGTGCGATAGGGCTGTGCGATAGGGCCGTGCGATAGGGCCGTACGATAGGGCCGTGCGATAGGGCCGTGCGATAGGGCCGTGCGATAGGGCCGTGCGATAGGGCCGTGCGATAGGGCCGTGTGATAGGGCCGTACGATAGGGCCGTACGATAGGGCCGTGCGATAGGGCTGTGTGATAGGGCCGTGCGATAGGGCCGTGCGATAGGGCTGTGTGATAGGGCCGTACGATAGGGTCGTGCGATTGGGCCGTGCGATAGGGCCGTACGATAGGGCCGTGCGATAGGGCCGTGCGATAGGGCCGTACGATAGGGCCGTGCGATAGGGCCGTACGATAGGGCCGTACGATTGGGCCGTACGATAGGGCCGTGCGATAGGGTCGTGCGATAGGGTCGTGCGATAGGGCCGTGCGATAGGGCCGTGCGATAGATAGGTACTTTAATCATTATTACAATAAACACATGGTGCAGATCTTGACTCGCTCCGAGACTCGCCCCGAGACTCGCCCCGGGACTCGCTCCGAGACTCATTCAGCAGATCTGAGGAGGTTTCGCAGGAATCACTCTAAACTCTACATCAGCTTGGTTGGAGCAAGATTGTGGACCTTCTGAGGACCAAGTGCTCAAGTTTAGCTGGTCTAAGTCTGGCTTTAGCTGGTCTAAGTCTGACTTTCGCTGGTCTAAGTCTGGCTTTAGCTGGTCTAAGTCTGACTTTAGCTGGTCTAAGTCTGACTTTCGCTGGTCTAAGTCTGGCTTTAGCTGGTCTAAGTCTGACTTTTGCTGGTCTAAGTCTGACTTTAGCTGGTCTAAGTCTGGCTTTAGCTGGTCTAAGTTTGACTTTAGCTGGTCTAAGTCTGACTTTAGCTGGTCTAAGTCTGACTTTAGCTGGTTTGAGTCTGGCTTTAGCTGGTCTAAGTCTGGCTTTAGCTGGTTTGAGTCTGACTTTAGCTGGTCTAAGTCTGGCTTTAGCTGGTCTTAGTCTGGCTTTAGCTGGTCTAAGTTTGACTTTAGCTGGTCTAAGTCTGGCTTTAGCTGGTCTTAGTCTGGCTTTAGCTGGTCTGAGTCTGGCTTTAGCTGGTCTAAGTCTGGCTTTAGCTGGTCTAAGTTTGACTTTAGCTTGTCTAAGTCTGGCTTTAGCTGGTTTGAGTCTGGCTTTAGCTGGTTTGAGTCTGACTTTAGCTGGTCTAAGTTTGACTTTAGCTGGTCTGAGTCTGGCTTTAGCTGGTCTGAGTCTGGCTTTAGCTGGTCTAAGTCTGGCTTTAGCTGGTCTGAGTCTGGCTTTAGCTGGTCTAAGTCTGGCTTTAGCTGGTCTGAGTCTGGCTTTAGCTGGTCTAAGTCTGGCTTTAGCTGGTTTGAGTCTGACTTTAGCTGGTCTAAGTTTGACTTTAGCTGGTCTGAGTCTGGCTTTAGCTGGTCTAAGTCTGGCTTTAGCTGGTCTGAGTCTGGCTTTAGCTGGTCTAAGTCTGGCTTTAGCTGGTCTGAGTCTGGCTTTAGCTGGTCTAAGTCTGGCTTTAGCTGGTCTAAGTCTGGCTTTAGCTGGTCTGAGTCTGACTTTAGCTGGTCTAAGTCTGGCTTTAGCTGGTCTGAGTCTGACTTTAGCTGGTCTAAGTCAGGGCTGAGAATGAGTGAGGTGGTTCTTCAGGGCTGATCTCACTCTGACCTTTGAGCAGAGCTCTGGGTTTAGGAGGACACTTACATTCTGATGGTCAGCTTTATTACATTAGCATGACTGATTCAGTGTGAATGATCAGACTTAGGATCAGACTGTGTTTCTACCACTTTAACTCCACAACTTCTGTGAATCTGTGTTTAAAGATCAAAGAGACTTTTTTTCTTCTGTTTAGCTATTAGAGCGTAAATGTCCAGTTAATTATGTTCTCTCACTGGCCGCTTTATTAGAAACACCCCCACCTACTTCTGCTCAGTGGCCACTTTATTAGAAACACTTGCTATATAGTTTCACTATATTTGTGTACAGTTACTCTCTCTCTCTCTCTCTCTCTCTCTCTCTCTCTCTCTTTCTCTTCCTGTCTCTCTCTTCCTCTCCCTCTCTCCCTCTCTCCCTCCCTCTCTCTCTCTCCCTCCCCCTCTCTCTCTCTCTCTCTCTCTCTGTAGGCGTTTCTCAGTGCGGTGTTTGAGAGGCTGAAGCAGTTTTTAGAATGCTGTAAGTACTTTGATCTTTTTTTCTTAAATTTGAAAATCAAAAGCATATTAATGAATCTTATTGTACACCAGTTTAGCTCCACCCATTCAGCCTACACCAGTTTAGCTCCACCCATTCAGCCTACACCAGTTTAGCTCCACCCAGCTGCTGGAGGTTTCAGGTGCAGGTGGTTAAAGCGACAGTTTGTCCAATAATCCCCTCAGCGTGTTTGTTTGTTTGTTTGTTTGTTTGTTTGGTGCTTCTTTAGTTTCAGCACTGGAGCTTCTAGGCTAATATAGCTAACAGGTAATGGAAGCTTATAGCCACCAGTTAGCATCAGTGAAGTTAGCGCACTGTCCTCCAGCTGCAGATCTCAGTGTTCAGTTCCACCTTAAACAGTTCAGCCATGTTTATCAGGGCTTCACTGGGTTTGAGTGTTTATAGTGTTCATGTTGTGTTTATTGTTTATTGTCTGATTATTGTTTGTTTATTGATTGAGTATTGTTTATTGTGTTTTTCGGATGTTTATTCTGTTTTTTTGTGTTTTATTGTTCATTATTGTTTGTGTGATTGTGTTTTGTTGTTGTTTGTTATTGTTTATTGTTGTGTTGTTTATTGTATGTTGTTTATGGTTGTTTGTTGCGTGTTTGTTGTTTGTGCAGGTGGTCAGGTGGGGGTGGGCAGTGTGTGCAGAGAGAAGCTGGAGAAGACGATCATCCTGTTCACTAAAGTGGTGAGTCTGAGTGTCTGTAGTTTCTCTCTGTCTGTCTGATTGTTTGTTTGTTTGTTTGTTTGTTTGTTTGTAGGAGTTTGTGTAAACAATCTGAAGGTAATTAAGCGGCTGTTTGTTTGTTTGTTTATCTGTCTCTTTGGGTGCAGCTGCTGGACTTCCTGGAGTACCACCCGTTCCCGTTCATCCCTCTGATCCAGCGCTGTCTGGAGTTCTCGGTCAGCTTCGTGTTCACGGCGGCGGGAGACGGTCTGCTGTTCGAGAGGTTCATCGTCCAGTGCATGAACCTCATCAAGAGCATTGTGAAGAACGAAGCCTACAGACCCGACAAGAACATCGAGGGTGTGTTTACCTTCTGTCTCACCTCGAGATGTTATCACCACTAATATAAACATATATAGAGCATTTTCTGAAGCTCTAGAAGCTTTAGAAGCTCCGTTCATCTGAACACATCTAACAGTTTGTTTTATGTAGTTACTAATTATTTATAATTATTTACACTGATTATTGGTTATTTATTTGTGCTAATTTCTGGTAATTGTTTATAATATTTGTCAGTAATAATTTATGCTGATAATTGCTGTAATTGTTTACAGCATTAATTATTAATAATTGTTTACACTAATTATTGGTAATTATTTATGTTGATTATTTGTGGTTATTTACAGTGTATTTGAATCATTTTGTTCATTAATCTGTCAACATCCTGGTTACGTTGTCAGAAACGTTGATCTTAAATGATAATATTATGTAAATCAGTTTAATTACTGAAATTAAAATTATTAAAGGGAATTTATTAAACTGAAATATTATTACAAATTTCAGCTGCCTCAATGTTTTCATTGTCAGTCAAGATTATAACCCTGTAATACAGTTTCAGCAGTGCAGTGCGCAGTGAAATATGAGGCCTGAATGTCAGTCTGGATTCTGCACTGCAAACACAGAAAACAACAAATAAACACACAAAACAAACAAACTAATAGTTAGCTACAGCATTTTATGCTGCTGTAATCTCACTGTACAGTGACTGTGTGTGATGTTTGTTAATCTGAGGTTTATGCTGCTGTAATCTCACTGTACAGTGACTGTGTGTGTGTTGATGTTGTTACAGACAGTAAACCTGAAGTTCTGGAAGCTCATAAGATTAAAACGGCGTTCTTCACCCACCCGACGCTGACCGAGATCGCCAAGAGACTCGTCTCCAAGTACTTCCTGCTGACGGAGGAGGAGCTGGTCATGTGGGAGGAGGATCCCGAGGGCTTTGGTACGTCAGTGCTAATGAGACGTGAAAGTTAACATGATGTAAACATTAACGTAAGAGCTTCGGTACGTAGCGTAAAAGCTAATATCACGTTAAAGTTAATGGACGCAGCTATGAACGTCGCATGATCGTTAACATGATGTAAATGTTAATATATCGTAATTGTTAATGTGACATAATTTAACGAGACGCAAACGTTAATCAGTCTTTACTGTTAATGTGGTGTAAATGTTCATGAAAGAATTGTTAACGTGACATAATTACGAGAAAAATATGTGACGAAAATGTCAATGTGACAAAAGTTAATTTGACGTAGTCGTTAATTCGATGTGAACGGTGACGTAAAATCTAACGTGATGCAGTGACGTAACTGTTAATGCTATTTAAACTATTACGTGACCTGATTATTAATTTGAAACAGCTGTTAAACATGAATGTAACTTCATCGTTAACGTGACGTAAACCTTAAATAGACGCAATCGTTAAACGTTAGTGACGGTGTAAGAAGCCTAGTCATTTGAGAGTGGGTGTGTCCATAGAATAAGCCCTGCCCACTTTACTCTGATAGCTGCTCCCAGAAGCCTAGTATTGATCATTAGCGGTGGTTTCAGTGAGAGCCGCTGTGTTCATGTCCAGTGATGTATGCTGTACAGGTTCTGAGGGAATCAGTGTGTAGGTCAGTGAGAGCCGTGACGGAGATGATGTTCTGTTCTGTATGAGTTCGGTGAAGCTCCTCGTTCTGCTGTTACAGTGAGGAGGCGTCGCTCTGCTGCGGGAGAAGTTAAAACAGCTCCTTCAGTTTGAGACGAGGTAGAACATCAGAGCGTTTCTCACTGAAGACCAGACTGTTCCTCGCGCAGCTGTGACCTGCGGCTCAGTGAGGGCTTGAAACGTTAAAGCAGGTTCTGTCAGAGTGGATCTCACCTGACGACTCAAACGAGGCTCAGATCACACTGAGGAGTTCTAGATCTGACGGAGAACTCACATGTGCTGGAGAACTTCAGTTTAGAAGTCTGACCTTCTAAAGTTCCTCAGATCTCCTGTTGACCTTCTGCTTTATAAACACACTGAGAACCAAGTTCTGCATTTCCTGTGAATATTCAGAAACCCAGTCAGATCTTGCAGAGCTAAATGATCCTTTATTAATAGATGAATCTATTGACTATTTTATTGATGCATCCATTGATCTAAATTTAAGCTGTCAGATGGTATAAAAGAGTAACTGTGATGAATCACAGTATTTTAATCGTAATTAGTCCCATTTGCCTGGTAATTAAGCAGTGCATTGTGTTAAAGCTATGTGAGAAAATAAACTCCATCAGAATTTATTACTTTCAGTAATTTTATTTTCATTGTGCCGTTTTTTTTAAATCCTCATCATTACTGTACCATCAGTTTGAAACTGTATCGTTAATCTGAGTCTGTTCTGTTAATCCGAACCTGTACCATTAATCTTAACCTATACCGTTAATCTGAATCTGTGCCACTAATCTAAGTCTGTACCCTTAACCTGAGTCTGTTCATTAATCTTGTTAATATGTGGAGAGTAACGTGATGGTATCAGAAGATCTTGCAGGTTCTGCAGGTGTCTCTGGTTCTGTTGAGCGTAATGAGAACGGATTCAGATTCCGAGCTGATCAGATCAGAGAGGATGTTGAGGGAATAGTTTGCGCCGCTGATGACGAGCCGCTAATGGGATAACGAGTTTAACAGCAGGAGACTCAGTGACTCCTCAGCGTCTTCACAGCTGCTTTACAGACTGCTGCATCTGTAACGTCGCTTCAGTGAGTGAAGCTGACCGATCCTCTGTTTTCTTCTTCTTTAGCTGTGGAAGAGACTGGAGGGGATTCATGGAAGTACAGTCTGAGGGTGAGTGACCGACACGCTTTCCAACACACGCTCTCCGACACGTTCTCTGACAGGTTCTCCAACACATGCTTTCCAACACACGCTCTCCGACACGTTCTCTGACAGGTTCTCCAACACATGCTTTCCAACACACACTCCAACATATACTCTCCAAAACGTTCTCCAGCACATGCTGTTTAACACGCTCTCCAGCACACCCTCTAACATATTCTCCAGTACGTTCTCCAGCATGCTCCCCAGCAGGCTCTTAAACATGATTCTCTCCATCACGGTCACCACCACACTCACAGTCAGGTTCTCTAACAGGTTCTCTGACAGGCTCTCCAACACTCTCTCTACTATTTACAGATTCTCTCCAGCACGTTCTCCAGCGTTTGCGTGTTCCCCTCCGGCGGGGTTTTGAAGAATCTTCTCTGTTTGCAGCTGATTTGTTCTGGTGGTATCTTCTCGCCGCAGTCCGTCTCACCGTCTCCAGCCGTGACGCCATGATTCTCCGCGCAGGTTATTCAGAAACAGCGTTTGTTTATCTTCTGTTTGGAGTGCAGGGAGAGCGCAGAGTCTCACGGAGACCGTTTGAAGCTTTTCTTCTCGTTCAGACAGAAAAACTCCTCGGAGTAGATAGGAACCTGTCCATCACTCTCAGCCTTCACCGCTCATCTCCGTCCAGCTGAAGGTCAGGAAATGCAAAGTCGGGCAGTTTAAAGAGCGCCGCCTCACTCATTTACACCAGTGTGGAGTCAAAGATACGACTGTAGATTTATTAGCGTGATATCAGTGAGCAAAATGATTTACTGCTGTTTAATTAACATATACTGAAATATTTATACCACGCACAATCTCAGCTCATCATTAGTGCAACACTTACTGCGTTGCTTGGCAACCTGCTGTTAACAAACCATGCCGCTGGGTGCAGGAAGTGTTTTTGCAGATATTATGATTAAAAATTGATGTTTTGAATATGTTCGTTCATATTGTGCTTTGTGGTCATTTTAGGCAAGAACCTGTTAGAATTTACGAGTTTCTTCGTGTCTGAGGTTCGTTGCAATAAATCACCAATAACTTTACAAAGCCAACTGAACGTTATTCGTTTTATTATTATACACCTTTTTTAGTATCACAGTTTTTGAGCTAGAACCACTAAACGTTGTAGGATTGTAGAGCCGGTATGAGAACAGTGCACTTGTGCTTTTGGGACCAATTGCACATACAGTTCATTCAATCATGTCTCGACCCAAACGACCAAACGAAAATGAGTAGCGGACCTTTATGGAGCTGCTTTGTGCTCTGGGGCTCAGTCATGCTGGAACAGGAAAGGTTCTTCACCAAACTGTGCCACAAAGTTGGAAGTGTACGATTGTCCAAAATGTCTTGGTGCTGAAGTATTAAGATTTCCCTTCACTGGAACTAAGGGTTCTAGATCAACCCCTGAAGAACAGCCCCATATCATCATCCCTCCTCCACCAAACTCTACAGCTGCACAGTGCAGTCAGGCAGGTAACGTTCTCCTGGCATTCGCCAAACCCAGACTCGTCCATCAGACTGACAGATAGAGAAGCTGATTGGTCACTCCACAGAACACGTTTCCACTGCTCCAGAGTCCAGTGGCGGCGCTTTACTCCACTCCAGCCGACGCTTGGCGTTGCGCATAGTGATCTTAGGCTTGTGAGTAGCTGTTCGGCCATGGAAACTCATTTCGTGAAGCTCCTGATGGACAGTTCTTTTGCTGATGTTGCTTCCAGAGTCAGTTTGAAACTCTTCAGTGCTGTTCGGCACTCGGCGGCCCCACCCAGTTTGAGTTGTCTGTCGCTTCGTGGCTGAGCTGTTGTTGCTCTGAGGTCCATTTCACAATAACAGCACTTACTGGGAGAGGTTTCATCCTCCGTCAGTGTTGTGTCACTGAGCTCTTGAGTGTGTATATTTATGTATGTTTATATATATGTATATATACAGACACACAAACACACGTATTTCAGGCAAAAATGGTGAAGCTGTTCAGTTCCTCTGTGAGCTTTTAATTACTGAACAGAGGCTTAAATTGAAATCATTTTGAAGGAATTCTGCAGTGAAGAGTCCGATTCCTCTCTGAGTGACAAGATGAGGAGTCAGATTTACACACCGGCCTCTAAACGTCTGAGACCACTTTGAACATCAGGGATTTTATTCATTTAAACCTGGAAATACGTTCTAGACTTTGGGGGACGTCAGAGGGAGCAGAGAGACCTGAGCCGGAGTGGCGGTGCTGAGGGTTCTGCTCTGGTTCTGGGTCTCTGTGAGGTTCACAGTCACTTCCTACAGCAGATCTGCTGAACATCACAATCAGCGATGCAGATCACACTCTGCCCACTCACCTGCAGTCGACACTGTCCCATTAGCGGTCACTCCTCTCCTGCCCCGATAACTGACCTCATTGATTTTTCCCTTGTGGTATTGATTATGTCAGGAGCACCGTTGTTGTCAGTGATGTATTGAGCTCCATGGCCGGATCTGTAAAGCTAATCCGACCTCTGAGTGACCCCTGCCCTGCTGTCCACTGCTCCATTAACACTGACCCACGCTCAGGCCTCACAGACACTTCACCCATTAGTGGGTATTACTGCGGGCAAGTGATGGAGAACCGCTTAGAACGTCTTTCTGTTCTCTCGTATGTGAGTAAATGAGCTCTACAGTGTTGATTTAACTTTGTCCTTCTTTTCTCCTCTTTTCCCCTCATTTCTTCTCATTTCTCCCTCCTTCCTCCCCTGTTCTCCCTCTCTGTCCTGTTGGATGTCCAGCCGTGTACGGAGGTGCTGTTCCTGGACATTTTCCACAGTTACAGTCAGACTCTGACTCCAGTGCTGCTAGAGATGATGCAGAACCTGCAAGGTGAGATGTTTACATTCAGACTAATGACGTATTCACGGTTTACTGCTGCACAACGTTCCTGATACGCTGTGTCATTTTTAGGGCTGGGACAGATTATCAGTTTATCAGTAATAGGGGTGGGAATCTCTGGGCACCTCTCGATTTGATTTGATTACTATTCAGAGGCTGCGATGCGATTATAAAACGATTATCGATGCATCTTTTGTTATATACGATTTCTTTTTTCTCACTGTGAGGACTCAAAGTATCTGTAATGATCCAAAATGAATTTACTTCCAATATCTTTTATTAATAAAGCAAATGGAAGTGATGTGGCAAGTGAACTGGAAGACTGTCATTCACGGCTCTTGTTTGGAGCACATGAGACGCTGCCGCCACTCATCTGTGATAAAATGCACTGTTACAGTGAAATAAGATCCAGTGGTGATGAGTGTCCACTCAGCACGTTACAGCTATTCTACCCGCTTATTCAGTGATTCTATAACTTCGGGTTTGGTCTCGTTGTTGGGGTAAAATATCTTCGAGACTGGACGCTGTATCTCAGCTCCCAAGTTCCAAAGTGTGCAACAAAGCGCGGAAGCCCTGGTTCTCAACGACTGAGAACTGGCCTGCAGACTGCAGGTCACATAGCAGTGCAGTCTCGCCTGGCTAGTAGCCACGAAAACGCAAAGAGAGATTTAAGATGGACTTATTCTCATTTATAAGCACTGCAGTTGGTTTCCTGGTTCGTTAAATCTGAAATGAGAGACTGTTAAACACTAAAAAGTTGTGAAGATGAAGTCAGCTTCTCTTTATAATTTTCCCATTCCACCTTAAATGGTGCCGCATTTACATTCTGGCGCCTCAGTCAGAATTTAAGGTGGAACGGGAAAATTCGAACAAGAAGCTGGGGAATAAGAAGCGACTTCAGCCTCGTAAAACACTCAAACATTGAGAGACATTTTACAGGAAACCGTTCTACGTTTAAGGGAAAGTTTCCTGCCGGAGATGAGAGGAAAGTGGCCACAGCTGAGCTGAGGATTAAAGCAGAACAAAGTTCATCTGCGTTTTCGTTTGTATTTTTTAGCCTTTACTACGACATCATCACCCACCGAGACATGTTTACAGCCAAGATGGTAAAACATTACTTATTAACTAATTAAATGGACATTAAATGTTGTGGCTCCCAAGCTGGTCTGATTTTTGTTGACAGGTCAAAATGGCTCTTCTTATCATTTGTGTTGTGACTCCTGACCTGACCTGGCTTTAATGCAGAGGAGCCGGTCGGATTTCTCACTCATCCAGTGGTGTTTTTGTTATGTGGCGCCACAGACTGTCCGGGCGCTGTACTTACCCACTTCCAAGTTCCGCCTTTTGCATTTCGTCAACATTACGTTGTAAATTAAAATTTAGAAAATGTTACATTTGTGAATCGATTCAGAATCAGAATAGATTTTCCCCCCAAAGTCCACGACGTCAATAAATAGAACTTATTTTTCATGTTGTGTTCACGATTAAGAACAGTGTCACTCCACAGCCTACAGCAGTACTCAGTACACAGCATGGAGCCACACACAATGGTGCACCTACTAAAACACACACACACTCACACACTCACACACACCAACACACTCTCACACTCACACACTCTCACACTCACACACTCTCACACTCTCACACTCACACACACACACACTCACACACACACTCTCACACACTCGCACACACACACACACACACACACTCTCACGCACACACACACCCACACTCTCACACACACACACACACACACTCACACGCGCACACACACACACACACACACACACACACACACACACTCACACGCACACACACATGCACGCACACACACGCACACACACTCACACACACACTCTCACACACGCACACACTCTCACACACGCACACACTGACACACTCACACACACTCACGCACACACACACACACGCACACACACATACAAACACATACACACACACACACACTCACACACTCACACACACTCACATGCACACACACGCACACACACACACACACACTCACACACACACTCTCACACACGCACACACTGACACACTCACACGCACACGCACACACACACACTCACACGCACGCACACACACACACACACACTCACACACACACTCTCACACACGCACACACTGACACACTCACACACACACACTCACACACACACACACGCACACACACACTCACACACACACTCTCACACACGCACACACTGACACACTCACACACACACACTCACACACACACTCTCACACACACACACTCTCACACACGCACACACTCTCACACACACACTCTCACACACGCACACACACACTCACACGCACACACACGCACACACACACTCACGCACACACTCTCACACACGCACACACTGACACACTCACACGCGCACACACACATACAAACACATACACACACAGTCTCACCCTCACACACACTCACACACACACACACAGAGACACACACACAAACACATACACTTGCACACACTCACGCACTGAAACCTTCACGTGGAGTCCAACATAAAAAGTGACAGTTATTATTTTTAACCAGTGCTTTGGCGCCCTCTCTGGTGCAAATGGAAACTGACACCAGATATGCACAGTAATTAACAGTAAAATACTTGTGATCTTTAGTAATGAAAGGCTCAGAATTTATCATTGTATTAATTTATATATTATTATATATATTTATATATTATTTTTAATTGCTTAAAGTCCCAGTCTTATAAGTTTTGAAATGCAGTATGATACACATTGGATACAAAAGTAAAAAAAAAATATAGCAACATTTATTTTACGATAATTATTAAATTAAATAGTGCAACATTAAATAGTGAGTAGAGTTTGTTTGCTGGTGAGTTTTGACTCCTTTAGGAATATCATGGCGTTTTTAATAGAGCAGTTCAGTTATTGACGATTGTCTGAGATCAGTGTGTTTTAAAGTGTAAAATGAAACTGTGTTTGATTCACAGTGTGTGTTGTGACTCAGCTGCTGTATTAAATAAGGAATATCGTAACGGTGCTGTAGCGTCTGGAGCTGCAGAAGCTGGTGTTTAGTGTGAATTTTTGGAGTTTCTTTAAAAGCTGGAAATAAAAGCGTTTTCTTTCCTGAAGGTCAGTCAGTCTGAGTTTCTACAGTTTCTGCATCTTTAATCTCGCTGAGTCACAGCAGCGGCTCTGAGACTGAACTGCTGAATGTTCTGATATATTACAGTGCAGAAGGAGCTCAACTCTCATCACTGTAACGTATTATTATTATTTTAATGTTTAATGTACAAAAATAAGAGGTTAAAGGACCCACATCAAACCACACTTCCTCCCATTTTTTTGGAATCCAAGTGTTTGATGTATGTAAACATTTTAAAGTTCCAAAACGTACCATTCACTCTTCACTACATACAATCAATATAGCTAAACTAAACTAAACTGCACATTCAGCTACAGCAGTTTAGCTCCACCATTCAGTCTACAGCAGTTTAGCTCCACCATTCAGCTACAGCAGTTTAGCTCCACCATTCAGCTACAGCAGTTTAGCTCCACCATTCAGCTACAGCAGTTTAGCTCCACCATTCAGTCTACAGCAGTTTAGCTCCACCATTCAGTCTACAGCAGTTTAGCTCCACCATTCAGCTACAGCAGTTTAGCCCCACCATTCAGTCTACAGCAGTTTAGCTCCACCATTCAGTCTACAGCAGTTTAGCTCCACCCATTCAGTCTACAGCAGTTTAGCTCCACCATTCAGTCTACAGCAGTTTAGCTCCACCATTCAGTCTACAGCAGTTTAGCTCCACCATTCAGTCTACAGCAGTTTAGCTCCACCCATTCAGCCTACAGCAGTTTAGCTCCACCATTCAGCTACAGCAGTTTAGCTCCACCATTCAGTCTACAGCAGTTTAGCTCCACCATTCAGCTACAGCAGTTTAGCTCCACCATTCAGTCTACAGCAGTTTAGCTCCACCATTCAGTCTACAGCAGTTTAGCTCCACCCATTCAGCCTACAGCAGTTTAGCTCCACCATTCAGTCTACAGCAGTTTAGCCCCACCATTCAGTCTACAGCAGTTTAGCCCCACCATTCAGTCTACAGCAGTTTAGCTCCACCCATTCAGCCTACAGCAGTTTAGCTCCACCATTCAGCTACAGCAGTTTAGCCCCACCGTTCAGCTACAGCAGTTTAGCTCCACCGTTCAGCTACAGCAGTTTAGCCCCACCGTTCAGCTACAGCAGTTTAGCTCCACCATTCAGCTACAGCAGTTTAGCTCCACCATTCAGCTACAGCAGTTTAGCTCCACCATTCAGCTACAGCAGTTTAGCTCCACCCATTCAGCTACAGCAGTTTAGCCCCACCGTTCAGCTACAGCAGTTTAGCTCCACCATTCAGCTACAGCAGTTTAGCTCCACCATTCAGCTACAGCAGTTTAGCTCCACCATTCAGCTACAGCAGTTTAGCTCCACCATTCAGCTACAGCAGTTTAGCTCCACCATTCAGTCTACAGCAGTTTAGCCCCACCATTCAGTCTACAGCAGTTTAGCTCCACCATTCAGTCTACAGCAGTTTAGCTCCACCATTCAGTCTACAGCAGTTTAGCTCCACCCATTCAGCTACAGCAGTTTAGCTGCACCATTCAGCTACAGCAGTTTAGCTCCACCATTCAGTCTACAGCAGTTTAGCTCCACCATTCAGTCTACAGCAGTTTAGCTCCACCCATTCAGCTACAGCAGTTTAGCCCCACCATTCAGTCTACAGCAGTTTAGCTCCACCATTCAGTCTACAGCAGTTTAGCCCCACCATTCAGTCTACAGCGGTTTAGCCCCACCATTCAGTCTACAGCGGTTTAGCTCCACCATTCAGTCTACAGCGGTTTAGCTCCACCATTCAGTCTACAGCGGTTTAGCTCCACCATTCAGTCTACAGCGGTTTAGCTCCACCCATTCAGCTACAGCAGTTTAGCTCCACCATTCAGTCTACAGCAGTTTAGCCCCACCATTCAGTCTACAGCAGTTTAGCCCCACCATTCAGTCTACAGCAGTTTAGCCCCACCATTCAGTCTACAGCAGTTTAGCCCCACCATTCAGTCTACAGCAGTTTAGCCCCACCATTCAGTCTACAGCAGTTTAGCCCCACCATTCAGTCTACAGCAGTTTAGCTCCACCATTCAGTCTACAGCAGTTTAGCCCCACCATTCAGTCTACAGCGGTTTAGCCCCACCATTCAGTCTACAGCGGTTTAGCTCCACCATTCAGTCTACAGCGGTTTAGCTCCACCATTCAGTCTACAGCGGTTTAGCCCCACCATTCAGTCTACAGCAGTTTAGCTCCACCATTCAGTCTACAGCAGTTTAGCTCCACCCATTCAGCTACAGCAGTTTAGCTGCACCATTCAGCTACAGCAGTTTAGCTCCACCATTCAGTCTACAGCAGTTTAGCTCCACCATTCAGTCTACAGCAGTTTAGCTCCACCCATTCAGCTACAGCAGTTTAGCCCCACCATTCAGTCTACAGCAGTTTAGCTCCACCATTCAGTCTACAGCAGTTTAGCCCCACCATTCAGTCTACAGCGGTTTAGCCCCACCATTCAGTCTACAGCGGTTTAGCTCCACCATTCAGTCTACAGCGGTTTAGCTCCACCATTCAGTCTACAGCGGTTTAGCTCCACCATTCAGTCTACAGCGGTTTAGCTCCACCATTCAGTCTACAGCGGTTTAGCCCCACCATTCAGTCTACAGCAGTTTAGCCCCACCATTCAGTCTACAGCAGTTTAGCTCCACCATTCAGTCTACAGCAGTTTAGCCCCACCATTCAGTCTACAGCGGTTTAGCTCCACCATTCAGTCTACAGCGGTTTAGCTCCACCATTCAGTCTACAGCGGTTTAGCCCCACCATTCAGTCTACAGCGGTTTAGCTCCACCATTCAGTCTACAGCGGTTTAGCTCCACCATTCAGTCTACAGCGGTTTAGCTCCACCATTCAGTCTACAGCAGTTTAGCTCCACCATTCAGTCTACAGCAGTTTAGCTCCACCATTCAGTCTACAGCAGTTTAGCTCCACCATTCAGTCTACAGCAGTTTAGCTCCACCATTCAGCTACAGCAGTTTAGCTCCACCATTCAGCTACAGCAGTTTAGCTCCACCATTCAGTCTACAGCAGTTTAGCCCCACCATTCAGTCTACAGCAGTTTAGCCCCACCATTCAGCCTACAGCAGTTTAGCTCCACCATTCAGTCTACAGCAGTTTAGCTCCACCATTCAGTCTACAGCAGTTTAGCTCCACCCATTCAGCTACAGCAGTTTAGCTCCACCCATTCAGTCTACAGCAGTTTAGCTCCACCATTCAGTCTACAGCAGTTTAGCTCCACCATTCAGTCTACAGCAGTTTAGCTCCACCATTCAGTCTACAGCAGTTTAGCTCCACCATTCAGCTACAGCAGTTTAGCCCCACCATTCAGCTACAGCAGTTTAGCCCCACCATTCAGCTACAGCAGTTTAGCCCCACCATTCAGTCTACAGCAGTTTAGCCCCACCATTCAGTCTACAGCAGTTTAGCTCCACCATTCAGCTACAGCAGTTTAGCTCCACCATTCAGTCTACAGCAGTTTAGC
Organism: Colossoma macropomum; assembly: GCF_904425465.1. Lineage (NCBI taxonomy): Eukaryota > Metazoa > Chordata > Actinopteri > Characiformes > Serrasalmidae > Colossoma > Colossoma macropomum. The sequence continues at coordinate 893,413 of NW_023494793.1, read as the reverse complement.
TCCACCATTCAGTCTACAGCAGTTTAGCTCCACCATTCAGTCTACAGCAGTTTAGCTCCACCATTCAGTCTACAGCAGTTTAGCTCCACCATTCAGTCTACAGCAGTTTAGCTCCACCATTCAGTCTACAGCAGTTTAGCTCCACCATTCAGTCTACAGCAGTTTAGCTCCACCATTCAGTCTACAGCAGTTTAGCTCCACCATTCAGTCTACAGCAGTTTAGCTCCACCATTCAGTCTACAGCAGTTTAGCTCCACCGTTCGTCTACAGCAGTTTAGCCCCACCATTCAGTCTACAGCAGTTTAGCTCCACCATTCAGTCTACAGCAGTTTAGCTCCACCATTCAGCTACAGCGGTTTAGCCCCACCATTCAGTCTACAGCGGTTTAGCTCCACCATTCAGTCTACAGCGGTTTAGCTCCACCATTCAGTCTACAGCAGTTTAGCCCCACCATTCAGTCTACAGCAGTTTAGCCCCACCATTCAGTCTACAGCAGTTTAGCTCCACCATTCAGTCTACAGCAGTTTAGCTCCACCATTCAGCTACAGCAGTTTAGCTCCACCGTTCGTCTACAGCAGTTTAGCTCCACCGTTCGTCTACAGCAGTTTAGCTCCACCATTCAGTCTACAGCAGTTTAGCTCCACCATTCAGCTACAGCGGTTTAGCTCCACCATTCAGTCTACAGCGGTTTAGCTCCACCATTCAGTCTACAGCAGTTTAGCTCCACCATTCAGTCTACAGCAGTTTAGCCCCACCATTCAGTCTACAGCAGTTTAGCTCCACCATTCAGCTACAGCAGTTTAGCTCCACCGTTCGTCTACAGCAGTTTAGCCCCACCATTCAGTCTACAGCGGGACGTCTGCGAGACGAATATGGGCTTAATTAGACTAAACACATTTATAATCCAGTACATTCTTAAAAAATGGTTCTTCAAGGGTTCTTTAGTAAAGACAGTGGTTTATACAGAACCATGAATTCTCAAAGAACCACTTGCATGATTCTCTCACATGGTTCTCTGCATGGTGAAATGGTTCTTCAGACTGATGTAAAATGTGCTGTATATGGTTCCATATAGAATCATTAACGGTTCTGCTGTTGTTACGTTGTCAAGCTTGTAAACAGATTCAGAAATGAAGTGGAATGTGAATGGAGGAGCTGAGGGAGGAGATTATTAGATTTCTGTTCTGAGTGGACGGTCAGGTCTGGACTTCTGGCAGCTTTTGTTTGGTTTTGACATGAAATCATTTCTTTCTCTCTCTCTCTCTCTCTCTCTCTCTCTCTCTCTCTCTCTCTCTCTCTTTCTTTCTCTCGCCTCCTCTCAGGACCCAGTAATGTGGATGATACGCTGCAGCTGCTGATGAAGGATGCAGGTGCTTCTAAACTTTTTATTTATAGTTATTAAAACTTCCACATTAGAACAGATAAATATTGTTTACTCTCACAGTGTTGAACTGCAAACCAAAAGTCAGTTTAAGTTCTGCTTAACAAAAGCAAATTACTGCTTACACAGTCCTGTGCAGAAGCCAGAGAGCACCTGTCATTTATTAAATAAAAAAAAACACCCATTAATCATAAGTTATTGATTGTTCGGGATATTTGTTAGTTTAAATATAAGATAATTCACTTCCACAATGAAGGAGAAAGTCAAAAACAAGTTTCCAAAAACTGGAGTTCAAAAACTGAATAAAAGCTCAGGAGAAAATGTGTCTCCTAACAACCACCTGGAAGAGCTGGTCGACCCCAAAACTGCCCCCATCAGATAAACAGCACTTAAAGCTTTCATCTCTGAGAGAGAGGAGAAAATCAAGCTGATCAGATCTGAAAACATCCACAGGTGTTTCTGTCCATCCTTCCACTGTGAGAAGACGACTCAGCGCTGTGGGTCTGAAAGGATGTGTAGCTGATCAAGAAGAACCTCACTGAGAAAAGGAGACGGACACATCAAACAAAGAAGCTGAACGATGGACTGACCACCCCAGAGTCCAGACCTCAACACCACTGAATGTGTTTGATTACTTCAGAAAATAGAAATGAAATAAATGGGGGTCTCTGACTTTTGCGCAGTACAGTGTAAAGATGCATTATAGATAATATTTCACCTGATATTTGAACACAGAGTAAGCCTTAATGTGGGGTGACTCTATCAGCGTCAGTGGAGCTCTGTTTCTGCAGCTCCCTCTGTTCTGTGGTTCCTCCGTCTCTGTATTTCTCTTCGTTTGTCTGTGGAGTCAGAGCTCCAGCTGTTCGATCATAATTATGTAGCGTTTTGATATTAAATGTTTTTCTGTGTTGTTTCTCTCTGTAGTGTATAACGCTGTGGGTTTAGCAGCGTACGAGCTGTTCGACAGCGTCGACTTCGACCAGTGGTTCAACAACCAGCTACTGGGCGAGCTACAGGTCAATCACAACAGGTACACTCATTTACTCCCAAACAGATTTACTCCGAAACAGATTTACTCCGAAATGCAACAGATTTACTCCGAAACGCAACAGGTAGACTCCGAAACGCAACAGATTTACTCCGAAATGCAACAGATTTACTCCGAAACGCAACAGGTAGACTCCGAAACGCAACAGATTTACTCCGAAATGCAACAGATTTACTCCGAAACGCAACAGGTAGACTCCGAAACGCAACAGATTTACTCCGAAATGCAACAGATTTACTCCGAAACGCAACAGGTAGACTCCGAAACGCAACAGATTTACTCCGAAATGCAACAGATTTACTCCAAAACACAACAAGTACACTCCGAAACGCAACAGGTAGACTCTGAAACGCAACAAGTAGACTCCGAAACGCAACAGGTACACTCCGAAATGCAACAGATTTACTCCAAAACACAACAAGTAGACTCTGAAACACAACAGGTACACTCCGAAATGCAACAGATTTACTCCGAAACGCAACAGGTACACTCCGAAACGCAACAGATTTACTCCGAAACACAGCAGGTACACTCCGAAACGCAACCGGTAGACTCCAAAACGCAACAAGTAGACTCCGAAACGCAACAGGTACACTCCGAAATGCAACAGATTTACTCCGAAATGCAACAGGTACACTCCGAAACGCAACAGGTAGATTCTGAAACGCAACAGGTAGACTCCGAAACGCAGCAGATGTACTTCGAAACGCAACAGATTTACTTCGAAACGCAACAGGTATACTCCGAAACGCAATAGGTTTACTACAAAACACAAAAGGTCCACTCTGAAACACAACAGATTTACTCTAAAATGCAACAGATTTACTCCGAAACGCAACAGGTAGACTCTGAAACGCAACAGGTAGACTCTGAAATGCAACAGGTAGACTCCGAAATGCAACAGGTAGACTCCGAAATGCAACAGGTAGACTCTGAAACGCAACAGGTAAACTCCGAAATGCAACAGATTTACTCCGAAACGCAACCGGTACACTCCGAAACGAAACAGGTAGATTCTGAAACGCAACAGGTACACTCCGAAATGCAGTAGGTTTACTACAAAACACAAAAGGTCCACTCTGAAACACAACAGATGTAAAGGTAAGTGTAAATGTGCCATTAGCTACAGCGCCTCCTAGTGTACAGTAGCTGCAGCTGTTGAAATATGAAGCCCTCCCTGGCTTTGAGGAAACGGATTGAGGAACTGCGTCATTACAGAACCTCACTGATCTTCTCTCTGATGCTGAATGTATTCAGTTATTTTTCCTGGTTGTTTTTATCATCCAGGCCGGTTTTACAGTTACAGAATGATTTCAGTAAAGGTGGATCTGAGCGAGACTCGGCCGCAGGTTTGCGGAGGGACTGACGGTATTAAAGTTCTAAAACTGTTTGCGGAGCTTTGATGTTTGAGGGCAGGAAGTGAGGTCACACAGGTGTGCTGAAGTGTGTTTTTCAGGAGTCACTCTGCTGCAGATCAAAGCTGGAGGCTTTTTCTCTGAAGCGTTTCTGCTGCGCTTTATCAAACAGAATTCCGGATGAACTCGGCACCTTCGCTCTCTGTGCTGTGTTTTCTGGAAGGCAGGAACGAGCGGCGGCGACGTCAGCGGCGGGTTCGGCTTTTACGGCCGAGGTTTGGGTTTGTGTTGTGAGGATTTCTGAGGAGAATCATATCAGATATAATAAGAAAAGAGCCGATATCTCTCTCCACCGAACGTGTGGAAGAAAGGAGCAGAGGCGTATCAGGACTCAGATCAGATCCTGCGATCGCAGCGCGAGGATTATCTCCTCTCTGCAGATCAGTGACATTTAAAAGCCGACCGCAGCGCCGCGATAGGGGCGGCGCGGTCAGCGTGTCCGATGGCAGATACGCTGTTCAGTTTAGCAGAACTCGGCCAGCGTACGGCTCTGACTCTCTGTATTAATGTGGGTTTAGTGATGGAGAACCATCCAGATGTGTTTAGTCCAGTCTAGCTGTTTGGAACTTCACTAGCACACCTTTACAGGTGACATTCAGACTCACAGCTCTGAAACCAGGGCTCGAACTACTGACCGCTTCATACAATCGGTCATATATTGACAATTTATTCTTAAATATTAAATATTTCCATCTGTTGGTTTTTGCTTCACTCAGCAGGTATTGACCCTTATTCATCAAAGTTGCTGAAAACAGAGCGTAAATCTGAGGTACGAACTGCTCTGCGTCTCATTCACGAAACCGTCCTGAGACGTGGAAACGAGTAAATGATGAATCAGCTTCTGTGCGTGAAATCAAGCGCCGGCCTACCAGCACCTCATTTACATATCATTTACATTAAGCACTCCTTAATTCATGCAGATATTTCGTTAAGGAGCCAATAAAATGACAGCACTAGCTGTGTTTATTTGTGGGCGGAGTCAGTAGTGTAAACAAACGCACAGTGTAACGTGTCTTTAAATGGACGGAACAGCTGCAGCGTTTGTTTATATCAGTGTGTGTAAAATAAGCACATCCACTTCTGCACTGCACATCGTTAGCATTATCGATGTGATCTATGATTATTCTTATTACTGGTTTCCTGTATTATATTAATAATAGTTTTGGTTAGTTAACCACAAATCAGGCATTTTGTTAGCGTTGTGAAATGTTTACACCCAAAATTACGCCAGACGAGAGTTTGATCATACAGATACGCCACCAATAAAACTGATCAATATAGAACCGTGAGTGAAATTTGTGCTTATTTTCCAGATTTGACCATATGCAGCTGCATCTGATGGTCCATCGTAATCTGATAATAACGATGGACGCTGCACACGGACTGTAATTCAGCTCCAGCTAATTCAGCTGTTACTCTAATTTAGAGCGATAGAATCCTGTGTGGATTCATTCAGGACTCATTCAGCTCAGAACAGTTCAGATATTAATGGATTTATTAAACTGATTCACTGAGAACACGAAGTTAACCTCTCAGCACTTCACGCACAGTAACTTCACTCACATTCCACTGCTGTCATAATAAGAGTCCCTTATGTCTTAATTTAATTTAATAGAGCACTAATTACTAAACACTGTTTGTTTACACTCTTACTACTACTAGTACAAATAATAATAATAATAATAATAATAATAATAATAATCATTATTAGTAATTATTTCCAGTTTCCATTTCTACTCGTTGCTGTACAGGTTTATCAGTTACTGAACTCTGGGTGTTGTTGTTGGTTCCAGGCTCTGTAGTTGGATGTTGTTCTGTGTTATGATCTATGTAGGTGTTCAGTGATCTGGAGGTGCTAATAATACATCATTCACTCATATCACTGTGGAAATGATCACAGTAACAATTACATTTCATCACATCACTCAGTTTTAATCATGATCACCAAATGTTTAAATCAGTAGAGCTGCTGCAGCGCTGAGATCATATCAGTGTTTATATTGTGAGTTAGAGATTAATACACTGTGAACTCATTGATGTGCAAATAAATTTACATATTTCTTGATGTAATATGTTATCTAGAATTTATAGATGAATGAGTTACCTTCAAGCTAAAATCTCTCTCTCTCTCTCTCTCTCTCTCTCTCTCTCTCTCTCTCTCTCTCTTTCTCTCTCTCTCTCTCTGTCTCTCTCTCTCTCTCTCTCTCTCTCTCTCTCTCTGTCCCCCCTCTCTCTCTCTCTCTCTCTCTCTCTCGCTTTCTCTCCCCCTCTCCCCCCCCTCTCTCTCCCTCTCTCCCTCAGTGTAACATCATTATTTAATCAGTCAGGCTGGGCTGTAGGTTAATGACTCTCAGACTGCAGGACGGCTCAGTTTATTGATTGTGACTCTGAGCTCTACAGGCTGATCTGATACTCCGATTCTGATCACTACAGCTTTCGTTCTTTTTACCCATCAGTTCATGCAGTTTCAGTTTCAGTACATTATTTATTTCACTGTATTTCTGGTTTATAAGAAGCAGAAGAGTAAAAGTACAGTAATTCTCAGTTTTGTCAGCAGATAAAGTTACAGTTCACACCAGCGTCCACACATACAGCCCTAAGCCTAAACTGCAGTATATTGAATGACTGAGCGGGCGGGGCTAAACGGCTGTATACTGAATGACTGAGCGGGCGGGGCTAAACGGCTGTATACTGAATGGCTGAATGGGCGGGGCTGAAAGGCTGATCCCTTTAATATGTTGTTTGTGGTGTTTAGTGTTCTGTTGCACAGCATTGTACCCACTCCCCTAATTTTATGCAGATTAGCTCAGTGTGATGTGTTCACCCAATCAGGATGCAGGTGGTATCAGTGTTATTCGTGTCTGCAGCTCAATGTATAAAACACTGGTTTTGCTTTTTAAGTGTTTCTGCACGACGTTGAAGACCACCAGCACACTCATACACTGAAATGACTGATCATGACGGTCAGCGTTAATCAGCGACCTGAATACAAATTTATCTAAGATTCTGTTAAACTGAAGAGGCTTTTTCACATTTACTTTCTGATTATCGACCTCTGAATTTATTCATTCCCCCATAATTCATTGTGTGAGATGTAAACAGAGTGATTCAGAGTGGTTTGGTGTGAAATGGTTCAGATGTCTTTACAGTGGTGGTGATAGGAACCAGGGGTCGCCATGACTACAACACAGATATAGACATTTTATTTACTATCCAGAACCACCAGTGAACCTACACGAGTCTTCTGAGTTCATATGGAATGTTGATGATGGAAAATGGTGGAAAATCTGAAATAATAAGTTTTCTTTGGGGACTATTTTGCCTCACAGCGCCCTGCATGTATCCCTCCACCATGAATGGAGTTTAAGTTCTCTAAACTATCATAAAACAGTGTCTCAGTCATCAGGCAGTGAATTCAGAACCATTTCATGTAGGAACTTTCTGTGAGGAGCTTTTAGAGGTGGACGTCTGGTTCCTATCACCACCACTGTGAACAGTTCTGACGCAGTGAGTTTATCTGGAATGGAGCGTTTCCTGCTGGTGTGACCGTACAGAGCTGTTTCTGCAGTTCTTCTCCTCCATCCATCACTCCAGCCTGACTGCGCTGACTGCCAGCCTGCTGTCTGAGCAGGCAGGTCCTCCAGGGGGCGCAGCTGGACAGGAGCTGATAACAGTAGGATTGATGAGCTGCAGTGGACACTTGCTGGTCTATCGCTCCATCATGCTCTCTCCTGCTCCCTCTCTGCTGCTCTGAGGACGCTTTGTGTTGATTAAAGCGATGGTTTTACGCTGTCTCAGAATCCTGTACAGCACAACCAGGACAGAGCGTAAATAAGTGAACACGTCCTCTACAGACACACTGCTGCACATTTCGACACACGGTTGCTGCCTTTTTACTGAACATAGAAAGAATGAAACATAAAATGTGGCCCTGCACAAAAAACAGATTACTGACAGTTCTGGTATTTGGGTCATTCTACAGAAACGTCCACTGTTCTGTCTCTCCATAGGAGTCACTGGTGTTACTGATCCTCATTGGTGTTCCACATAATAAAGGAACACCAGAGACATTTTAATGAACAATGCATTTTACAGAACGGCTGCTACAGAACATGAGCTTTTCTTCATAGATCCTCAGAAAACAGGTAGAAGGAAGTCAAGTGATGTCATCAGTGGGACTTTTATTTTAAAATAAGAGACTTTTGTTACGCGGTAACACCAGTGACACGACTCCTGGGGACAACTTTCATTATATATTTTATAATATTTATTTGCCATTTGTTTCTTTATGTCATTTAATTCATATATTCCATAGTCATGTATAGATTATTGTAGTTAAAATTGCAGAAAAACATATTTTTTACCTCAAAATATGGCCTCAGCCTTCACACATGACTGTGGGGACGAGCTCTTCTGTGGTGTTTGGAATTCTATATGATTGATTTAAAAACCAATATTGCTAAATTGAGGCTCAAGAAGGTGTGATTGTTAAAACAACTTTTTATTTTAAAATATAAATAAATTGTAATCCTAACATGTTTTTCAAGTATAATACATCTGTAAACGCTGTGGACACAGAAATGGACATTTCTGTAGAATAACCCATTTATTACTGTATAATAATAAAACCATTCTGAATGTTCAGTGAAGCTGTTTTTGTAGGTAAACAGTGGCGTATTAATCTGGATGTCCTTCACTTTTAAAAAGAACCATATTTAACAACTGAAGTGAATCTAAAAGATGTTAAACTATGTACAGTAGAATGTCATGTTTAGCTGTGTCTCTGTGGAGGAGGTGTTCTACTCATTTACTCTATTTACTCTAGAAAATCAACAACAACATGCAGGCGTTCAGATCTTTACGCGAGCGACTGTGTGTTGATACAGCCCAGCTGATTAATATCAAACGAATTATTTCACAGATCTTCCTTTTGTCTCTTAAGTCTCTTTATGTATTTTATATAATATTTATACAGCAGTGAGTTTCAGCCATGTGAGCTGATTGGTTGAGAGGCGTTCTAACTGTGCTGTTATTTCACCATCACATCACAGGTTTTCACAAACACTGTATCACTCCGCTGAGACGCCGTTGCTAAGCAACGACTCTGACAGCTGGAGACGCTCAAGACATTTGAACGTTTTTACTTCTTACTTTGCCACAAACAGAAAATGGACACTTTTAAGATCGCATTTGACCGACAGCCGATTTGGTCAGACTCTGACGATGAGACGACACTAAATTCCCAAACTGTCATCACCACTGAGCAGCTTTTCAGTCGGCAGCTGAGACAGAAGAACAGCTGAACAACCTGGAATCAGCCAGAAATGAACCCAACACCATTCGCCAAACTAAATGGGCTGTAAGATGCTTTACAGACTGGCTGGAACAAAACAACATTAATACTGATCTGGCAAAAACTGACAAAACTGAGCTAAACTTGATATTGTGGCAGTTTTATGGCTCAGTCCGAACTTCAAAAGGCGAGGCTTACAGCAGGCTGAGCAGCGAGTGGGCGCAGCTCGTTACTCTGACGTAGCAACAAGCTGCTCGTTAAGGAACTATAATTTGGTGAAGGAGCTGCGAACATTAAAACATATTAAACGCCGCGTTCACGGCCCAGTTTATTAATTTCTTACTTTATTTATTTAACTGTTGTATTAAAGCAATAGAACACAGAGGGAGTGTGTTATCGCCAATAACATCACGGCTGTGATGATCTACGGCGACCAAATCACAGCCGTGATGTTATTTCGCAATAACACACTCCCTCTGGGTTCTACTGCTGAAATATTCAGATATTATCACACACTTATTGCTGTCATTGATACTACATATTTGTATCTGTGTAATTGTTTTTTGTTACAACATCTGTCGATAACTACAGAATTTAATAGATAAATCAGTACAATAGAGATATTAAAAACATCTGCTACTGTAATTTTAGCACAAACAGAAATAAACACAGTCATAATGTAAATAAACTGTGTGTTTGTTTGTGATCAGGTATAAGCTGATCCGGAGGAGGGTCATCTGGCTGATCGGTCAGTGGATCTCAGTCAAATTTAAGCCCGAGTTGCGCCCCCTGCTTTATGAGGTTATACTCACTCTCCTGCAGGACCCTGACCTGGTGGTGAGTAAATCACACAACACAGTGCAGAGTCGGAGACCCCCGGCATCAGTTTCACTTTCAGCCTAAACAGACATTAAATACAAGTTATTCTTTGTACAGGAGACGTTTGTGAGGAGATTAAATATGAAATAATGCACTTATGATGCTTAATGAAAGAGAGAGACAAAGGGAAAAAAACAGGTTTTTTTTTTCAAAACTTGAAGCTAAAAACGGATTGAATGCTGCAGAGAAAATGTGACTGATGTGAGATGTGAATGTCTTTGCAATTTCCTGTTAAATGTGTTTTTTTTTCTGTCCTCTGTGAAAAGGAGCAGCTTTTATATGACCAGAAATTAAATAAATGACAGGGGTCTCTGACTTTTGCACAGCACTGTATAACAAAGCACACACAGTACATTGATTTTAGTGCAATCTATAATCTGTCAAGCCTAAATGATCAAATAAAATTATTAAATATAATAATACAATTAACTAAATGAACTAAGAGAAGCTACAAAAGTATCTAGAACAACTAAAAAGGCAGTTAAAGCAGCGGAACCAAATAAAACTGTCCAGCGTAGATAATCAGCTGAAAGAATTATGCTGAACAATGAAACAGTAAAATAAAAGTTTGTGTTAAATGAAGGAAGAGCTCCGATTCTCTGCTGAGAGTCCTCAGTCACTGACCTGACAGGACGACAGGACTGAATCTCGTCAATGCTCCTGTTTATTGACTGCTTTCTTTATTGATGAACATGTTGACTAATCACTCACTGGCTCAGATCAATACTGCCACCTTCAGTAAGGGCTGCGGAGAGCTCTGATTGGCTGCCTTCTGTCTGAAGATCATTAAAATGTCCTCTGTTGCACAGTTAACATTTACATTTAAATATACATTAACTTTGATATTGACATTTGCTGATTTATCAGACAGAGCAGGTCCTGCTTAAGGCCTTTAATGCCAACATCCAGATTAACTCAATGCAAACTTTTAATAAACACACAAAACTGGATAAAACTGTATTTATCAGGTCGCTCTCAGTCCGTGCAGCTAAAGTCAGTCTTGTTATTACTCAGATCTTGCTCTGTCGGAGTTCCACAGGGCTCCGTTCTAGGAGCCCTTATTAGTAAATGACCTTCCATGTAGTGCTGGGTGTTACAGCAAGAATATCATACATACATACATACATACATACATCCAAACATCATCTAAACCGCTTATCCTTCTGGGTCGCGCCTATCCCAGCTGTCATTGGGCGGAAGGCCGGATACACCCTGGACAGGTCGCCAGTCCATCGCAGGGCAGACAGACAGACATACACATTCACACACACACACTCACACCTAGGGGCAATTTTAGCACATCCAATCAGCCTGACTGCATGTCTTTGGACTGTGGGAGGAAACCCACGCAGACACGGGGAGAACAGGCAAACTCCACACAGAAATGACCCTGGTCACCCGGCCGGGAATCGAACCCAGGCCATTCTTGCTGTGAGGCGACAGTGCTACCCACTGCGCCACCGTGCCGCCTCAAGAATATCATATGATATTTAAAGTTTTCTTCAAGATACAGGTCACAGTATTTTGATACACAAACACGATGCCACATTTAAAAAAAACTGCCACCAAAAACTTTAGAACTAGAAAAGTGCGTTTCCTGAGGAGAGTGCAGAGTGATGCGCAGCTTGGTTTGGTTGCTGTGGTATTTTAAGGTGGTTTCCGGGGTGTTGCTAGGTGGTTGCTGCAGTATCACAGGTGGTTGCTATGGTGCTTAATAGGGTGTTACTAATGGGCTTCTATCATTGTGATATAAGAGGAACAAACTTTTGCAGCCCATAATGCCTGAAGGGAAAATATCACTTAACGAAGATTGTATGAAAACCGCATGTCAGATCAAAAAGCTGTGTACAAGCATTCCAGATCAGACATCAGACATTCTGGAGTTGGAACGATGTTGATATCAGTTTAGCGGAGAAAATTCAGACAGAAAAATAAGAAGATGATACTGTGGGATAACGATAGTGTAAAGCAGTGCACAGGCACTGATGATTTAACTCAATATTGTAAGAACCGCACTGCTCTAAACCACGTTAAACAGGACTAACTACACCGGTCAGCCATAACATTCTGACCACCTTCTTGCTGTGTCTGATCCACTCAGACCAGCACAACACACACTAAGACACCACCACCACGTCAGTGTTACTGCAGTGCTCAGAATGATCCACCACCCAAATAGTACCTGCTCTGTGAGGGTCCATGGGGGTCCTGACCACTGAAGAACAGGGTAAAAGGGGGCTAACAAAGTATCAGAGAAACAGATGGACTACAGTCTGTAACTGTAGAACTACAAAGTGCACCTATATAGTAAGTGGAGCTGATAAAATGGACAATGAGCGTAGAAACAAGGAGGTGGTCAGAATGTTATGCCTGACCGGTGTAAATTCTTATACTAATAAAACATTCAGTTCAGGGTTCTTTAAGTGTCACACGTACGATAAAACATCGCTCTGTTGCCCATGGCTACTTGCGTCATGCGCTAGGGGACATGCTGAAGTGTTTGAGTCATTCTAGTCGAACCTTGAGTTAAAAAAACCAGGAAACATGTATTTCACTAATAAACTAAAGCACAGAGATTATTCTGATACTTTTATAAATGGATCAAAACTTAATAATTAATAAGTAGATGAAATATTTAGGCACTGTTTCAGGGAAAAAGGACTGTTTTAATAAGCAAACAGTGCAGTAGAGGAGTCTGTCTGGGAGAATTCCAGGAGAAGCCGCGTTCTGAATGATCTATAGAGGAGAAATAATGAATAAAGGAATCTCAGCATGAAGGAAGATACAGTAATATAAAGGCTGTTAGCACAGCTAACGATTATTTCTACACTCGATTGATCTGTCTTCTGTTCCTCCCTCTGTTCTGTCAGCAGCGTTCAGAGTTATATTCCTTCTTTTATGGTGCAGCAAAGCATTAGCATAATAGAGCACTTTTTACATGAAACAGTAGAAGCCATATCGCCCCCTACACTTCCTGTAGTGTATTACAGTCTGTCAGAGTGACTGTGTGGATCATATGAACATTATAGAGCTTTTTAAATGAAACAGTAGAAGCCATATCGCCCCCTACACTTCCTGTAGTGTATTACAGTCTGTCAGAGTGACTGTGTGGATCATATGAACATTATAGAGCTTTTTAAATGAAACAGTAGAAGCCATATCGCCCCCTACACTTCCTGTAGTGTATTACAGTCTGTCAGAGTGACTGTGTGGATCATATGAACATTATAGAGCTTTTTAAATGAAACAGTAGAAGCCATATCGCCCCCTACACTTCCTGTAGTGTATTACAGTCTGTCAGAGTGACTGTGTGGATCATATGAACATTATAGAGCTTTTTAAATGAAACAGTAGAAGCCATATCGCCCCCTACACTTCCTGTAGTGTATTACAGTCT
>NW_023494793.1:867500-872500 GCF_904425465.1 Colossoma macropomum | reverse complement strand
TTGGCTGTGAGTGTCGAGGTGACCGTACAGGTGGTTCCTGCCTTAATTAGCTTCTTAGTGTTGTATTAATTTGGACTTCAGTACTTCTGGAATCGGTTTTGTGTTACAGGTTTATTAGTGAGAAAATGAAGCTTATCTGCGATGTTTCTGCGTCAGAAATGGGAACCGACTGTATTCTAGCCAAGTGGATCGTCGAGAGGCTGTAATACTTTCTCAGGGTTCATTTGCACTGAGTACAGATGAAAATGATTAGATCATTTATTGAATAAATCTTCTGCTGCAGAACAGCCGCGCCGCTGGCCATCGTCTGGAAGTCAAGCTAATCTCCCCGATTTAGTTTTCTGTTTCATTCCCTTCAAAGAAAAGCTGCGCAGCTTTACAGGACAAGCAGTGAGCCATGGAAATTAATTAGCATCAAAAGTAGCTTCAACGTCAGCTCTTTAATGTAAAGCAGTGAGGTTACCGAGTGGCTTCTTTAATGTTCAACACTCGCAGCCTTCAAGTGAAATATGTTCTGTTTAAAGTTTCTTTTAATGTCCGGCATTAAATCTGAGCACATCTTCACGGCGGCTCTGCCGGTCCTGTGCTGATTAAATGCATATTCCATGACCTCAAAGTGGACCCAAAGTCGTTAAGAGCGAGAAAATGTAGGATTTGACCCTCATGAGATCCGCTGATGTTTCCGGCGTCATTTTAAATTCAGGAAAGTGGTGAAATGACCCTTTGCGAACCTGCGGTTTTCTCTATTATGGTCAGCAGCTGCTTTTGTTGCGAAAGCGAAGGCTCCCTGCCTTCACGGCCGAGGCTTTTCATGGGATAAACTTGAATTGGTGTCATTTAAGCTCCAGCAGAAAGCACAGGCAGTTTCATACAGAAAAACCGCTCAGATATTCAGACATGTTTTAATCTGCTAAATGGGACCTGCACACTTTCAGATATGACTCTTTCAACCCTAATGTATGTCCAAGGCGGAGGGCTGGTCCAGGGTGAAGGTTTAGAGCCTGACTTTGGAGAAATGGTTTAGAGCAAAAGGGTCAGTGTGAAGAATTGGAGTAGACATTTAAAGCAAAGGTTTTGATTGACAGTCCAGAGAAAACATTCTAGACAGGGATTTGGAGCTAAATGTGGGGCAGAGATGTGGGGTTTGTGCTGAAGGTTTGGTGCAGAGGTTTGAGGTTTGACGAGATGGTTCAGTGTGAAGGTGCTTTGGAGCAAATATTCGGGACAAAATGCTGTAGGAAAAGTACTGTTCTGAGGGAAGAAGATTCAGCTTATAGTGAATGATTGAAGTTTCAGTCCTGAGTGAAGGTGCTTTGGAACGATGCTTCAGACAGGTTCAAGGTGAAGGTTCAGTTCGGAGTGAAGGATCGAGGTGAAGGTTCTGTTCAGAGTGAAGGATCGAGGTGAAGGTTCTGTTCAGAGTGAAGGTTCGAGATGAAGGTTCAGTTCGGAGTGAAGGATCGAGGTGAAGGTTCAGTTCAGAGTGAAGGATCGAGGTGAAGGTTCTGTTCAGAGTGAAGGATCGAGGTGAAGGTTCAGTTCAGAGTGAAGGTTCAAGGTGAAGGTTCTGTTCAGAGTGAAGGTTCAAGGTGAAGGTTCAGTTCAGAGTGAAGGATCGAGATGAAGGTTCAGTTCGGAGTGAAGGATCGAGGTGAAGGTTCTGTTCAGAGTGAAGGATCGAGGTGAAGGTTCTGTTCAGAGTGAAGGTTCGAGATGAAGGTTCAGTTCGGAGTGAAGGATCGAGGTGAAGGTTCAGTTCAGAGTGAAGGATCGAGGTGAAGGTTCTGTTCAGAGTGAAGGATCGAGGTGAAGGTTCAGTTCAGAGTGAAGGTTCAAGGTGAAGGTTCTGTTCAGAGTGAAGGTTCAAGGTGAAGGTTCAGTTCAGAGTGAAGGATCGAGATGAAGGTTCTGTTCAGAGTGAAGGATCGAGGTGAAGGTTCTGTTCAGAGTGAAGGATCGAGGTGAAGGTTCTGCTCGGAGTGAAGGATCGAGATGAAGGTTCAGTTCGGAGTGAAGGATCGAGGTGAAGGTTCAGTTCAGAGTGAAGGATCGAGGTGAAGGTTCAGTTCAGAGTGAAGGTTCAAGGTGAAGGTTCAGTTCAGAGTGAAGGTTCAAGGTGAAGGTTCAGTTCAGAGTGAAGGTTCAAGGTGAAGGTTCAGTTCGGAGTGAAGGTTCAAGGTGAAGGTTCAAGGTGAAGGTTCAGTTCAGAGTGAAGGTTCAAGGTGAAGGTTCAGTTCGGAGTGAAGGTTCAAGGTGAAGGTTCAGTTCGGAGTGAAGGATCGAGGTGAAGGTTCAAGGTGAAGGTTCAGTTCAGAGTGAAGGTTCAAGGTGAAGGTTCAGTTCGGAGTGAAGGATCGAGATGAAGTGAAGATTCGGACTGCAGGTTTGAGGCGAAGGTTCAGTTCGGAGTGAAGGTTCTTCAGAATGTTGTTCTGGGTGATTCTCTGCCAGTGTAAACCGTGTGTTATCAGTGTTCTGCAGGAGTGTATATTATATGCTTGTGTAGCTGCAGCTGTAACCTGTGTGCTGTTTTTCTGCAGATCCGGCCGTATGTGGGCTGCCTGGTTCAGTACCTGCCTCTGCTGTGGAAACAATCAGAGGAACACAACATGCTGCGCTGCGCCATCCTCACCACACTGATACACCTGGTGCAGGTACGACTCTTCAGTACAACTTATTATATAGAACCTTGTAGTTCGGATAGGTTTATTCACAAAACTAAATAAGGCGTAATTGATGCAATTAAGGTACATTTAAAAATAAAATCCAGCAGTTTCTGTTCTTGATCTTTACTTCAGTTCATTTTTGGAGATTAACATGCAACTCAACTCTTTCAGGGTTTGCGTTTAACAGCTGTTGGTCCTCGTGACGAATTCTTGGGTGGGTCAGTCGTTGAAAGACATTGTCTGAACAGTTATATTAGCTAGGCTAGCGCTAACATAGCTACATTAGGCTAGCCGGTATCAGTTGCTAATTGCCACTGTCCTGATGTAATCATTGGTGGGTCAACCATGGAAAGCATGTCTGGACTAAAGCAATAATAGCTACAACTTAAAAGAGATGGTTTCGGGGTCTTCAGTGAAGAAAGTAGTGCTATGTAGAACCATGAGCACTGGAAGCATTTGCATGATTAAAGGGTTTGTTGCATTGTGAAACCGTTCTTCAGTTTGATGGAGAATGTGGTGAAGATGGTTCTATATAGCACCTTTTTGAAAAGGGTCCTATGTTGCACCAAAAAGCGTTCTTCTATTGGTGCTAGCTTGACACTGTAACAATAGCAGAACCTGTTTGGTGCTGTATAGTATACAACACACTCTTCATCAATCTGAAGAACCGTTTTGTCATGCAGAGAACTATTTAAGCACGCAAAGCGTTCTTCAAGTGTTCATGGTTCCATATAGGACTGTGTTCTTTACTAAAGAACCCTTTCAGGACCCTCTTCTTTAAGAGTGTAGTGTAGCACTACAGTCGTCTAAAAGAAGAGCAGTGGTGCTGAAGTCACGTGATGAAAGTGCAGTAGTGGTTTTAACCTGTGCTGCGAGTTTGATAACGTCACGGCGCTCTTAATCAATAATCTGATAAACAGTCACGAGAGTGGAGGTGATAAAGTGTCGATTGTGTTCTTCTCATATTTTCTATACTTGCTCTTTAGTCCTGCTGTTCCGAGGCTGGACGGCAAAGCGAGACTCGCTGGACCCAAGCCTCGCGCCACAGTGTGTCATTAACTTTGTTTTTGTTTGCTGTTGGTGTTTAGTGGCTGAACATATGGCCTAACAGCTGGCTGTGGTTGACCCCTGGCTCCGCAGACGGGGGCGGACGGGGGCAGAGCCCAGAGTCAGTCTCCGCTAAACGGTCGCACTGCGCGCTCCGTCTCCAAAAGCAGATTTGTGGCAGCTGCTTGAAATTGGCCTCGTTTTTCTCAGCATATGCAGCTTCTCATTTGGCCGCTGTTGCGTCGCAGAGCCGCTGCGGTTCAGAGCCCGAGCGCTGATTAGTCTCTAGTAAACGATCAACTGATAAACTGTTTCTGGAAGTTCTTTAATGACCATTTTTAGGCTTCCAGGCCCTGAAGCTCTGATTACTGTTCGGATTTTTAACCTGGTGTTCAGATGTCACACCAGTCACTCCCTGTGAGGGGCGCTATGGCACACGTTAGTCTGTAAGGCATGAACTGTGAGAATTCTTCTTAATTCAGATTCTTACCTTTAATTGCGCAGATTTGTCAAATGGACTTTAACTCCGCCCAGTCAGAGTCTGACCTCATTTGCATTTTTGCAAAAATGTGCACATTTTTGAAAAAAAGTACTTCTGGAAATTAAACTTAAATTACTTACATGGGCTGAACTGTTATGTTGTTTTCAAAACAGTCTTCATATTTCATTACGGTAGGTTAGCCACACCCATAGAACTTTTAGTGGGCGTGGCTGAGCAGCACAAACAGCTGTAAATGGTGTTTTTTTCCTAAACACACCTGACACACAGGTACAGTACAGGCTCTGAGACTGCATCACGTTAGGACTGATAGAAGGATGTTATACTCCAATAGCTTTACTGACTGATTCGATTGATATTGATATTGTTTTTAAGTTCTTGTCTGTATATACTGCGTATTATTATTATTATTATTATCATTATTATTATTGTTATTATTATTGTTATTATCATCGTTATTGTTATCATTATTATTATTGTTATTATTATTGTTATTATCATCATTATTATTATCATTATTTTTATTGTTATTGTTATTGAACTCTCTGAGATTAATAATTCAGGAATCCTGGCCAACATCGGCAGCATCACATTACAAAATATTTTCAAAAAACAAAATACACATTACAGACATAAACAATGTATAAATGAATAATCAACAATGCGTAATTAATCATTTAAAGCACTGAGGGAGTTTTAGCCTCTTCCGCTGTTTAAAAAAGTCATTTTAATGAAACACGTTCCTGAATTTTAAGTGTTGGTGTAACAGATTCCAGTCGCTGCAGCGT
>NW_023494793.1:847500-862500 GCF_904425465.1 Colossoma macropomum | reverse complement strand
TACAGTTACAGTAGCTACAGTACAGTTACAGTACAGTTATAGTACAGCTACAGTAGTTACAGTACAGTTACAGTACAGTTACAGTAGCTACAGTACAGTTACAGTACAGTTATAGTACAGCTACAGTAGCTACAGTACAGTTACAGTATTTACAGTACAGTTGCAATAGCTACAGTACAGTTACAGTAGTTATAGTACAGTTGCAATAGCTACAGTACAGTTACAGTACAGTTATTGTACAGCTACAGTTACAGTACAGTTATAGTACAGCTACAGTAGCTACAGTACAGTTACAGTAGTTACAGTACAGTTACAGTACAGCTGCAGTACAGTTAGAGTACAGCTACAGTACAGTTACAGTAGCTACAGTACAGTTACAGTACAGCTGCAGTACAGTTACAGTACAGTTATAGTACAGCTACAGTACAGTTACAGTAGTTACAGTACAGTTACAGTAGCTACAGTACAGTTACATTTATAGTTACAGTTACTTGAAATGCAAGAGTTCAATAAGAGTATAAGTACAGTGAAATCACATCATGCAATTACAGTACAATTAGGATATAATTACAGTGCAATTACAGTTCAAATAGAGTATAATTGTAGAGCAATTGCAGCACAAATATAGTTTCATTACAGTACAGTTATAGTATAGAGTTCAGTTATTGTTCAATTACAGTCCAATTGCAGTGCCATTAGAGAACAACTACAGTTAAATTGCAATGCAGTTACAGTACAGAGTACAATTACAGTGTAGTTACAGTACAAGTACAGTAAGATTACAATTCAATTGCAATGCAGTTACAGTACAATTACAGTGCACATACATCACAGATACTATTACAGTACTGTTACTGTAGTTACAGTGCAATTACAGTGTGGTTAGCACACAGTTGCAGTACAATGAGAATAATTGCAGGTTAATTACAGTTCAGTTACAGTGCAGGTACATCATTAAGAGTCCAGTACAGCTCTGCTGTTACAGCAGTGGACTCTGCAGGAAGACTGTAGGTTATTACAGAGTTATTAATGACTTAGAGAAGAGTAAACTGCCTCACTGTGTGCGATTGTGTGTTTGTTGTGCAGGTTGGTGACGTTGGAGAACAGCCCGGCTCTCACGCCTGAACTGCTGAGAATCTTCCAGAACATGTCCGCTCTGCTCGGTGAGTCTTCAGTCGTTATCCTCTGATTTTACTGAGAGCTCAGACGTTCAGGTTCCCTCAGCCGCTGAGCTCATGATGACCTGTAGGCAGATTATTGAGATTTTAATACATATTTCTCCTTGATTTATTAGATATTTATTGTTTCTGTTGAGTCTTTATTTTTATTGAGTGTCAAAATACGCATAATGAGCTTGTGTTTACTTTCTGATTGTACACCTTAATAACGATCATTTCTTCAGAATATTTAATCATGATGAGTTTAGAATTGTTACAGGATCCTTTAACTAATTAAGTAATAATTTCATCCTGTCTAATTTGCATAAACACGATAAACTTCCTGTAACAAATGCATATGAAGTGAGATACTGATGCTCAGCGTATGGATTTGGTGGTGAGATCCTGTGTTTGATGGTGAAAAGTGAGCTGTGTGAGGTTAAAGATAACGAACTATTTCAGCAGATTTTCTATGAAGGTGAGTTAAATGAAGATGTCAGCTCTGCGCTGGTGACTTCAGGTCTGAGTGGTTGTGAAAGAAACACAAGTACAGGCAGAGTTCCTGAACCGCAGCACGGCTAATTAACACAGCCTGATATCTGCAGGAGATTCTCTCGGTTCTCGCGCTGGAGTGACACTCGTCTCATGAATTAGTCATCATGCATGGCTGTGTTTGTTGTAAGCAGCTGTGCTGAGTGGAGGCACCTCACTCACCGGATCTGTACGGGCTTTTTTAGGCGCCGCGCCGCTGAACAGCTCTCAGCGTGTTTGTACACACGGGGATGTTTTGTTTGCATGTTTTTCAGTGCAGTGTTTTTGTTTGTTTCATCTGCTGAGTCCCCGTGTTTTTCCTCGAGCTGCATGTTTCTGGAATTCATCTGTTGAACAAATGTTTTCAAAACAGTTTTAGTGGCCTTACCAGTCAGAAGTGCTCTATATGTTCATGATCCACACAGTCAGTCTGACAGACTGTGATACACTACAGGAAGTGTAGGGGGCGATATGGCTTCTACTGTTTCATTTAAAAAGCTCTATAATGTTCATATGATCCACACAGTCACTCTGACAGACTGTAATACACTACAGGAAGTGTAGGGGGCGATATGGCTTCTACTGTTTCATTTAAAAAGCTCTATAATGTTCATATGATCCACACAGTCACTCTGACAGACTGTAATGCACTACAGGAAGTGTAGGGGGCGATATGGCTTCTACTGTTTACTGATGCTCAGTAAAGTAAACTGTGTGGAACCTGTCTGAGTGATCTTGAGTAGACTTGGTAATGAGTTTTTCTGTAAGATATGCTGGTACCTATAATCTTTAACATATTTATTATTATTGTAAACATATACAAATGAATTTTGTAGGGTCCAGAACTGAACCTTTCCGAGTTCCTCTTAGACCTGTAAGCCTCCAGTCCAACATACATAGACACAACATATATAATACTGAGTAACTAAATAATCTTTGAAAGCTGTTTAGATGCTCATTTTGAAAGCTGTGTTTGTAAACACATGGGTTTGTGTCTCTTTGTTCTCTTTCAATGATGCATAAAAACAAAGTTAAAGCTAACAGCTCCCCTTGTGGAGAAACTGCAGACTGCATAATGTGCCTGAGTGAACTGCTACACCAGCCTCTGACTGTATTCCGGACTTTTGCCACGTTTTGAAGTCAGTGCTCGTTGAACAGGTGTTGAAATGGACTACAGTCTGTAGTGAGACTGTGTGGTCAGTTTTCTCTGTTCTGTATCTGTTTATTTCCTCCTGAACTCTTTATCCTTTAACGCTGATCTCAGCTCGCATTAAACTCAGTGTAGAGAGTCCTGCACTGCTGCTCTCACAGCAGGGAATGAACTGAGGTGAACTCTGACAGACATGATGTTTACCACATCAGCGTCCTCACCTGGAATAGAGTCCAGCACAATACAGCTGTGGAGCTGCACTCTGTCAGAGTCAGAGCAGAGAGTGGACGGGTGTCACAGGTCAGTGGCACTCGGAGAGAGGGAGAGAGGGGGGGGGAGAGAGGGGGAGAGAGGGAGAGAGGGAGAGGGACTTTCATTAAAGCTTCTGGAAGCGCATTGAATTGTAAAGTGGGCCGGCTGATTGAAATGAAACGCTTTTTATTTTCCATTTGCATCGTCGCTCGTCCCGGCGGACGCCGTGTGTCAGGTGCTGATGGTGATGTTAGCGTCGTGCTGCTTTTCTCCACTCAGCTGTGGTTTAGGTGAAGTAGAGACTCAGAGCTGCCTGAATGACCGCTAATGTACAGTCTGGCGCTCGGAGACCTGCAGCATCGGTGAAACTCATTTACCGCCTGTTTAAAAACCTCCGTTTATTTATTACATTCAGACCTTTAATATTCACACACAATCATAGCTGAGCTCTTAAACACGTCAGATCTGCCTGATCTGCATAAATATCACAGTTATTGATCATAACTGAGTTCAATGGGTTGTTTACAAACAAATGCTATCATAATGTCAACAAATGTTGCAAATACAACAAATGAGAATGAAATCAAATTTACAAAGTAAATCAGTGATTCCAGCTGAAAGATAAACAGAGCCACGCTGAGCTGCTGCTTCACGGCTGCAACAACAGAAGCTGAACGCTGTGAGCTTTTATAGCGTCCCGGCGGTCCGACACCATGAGGGGATCCAGCCAAACTTTCAGCATCTCCCCAAAACACTACGGAGTCTGATCTCATCAGTCTGACACAGACAGACAGACAGAGGATCAATATCTCTGATCAAACTGACTTTTTCTTTATATCTTGATGTGGAAGCGATCAATATAGTTTTTAAATTATAGCCTACATGATTAAAATATTTTAAGAGAAATTTAACCTGATAACCCAGAACTTAAACTGCCTGTACAGTTAGACCAGTCAGATTCAGCCAAACCTGCCTGTGTTGTGACATCACAACCGCAGCTTACTGGCAGTCCGGTGCAGTGCATCCATGGGTCGAGCCTGAAGCCAGAAAAGGTGGATATTCTGGACTTTTCAGTTAAAAAAAACAGACCTGAACCTTAATTTGTAGAAAGTAAAGTAGTTTAAATCACAGTCGCCGAAAAATCGCAATTAGATATTTTCCCCAAATGGTTGGTGCTTCTTCTGGGTTTTGTGAAGAAAATCTGCACAACAAATTTAAGTGAACTTCAGCTCATCACTGTCACTGTGTCACTTACACGCCCACTTCAACCAAACTGGAGCTCAGACATTGAAGACCCCTCAGTTAAACTCACTGATGAACTGAAGGAGGAGCAACGCCTCTGTTTAGCACCCAGTGGGTGGAGTCTTCCCCATATACAGAGCAGCAGGGGGAGGAGTCTCAGTCGTGGGAGGGGTTTTGGTTGTTGGAGAGACAGATACATTTGCATGTTTATAAAGTCTGGGTATTTCCTGAAGTGGTTTGAGTGATGAGATTTAAACCCGTTTTTAAATGGCTGTGTTTACACCTGCATCTTAATGTGGATCCCAATCTGGATATAATCCTGATACTCACAGACCCGTCCAGGTGTGAACACAGTCTTAAGCCCTTAACGTGAAAAAGTGCTTAATTCCACTGTTTAATCTTCTCGTCTGCATTAATGACAGGATCTCTCAGCGCTGCTGTGTTTATTCTGTGACGATCGTGATCCAGCGAAGCTGAAAATACAGAGACGTTTACTTAGTCTGAGTCTTAAATCAGTGAAAAGCTCTTCCTGATCTGAACTGCACTCTAATAAACACACATCTGTGTTGCTTGGTAACCTTAGCCTGCTGTTATTGAACTACATTGCTTGGCAGATTAATTATTTATTGCAATTATTTTTATTAAGAATAATAAGTCATTATAGAACTTGAGAGTATTACATCATCCTGCTCTTGGTTGACTTTGTTATTAAAGTAGTTTTTCCATGGTGGAGAGAGTTCAGATACTTCGCTTTACACCGTGTCTAACAACACCCCGTAACCATGGTGACATCACCGTACCGCATGGCCTATTTTACCTTACTGTATTAATGACTCAGACTGGACAACTTCCTGTCTGACCGAGCCCAAACTCACCCACCCGCAACCCAGCTTCACATCATTAAAACCAGGATTTGCCCCCCCGAGTGTCCTTTATCCCCCTTCAGATAGCACCTCACCCACCCCCCCCTCACTCCCACACACTCCCACACACTCCCACACTGAGCCAGACTCAGGTTTAAAACTGCTTAAAACTTTTTATCTGAGCAGCCAGAATGACCTGTAGAAAACCGTTTAAATAGACCTGAATACAGTAAAATACTGTACAATATTAGAATAAACTCAAATATAAATACACAAAACTGTCTAACTATATCATGATGAAATAATAAATATGCAAATAACTGTATGATATATACCCTCATTGAGTGTTTGTGTGTGTGTATGTATATATATATATATATATATATATATATATATATATATATATATATACACACACACACACACACACTTTGGCTCATTAAATGATATATATGACAAGCTCAATGACTAGGATATATATATATATGTATGTGTGTGTGTGTGTGTGTGTGTGTGTGTGTGTAATCATGTATACACTCATTGGTTGGAACATGCATCATATATACAGTCAAAGGGTGTATACATTATATACTGTCAGCATATATATCACATATACAGTCAGAGATTGAGGGTGGGTTCTTGTCCCAGTGGAGGATCTGGAGGGGAACCAGAGCTCCACCAAGCTGCTGCTGTTGTTAGTTTGCTGCTGGATTGTTCAGTCCAGTTTGTTCTGCCCAGCAGGGTCTGCTGAAGGTTCTCCAGCTCTAACACCACTGAAGTCACTGCATCAGCGCTGAGTTATGCTAATACTCAATGCCTCAGTGATAAAGCGACTCACTGCAGATCAGCAGCTGGAAATAACTTCAGTTTTATCAAGAGAGCCGTAATGTAACCGATCAGGGTGGGCCTACAGAGGGTCCCGAAGATCTGACTAAAGTAATATCTGATGTTTAATATGAACTGTGATTTATCACGTCACTGCATCATGAGCAGGCTTAGCTCTCAGTGGAGTCGTTATACAGTTAAACTCTAATAATCACTGCAGTGTTTCAGATACAGCCACTAAATCGGCTCCTGCAGTTCCACTGAAATCAGCCGGTAACACTAAATCAGCCTGAGTTCACACAAACACAGCGGTAACAGTCAGTTATTCGTGAGGAGGCGTTCCTGCTCCACCTCGCCGCTCCGAGCTGACCCTCAACGACGCTCCGATAAGGAACAGGACGGTTTAATTCCTGCCTCTTATCTGCCTCATGAATATTTATCTCATCAGAGTCACAGCGGCTCAGCCAGAGAGCCACAGTGCAGGGAATTCTGGGCAAACATGAGAGGAACAAACAGGGGACAAAAGGACAGATGAGGGGGCGGGGTCTAATAGGAGCTGAATAAAGAGTGAATAAGGGCTTAATAAATACTGAATACAGACTGAATAACAGCATTCAGAGAGATAAGGACTGAACAAGGACTGAATTAGAGTTTATTACAGACTGAAAACACTGAAAAGGACTGAATCATTACTGACCAAATATGGACTGAATAATGAGCTAATAAGGGTTTAATAATGATTTAATAAAGGCTGAAAACTGAACGAATAAGGGTAGAATAAGAACTGAGACAGAATAACCACTGAATGAGGACTTTATAAAGAATAAGGTCTGAATAAAGGGTGAATAAGGGCTAAAAAAGGCTGAATAAAGGGTGAATAAAAGGTGAATAAGGGGTGAATAAGGGCTTAAAAACTGAATAAAAGGTGAATTAGGTCTGTATAAAGGCTGAATAAGAGCTGAGTAAAAACAGAATAACAACAGATTAAGAACTTAATAAAGCCTGAATATGGACCTGATATAGACGGACACAACCTGAATAATTGCTTAGACAGACTGAATAAAGACAGTATATAGGCTGATGAATGAATAAAGACTGCTTTAGTGCTTTTTACAGAAAACACATTGAAAAAAGTCATTTCTCCAGCAGGACCCGGCGGTGGGAGCGGGAGATACAAGCTCAGATCATTTTATTACAGTGTTTTCTACGACCTGTAAAAGCCATTATGTCCTGATTTACCAACACAATCTGTGTTTGAGGCTTCGTCTCAGTGAAGATAGTCAGAGTAAAGTCTCTCAGCGCTTCGGCTCATCCTGATCATTTTTACAGATGATGTATTATAACAATAACCCATAATTTAACCACATCTGCAGCACTCAGA
Source organism: Colossoma macropomum (assembly GCF_904425465.1). NCBI lineage: Eukaryota > Metazoa > Chordata > Actinopteri > Characiformes > Serrasalmidae > Colossoma > Colossoma macropomum. The sequence continues at coordinate 855,099 of NW_023494793.1, read as the reverse complement.
CTGTAATCCACCACAAAGCTCCTAAAGGGCGAACAGACTTACAGCAAACGGAGAGCAGTCATAACGTTTCCATTGATTTCTGGTTAATGTGCTTTATTGGCGCGGGAGCCTCGGGGCGTCCCGGAGCAGCGTCGGAGCAGCGCCGGGGCGATAAACGCCGGCTGTGTCGGGCTCTGCAGACGGAACGCTGAGCTCCAGGCAGTAAATCAGATCTTTATGGGGAAGGTGCTTAAATACCTGTTTGATCGTGATTAGCAGGAAATTAATGCTCCGATTCGCTCGGCGAGCCGTGAGCTAATCTGAGCACCGCTGACCCCAAATCCCAGAGGAACAAAGACTCTCCACTTAGGAACTGTTAGAGCTCCTCAAACTTCCAGCTCTCTTACTTCGTCTACTCAGACTGAGCTATAATCAAACACCCATTAGAGAACTTTCAGACGCTCAGAGCTCAGACTTTTCCTCTGCTGTCAGATCGGAGTGATGAATTTAATGACACATCACACTGAGCTGAGTGGCAGGTGGAGTTTAGAACGGCTGACGGACAGGTGTTAGAACGTTCAGCTCTCTTTAATGGTCACTCATATCCATGTCCATCACCCCTATCCATACCTGACCAGATCGCCGACCTCAAAACACCATCGATTAGCAACTTTATGGAATGGACGGAAATTAAAACCACGTTTCTGCTGTGAAAGATGCTGATTTCAGAACTAATTTGTCTTTAAAGTCGACTTCAACATCGACAAAATGAAACTGAAACTCTTAAATTATTCATGTTTGTGTTTAATTTTCAGCCAACAGAGTTATGAGAATGTAAATGGGTGAAAAAAATAGATTCATTTATATTAATTTATTCACTCGATTCAAATGAGACCAAAGCTTTTCTTTCAGACCTGCTTCAAATACAACAGAGGAAATGATACAAAAACACAGACCCAGTTCCAAAAAAGTTGGACCGGTGTGTGAAATGCTGATAAAAACAGAAAACAGTGGTTAGTTCATTCTGTTTGACCTGCATTACACTGAAAACAGTGCACAAACACAAGATTTGATGTTTTACTTTATGAACTTTTATTGTTTTTGTAAATATACGCTCATTCCAAATTCGTTGCCAAAAAAGTTGTTACAGGATCATGTTTACACTGAGTTACATCACGTGTTCTACAACAGCACTTAATACTCATTTGTGGACTGAAGGCTCAAACCGATCCGTTCTTTGTATTATATGAATCCTCAGCTGCACAGCTGAGGCCTTTGCTGTCATATTTTGAGCCTAATAAGACGCATGTTTTCAGTGAGACAGTTCTAGACTGCAGGCCGGTCAGTTTAGAACCTGCACTCTCTGATTACTCAGCCGTGCTGCTCTAACACATGTTGAAATAATCATGGACGTCCCTGAAAAAGACAGAGTCTGAAAGGCAGCTCCAGAATGTGCTAATGGTGCTTTCACAGGTGTGCAGGTTACCCAATAAGCTGACAGAGCTGGAGCTGATCTGTGATGATGATGACGGAATTATTCAGTCAGTTAGCGGCGACTCTTAACGGCGTCTCTCTGTCCGTCCGTCCGTCCGTCCCTCCGTCTGCGCTCTCTCATTAACGTCTCTGCAGTTTGGCTGAGTTTTGGTGTCAGAGTGTTTTTCTATATCGTCACATCATAAAGCCTCATATTTCCAAAACATGAACTCTTCAGAAGAAAACTTTCTTCACTGTAATAGAAGTAATATAATGTAGTATTTAGGTGTTTTCAGGTGTTTATGTGGATCGTAAGGGTGCTTTGATCTCACCGTTAACTCAGTACTGTTTGAGGATTTGATGATTTTATTTCCAAAGGGTGAATCGATTGATTGACTGTATTTTATTAATCTAAATAATCTTTAGATTAATACAATCTTATAAATAATTTAATTAATTAAGTAATTAATAGAATAAACAGAGTGACTGCGAGTGCGTCTGACTCTAAACTACTGTGATGTAAGCAGAGCAGAGATGATAAACTACTACAGTCAGATGTTCCTCCAGATTCACCCTGAGGTCTGATTTGTGTTTTAAAGATCTTTCTGGTTTAAAGTGAAGCTGAAAGGTTTCGATTTATGATGAGTTTCATTTTTAAACAAAAAATGCTGTCCTGTGTTTTCATTTCACTACCGAAGCACAGAGTTTTAGTGTGTAGGTGGAGCCTTATTTTAGCCCCGCCCCTGCATTTCAGAGCAGGAAGTGAGGCTGCATCCCTGTCCCTCATGGCCACATGGTGAGCAGTTAGATCCCATTGTTTTGAAGTAAATGAGTCCCAAAGTCTGAAAATCAGTGTGGAACATTAAGAATCGCCATATTTTCTGCAGTTCAGCACTTTTTAGTGTTTTAATGTAAAATATGATGATTTTCTGTGTGAACAGCTGTTCAGAGCTGTGTTTGCTGGTCATGACCTGCTGAGTTTCTGAGCTCAGAATGAGCTAAAATTGTTACCGAAACAGTCACTACTGACACAGTCACTACTGACACAGTCACTACTGACACAGTCACTACTGACACAGTCACTACTGAAACTGTCACTACTGAAACAGTCACTACTGAAACAGACACTACTGAAACAGTCACTACTGAAACACACTACTGAAACAGACACTACTGAAACAGACACTACTGAAAGTCACTACTGAAACAGACAGTACTTAAACAGTCACTACTGACACAGTCACTACTGACACAGTCACTACTGAAACTGTCACTACTGAAACAGTCACTACTGAAACAGACACTACTGAAACACACTACTGAAACAGACACTACTGAAAGTCACTACTGAAACAGACACTACTGAAACAGTCACTACTGAGACAGACACTACTGAAAGTCACTACTGAAACAGTCACTACTGAGACAGTCACTACTGAAACAGACACTACTGAAACAGACACTACTGAAACAGTCACTACTGAGACAGTCACTACTGAGACAGACACTACTGAAACTGTCACTACTGAAACAGACACTACTGAAACAGACACTACTGACACTGTCACTACTGAAACAGACACTACTGAAACAGTCACTACTGAAACAGTCACTACTGAGACAGACACTACTGAGACAGACACTACTGAAACAGACACTGCTGAAACAGTCACTACTGAAACAGACGCTACTGAAACAGACGCTACTGAAACAGACACTACTGAAACAGACACTACTGAAACATATGTTAAAGTTTGGGTAGTTATGATTGTTTTGAAATATGCAGTCATTAGTTTTAATAACAATGATAATTAAGGTTTAGAGTCACTCCGAGCGAAAGGGTTTTAGTCTGAACTCAGGGTGGATCCTGGGTGAACAAAGCCCATTTACAGCCCCGTGATTTGGCTCTAGAATGGAACGAGCTGTGTTCCCTCTATTTGGGGGCTCATGGATAATCTGATGAGCTTGTTTTGAGAATCTTCCATTCCACCTTAAATGGTGCCACAGGTTACATTTTGGCAGCATTTAAGGGGGAACGGAACATTTGATTAGAAAGCTGTGAGCAGGAAGGCTGGATTAAAGATGATCATCAGACGCTGACAGTTCGGTCAGGTGCTGCATTTCTGCGCATAGTCTGGTATTTTCATAGCTGCTGTTCTGTTGTCGTTGTTCCGCTGGGCTAGAACGTGGACTGGTTTATGTAAATTTTGGGGGTGTAAATATTAATGAGTCAGGACTGTTACAGTTCAGGGATTTGGAATCGGCCTGTTTTACTGCCTCTTTCACAAAGGCAGGATGTGTATCTGAAGGAGCGACAGCAGTGTTTGAGGTTCTCGGTGTGTCAGTTCTAGATACTGAACTCTCCTTATTCAGCTACACCAACACACGTACAGCTCTACATTCTATGGGACCTTTAAATTTTGTTTGGAAACAAAAGGGTTAAAATGTTGCAATGAAAAATGATCCAGTCGTGGTATCTATGTAGACCCAATCGAGCTGTTAGGAATGGAAAACAGCAGCGGCAGCTCAGTGCAGGACTCTTTACTGGAAGAGTCGCTGTAAAACTGATACATACAAGCTCAGATATGTAGTAATGTTTGCTTCAAACTCCAGATGAACTGGAAGTTCTAAATGGACTTTAAACATGTCACTGTCATAGGATGAAACCTCTGCCACAGGTCAGTTTGTGAAGTGTCTGTTCTGCTAGATCTGCCCCAGACAACTGTAAGTGCTATTATTGTGAAATGGAAGCATCTAAGAGCCACAACAGCTCAGCCACGAAGTGGTAGACCACCCAAACTCACAGAGTGGGCCACCAAGTGCTGAAGAGCACAGTGTTTATCCTCTGTTGAATCATCACTAAAGAGTTCCAAACTGCCTCTGGAAGCAACATCAGCTAAAGATGTGAGCATTGTGCCAGCTGTAGAGTTTGGTGGAGGAGGGATGATGATATGGGGCTGTTTTTCAGGGGTTGGTCTAGAACCCTTAGTTCCAGTGAAGGGGAACCTGAACGCTTCAGCACCAAGACATTTTGGACAGTTGTACACTTCCAACTTTGTGGAACAGTTTGGGGAAGAACCTTTCCTGTTCCAGCATGACTGAGCCCCAGAGCACAAAGCAGCTCCATAAAGGCCTGACTGGGTGAGTTCAGTGTGGAAGAACTTGACTGACCCTCACAGAGCCCTGACCTCAACCCCATCCAACACCTTTGGGATGAACTAGAATGAAGATTGTGAGCCAGACCCTCTCGTCCAACATCAGTGTCTGACCTCACAAATGCTCTTCTGGATGAATGGGCAGAAATTCACACAGACTCTCCAACATCTTGTAGAAGCTTCCCAGAAGAGTGGAAGCTGTTAGAGCTGCAAAGGGGGACCAACTCCATATTAATGCCTGTGGATTTAGACTGGGATTCATAAAAGCTCCTGTAGGTGTGATGTGAAGGTGTCCCAATACTTTTGTCCATGCAGTGATGACCAAAAGCATTTATCATGTTCAGCAGCACCATCGTACTACTGGAATCCCATAGGAGCGCAAGCAGAAATTAGTTTATGAACAGATTATGGCCAGATTTTGACCTGAACTGAAGGCCAAGCTCTAATCGTCATAGTTGGCCCAATTTCAAGTCTGTTATGTCCAAAATGTGTTTTGAAGCCTGACCTTAAACCACCGTGGTAGAGCGAGTGCGTTCGGTCGTCTCGTTCTCCTCTGGTTCTTTTGTGTGTTGTTTGCAGTCTGAGTGCAGGCAGGTGAGATATTCTAATTACAGTTTATTCGTAAATGTGACGAGTGCAATAAGAAGAGCAAATAATCAACAATAACAAGCGTGTGGGAGTCGCCGCTTCATTAAAGCGAGTCTGCAGAACAGCCGCGGAAATCAGATTAAACAGTGACGCTGCAGACGCCGCTGACATTTACAGACAGACCGCACTGTTTACTCGGAGATTCCGCTATGGAATCTGAATAAATCTGAATAAATCTGACTCCATCTGTCAGAAAGGCACTCCACACTGACCCTCAGCCTGGTCAGCGTACACACTGGCACAGCTTCATTAAGCTCAGCGTCAGTGTTTCCGCTCCGCAGCGCTAACAGTGCGGTCAGCGAATCACAGCGCAGCTAATAAAGAGAAGAATGCACTAATGAAAACGTCCTGTCTGATTTTCCTCCAGCTGTTCCTAATCAAACCTCTTTAATGCTTTAATTACATCATTATATAATTACATCATCTGTAACTGCTGCCCATCAGCGCTCGTTCATTCATTAGACATGATTATAAAGAAATATCGTTTTACTCAATGCAAATCAGCTCAAATACTCTACAAACTCTCTTAGCATCAGGGCTGTCAGATCGTTCAAATTATTAATCAGTCTCATTTGTCTTCGCTCAACTGTGTACATTAATAAAGCAGTGTATGTTACAGCTGTATCTGAGCAACAGTGTCAGCATGTTCATATATATCATATATACAGTCTGTTAGTGTATATATCTTATATAGCATATATAGTCAATAAGTGCCTATATCATATTTACCCTATATCTAGTTAATGAGTTTTTATGTCACATATATACAGTCAGTAAGCGAACGTATCAAATGTATCACACATACAGCCTATGAGTGTGTATATATAACTTATGCCATATATATATATATATATATATATATATATTATATATATATATATATATATATATTAAATACTGTGTCCACTCACTGTCCACTCTATTAGACACTCCTACCTTGTCAGTCCACCTTGTAGATGTAAAGTCAGAGCCGATAGCTCATCTGCTGCTGCACAGTTTGTGTTGGTCATCCTCTAGTCCTTCATCAGTGGTCACAGGACGCTGCCCACAGGACGCTGTTGGCTGGATATTTTTGGTTGGTGGACTATTCTCAGTCCAGCAGTGACACTGAGCTGTCACCTATATAGTAAGTGGAGCTGATAAAATGGACAGTAAGCGTAAAAACAAGGAGGTGGTCAGAATGTTATGCCTGATCGGTGTGTGTGTGTATATATATATATATATATATATATATATATATATGTGTGTGTGTATGTATATGTATATATGTGTATATACATATATATATATATATACATATATATATATATATATATATATATATATATGTGCACAGCGAATGAGGATGTATATCTCATTTACAGTCATTGAGCATGTAGTCCTATAGAATCTTGGTATGGATCTTGTCTTCTGTAAGGTGATATTGTGTACCCTGAATGCTGCATTTATTTTTATTTGGTTGGGCATCCAGCAGTGCAGCACCACATAATGCATTATAAAGGAGTCATCTGTTGACCCTGATGGAATTTTGGAGCATATCAAAAATAGATATATCAGAAACATGTGTGGTAATCTTACAGGAGTTTATTTGCACCTCTCACATGTAGCCCTGATTTTGGACAATCTAGCTTTACACCAGTGCAGGCGCTGTGCTACTATGCAGCGTATAACAGCAGGTCGCTGACAGATGGAGGACGAGCTCATTCTTCAAAGCACTTTGTGCCACATTTCTTCAGGAAGTCTAAGTCCTCTTCCCACCTGCTCTTAAGATCATCCAAAGCTGTCCAATGATGTGAAATGAGAAGCTCATATATCCACCTGTGATCTGCTGAACGTCTGTCCTGAGTGTGAAAATAGAGTCTAAGGCTGTGGGAGGATGTAGAGAGCAGTTGATCTGATCTGCACTCATAGGGATCTAAAAAATGTGATCTAGGAAAACTTAACTTCTTCACCAGTTGTTCAAAGGATGCAAAATAAAATTAAATGTTTAATGTCAAAAGTTTGTTGTGATTGTTTAAGAATTTTGCTCAGTGTTTAATTTTGTATGTGTCATGTTACAGTTCTGATTTACTGTAATTCCAAAATGTGTAAAATGTTTATGAGTGCGAGTGTCCAGACTAGCCTGGCATGAAGATCCTGCTGTGTGATTGTGTTTCTTGAAGAGCGGAGTGATTAGGTGCCGCTGGGTTACTGCAGTGAAATAATTGGATTTTTATAACTCTACAGAAATAAATAGAGTATTTTTCTGTAATGCTAATCCAGGTAGATTTAGGCCCAATATATGCATTTTATGAGTGTTTATGAATCAGTCAGAAACTATTGTATACTGGCCCTCAGTTCCTGT
>NW_023494793.1:802500-837500 GCF_904425465.1 Colossoma macropomum | reverse complement strand
AAAAATATTCTTCAAACTTTTTTTTTTTTTGTTTTTCAGATTGTTATTGTTTCTTAACTCTGTTCTTAAGAATAGTTCTGAGAGTGAGTGTTCTTCCTGAAACAGTCTGTTCTTTAATGTTCCTAATCTTATGACGGACTCTCCCTCGTCTCAGGCTGTATTGATGAGTTGATCGTCTAAACTGATCAGACTCAGTGCTGCCTCTGCTGCTCCTCATCCTCGACTCTCTCTTTCCTCCATCACTCCACAGTTACCGAACTTTCTAAGGAGGATTTCTCCTGCTGGCTGTTTCTTCCTCCATCAGCTCTTGACCTTGTTTGCGATCATTTTTAAGCACTTGGTTTGATGTTTTTACATTTTTCCAACTAAATATTGGAAATTTGAATATAAATCTAAATGTATCTCACGTCATTTAAGGTCAGCTGTAAAAAGCAACACAGCCGACATAAAAAACAGTCAAGATTTACTGAAGAGAATATTTGAGAACTTTTCAAGCTTTTTTGAGAATTGCATATCAAGAACTTTGGGCCTCGTTCTCCAGTATCCTCCTAAGTCTGTTCTTAAGTGTGTTCTTGATAAAGGTTCTAAGAAAATGTCTCCGTCAGATTCATGACGTGTTGTTAAAGCGCAGAACTTTTGTGCTCTTGAGTGTAGATTCTGTTCTTACCTAAGAGTGAATCTCAGATCAGAGAGCAGTGGAGAGTCAGAGTCTTCGTCAGAACTGCGTAAGAGGGTTTAAGAGGAAATTTCTTACTAAGCACGTTTGGAGAACGAGGTCCAGTGTTATGAACCTCTTACTGTTTGTCTTAAGAACCTTCACAACTGTTTTTCCTAAGAAAGCTTTCATGTCTTCGGCCCCTGATTCTAGACGCATCTGATGGTTTCCTAATGGGATCTAAAGGTGTCTTCAGAAACTAGTAGTCTAATCATTAAGCCAATTCCCGTTAGAAAGCAAAACCATCAGGTTTTAATCCTAATGGTTGTAGTGGTCTTTGCTCAGCAGGGCTGTTTTGTCCCATTAAATGTCTCTGAGGTGTTTTTGGGGCAGTGTGCGGGTTTTTGGCTATCAGTACAGCTGAATGTGGCAGAACACGGCGAATGGGTGGTGGATCATTCTCAGCACTGCAGTAACACTGGCGTGGTGGTGGTGTGTTAGTGTGTGTTGTGCTGGTGTGAGTGGATCAGACACAGCAGTGCTGCTGGAGTTTTTAAACACCTCAGTGTCACTGCTGGACTGAGAATAGTCCACCAACCAAAAATGTCCAGCCAACAGTGTCCTGTGGGCAGCGTCCTGTGACCACTGATGAAGGACTAGAGGATGACCAACACAAACTGTGCAGCAGCAGATGAGCTATCGTCTCTGACTTTACATCTACAAGGTGGACCGACAAGGTAGGAGTGTCTAATAGAGTGGACAGTGAGTGGACACAGTGTTAAAAAACTCCAGCAGCGCTGCTGTGTCTGATCCACTCAGACCAGCACAACACACACTAACACACCACCACCACGTCAGTGTTACTGCAGTGCTGAGAATGACCCACCACCCAAATAGTACCTGCTCTGTGAGGGTCCATGGGGGTCCTGACCACTAAAGAACAGGGTAACAAAGTATCAGAGAAACAGATGGACGACAGTCTGTAACTGTAGAACTACAGAGTGAAACTATGTGGTCAGTGGAGCTGATAAGACAAAGTGTAGATGTGGCACTGATGGTCTGGTGGTTCTGCAGATGGACCAACTGTTGGGGAACATGATTGAGATGTGGGTGGACCGCATGGACAACATCACTCAGCCTGAGAGAAGAAAACTGTCCAGTCTGGCTCTGCTGTCCCTCTTACCTTCAGACAACAGGTGAGTTACTGCAGTGAGGATCCTGACACCCTCACTCAGGTGAACAGAGGAGGGACAGTTAATCACGACTGGTTTTGGTACATAAATTCACATCATAAGCATAAATACAGGAAATAAAGGAAAATGAAGAATATGGGCTCTTTAAAGACTTTTGATCACCTTCACACCAACTGAGAAGGAGAAGATTTCAGAGTCAGAGCAGAAAAGTACAGTAATAATCAGATTTCTGACCTCAGTGCTGTTAAATCTGCTTACTGAGTCTTCTGATAGTTCAGTAACTGTACATTATCACCATTGATAAGAATATAAAGCCAGTGTGAAATCTGAGTAACATTGACAGTGAACAGTCAGTGTGTCCCAATTCAGGGGCTGCATCCTTCAAATGACGTGTCCTTCAAAGGCTGCTTAGACCCGTGAAGGCTGAACCGCAGTGAGGCGTTCTGCTCTACGGCGGATTTCCTGTTTTTTTTAGAGCTGGAGATGATTCACCGCCGCCGCCTGCATCAGCCTGTGATGCATCTTAGACTGATGATGTTTTTTTAACATCTGTATCGTTCGCTGTTCGACTCAGTTTAAACTCAGTACTCACATTTAAGGCGTCTCCTCAGCCGCCGTTCGCTCCTCTGCTGATGCCGCCATGTTCTCGATCCTCGCTGGCACCCGTTGGATCCTTTGTTGCCATGGAAAAGAAGGACACATTTCTCGGCCGCATATGAAGGAGCTTTCGAAATGGGACAGACTAGTCGCGCCGCTGTGACGCAGTCGGCCTTCAAATGCAGCCCCGAATTGGGGACACAGCTAAAGTCACCTGACACACGGACACAGACCTGAGCCTGAGCCTCGAACGCTGATGAAGGCTGCGAGTGACAGCGGGAGGAGAACATCGAGAGAGAGCAGTAGAACAACGACAGCCATGAGAGGCATGAGGACGGCGCCGAGTCCGGAACCCCGCCTCCTGTTCCATGTATGAGCCGTGGAGCATGGGGTGGTGACGGGACGGCAGAGCAACGAGGTCTCTTTCCCTCTCAGCTCAGGTGCTCATGCTGCCTTAAAGAGAACCGTCTGATCCTGGTTAGGCTTTGGCAGCGTGGGCGCCTTTAAGAAGAGCAGAGAGGGAGCAGAGTGGCCTCCAGGACCAGCGCTGAGGAAGAGCGGTCCAGTGACTTCGCTGCGGAACGGGATGTGAAGTTCGGGACTCGGGTGTCGTCGTTCTACTGTTCTCTCTCACAGCTGATGTCCTCCTCCCGCTGCCCCGCTTGGCCTGCATTGGGTCCGGCAACGGACACAGCATTATACTCAGAGCACAGTGGCCAAATCTCACTGATCAAACATCTTTTCATAGCAAATTTCATAACAAACTACTATAAACAGACAACTGTAGTTTATTTATTTACTTATTTATTTATAATACTTTAAATTGTAAATAAACCGTTTGTTTACGTTTTGGTGTCTGTTATAACACGTCTGTTCACACTGTGTGTCATTATTGAATATCAGTCATTAAAATGACAAGTTATTCAAAACTTTTAAATGATGAGCCTTTTTACCTGAATAGCTTGCTAGCTAATTCATTTGTCTCTTAGCTTATTAGCTGAGAGCTGATTGGTTAGACGACTCATTTGCATATTTGCAGCCTTCTGTGATTAGCGCAGTATTTTGCGCAGTTTTATCTGAGTGTTATAGTTGTGTTTGTGATAATTTATTATTTTATTAAAGAAAAAAGCTGAGCGAAAGGAAGAGAGAGAAGGAATTTATGTTCATTTACTTTGTGATTTTTGAAAGTTCTTTTTTTTCCCCATCTGATTAGCTTTCTAGCTGGTTAGTTAGACTGTTAGCTTGCTGAGTTTGTCCAGGCTGTCCAGTTAATTGTCCAGCTAGAACTACACGCGGATGCTGAAGTGGGCTAATTTGGAGCTGCTGCAGTCTGAGAGCAGCTTTGAGATGAATGGAGGAGGAAATTGTGCCCTTACGCAACGTCTTAGACGCTGCAGAAATCACTGGACGCGCAGCGGGAGGAGCTTCATCCCGAGCAGTGATGTAATATCCCTCTGAGGAAGCCTAACAGCGAGGAAGCATGTGAATTCACCTTGGAGGGGAGCTCCTGTGTCAGTGGTCCTGATTAGCTGTCAGTGGCGGCATAATTAGCGTGATGTAAAGTGGGTGGCGTGTTGCCTCCTGACCTGTGGGTAATTCGTGTAACGCTGCATGTGGTGCTGTTTACGCTATAATACAGTGTGACTTTGAGGTTGTGTTGAAATATCGGGGCAGTTGACCACTTTCGACGTGACGGAGCGGCTCTGGCACTTAAATAACCCGACGTGGGCCTCCGTCCATTTCCTGTTCTCCATAATGCATCGGAGTGCATTTGCTCCGGCTTGCTCCTCGCTCTCTCTCTGGCTGAAAGCCTCCGCTGGAGGACGGCCGTAATGGTGTCATTTGGGTCCGGAGTGCTGGCGCGCTGTCGTGGTTGGAGAAATTGCTCGATCATTTGGGAGGAACACAAGTTTTTCTCCATCCAGTTCCTCCGTCCCTCATTAGAGGAACCCGCCATGTGAAGTCCTCTTCTGCGAGTCCCTGCACTCAGCAGCCTGATGGGAACAGACAGCTGTTCATTCGGCTGCATATTATTGATTATTTCTCTCTGTCTTATTTGTTGTTTCCAGCAAGAATCAGTGTGAGGAACGTTTGTGGAGCTGCTGGAGTTCCCAGTCAAACTACAGAGAAGCTGTGGAGATTCTGTAGAGTCGCTGTGTTGGTTTAAGTTTAAAATGCTACTGAGTTCCTCTCGCTAATCCAACCAGCGCAGGTTTGAAACAACAATGACTTAGCCACATGCTAACATTAGCTCAAACCCAAAGATGCTGGACGGGGTTGAGGTCAGAGCTCTGTGAGGTCATTTAAGTTTTTTTAAACTCAGCAAACCGCTACTTTACGGAGTTCGCTTTGTACACGGTGGAGCTGTTCGGCTAAAACAGGAGAGGATTCTCCCCAAACTGTTCCACAGTTCTCTACAGTGTGGTTGGATACTGTAGCCTTAAGACCTCCCTTCACTGGAGCCAAGCATGAAAAACAGCCCCTGCCCATCACTCCCCCTCCACCAGACTTTAGAGTCCGAGTCATTGTAATGGAGTCAAAGTCTAAGTAAATGTTTTAGTGTCAAAGTTCAAATTATTGGTGTTTAGGTCAAAGTTTGAGTCACTGTGTTGGAGTCAAAGTCCGAGTCATTGGTGTTCAAATCAGAGTCCTAGTGATTCTGTTGGAGTCCCAGTCTAAATCACTATGTTAAAGTCCAAGCCCGAGTCACTGTGTTGGAGTCAAAGTCTGAGTCATTGCTGTTCAGGCCAAAGTCCGAATCAGTGTTGGAGTCAAAATCTGAGTCGTCATGTTGGAGTCAAAGTCCAAATCATAGGTGTTGTGGTCAAAGTCGAGTCTTAAGTCATCAGATTAGTTTTTTGAGTCCGACTTAAGTCCAAGTCATATGACTCGAGTCACAGCTCTGGTCTGAAGGTAAGAAGAAAGCAGCTTCCGATGCTGACGTCAGAAGAACTCACACTACACAGTGATGTATCCTCACCTCCTCAGTAGTCGGCGCTGAGCCCGAGCGCCGAGTGCCGTGCGGCGTGGTGAAGTGCAGAGCGCCGGTCTGGCTGAGATTCGGGTTCGTGCGGGCTGGTCGGTCACGTCTGGGGGAGGAGATAAGAAATCTTTAATATGATGCCTCTTTGATGGGTTACCATAGCAGCCATGCTAGCTGTAATATCACCAGATCCTGATAAGGCCTGTATTATGTTCCAAAATAGTTATTAAAGTAGTTCTGGTTATGAAAGGTGTGACGGAGGAGGTCGGGTGGTGCACGAGTGTCCTGAAGAAATGATCCACTGAAATATCAGATTTCTGTAGCGAACTCCCGCTGCACCGCACACTGACGATTACTGGGCTCATCACTCCCCACTTCCTGTCAGAGTGACTGTGTGGATCAGATGAGCATTAAAGAGCACTTGAAAAAGAAAGCAATAGAACGGTTCTCCAATGATGAGGCACTAAAACCGTGGGCAGATTGGACTCCTGTGGCGTTTTACTCACAGAAACTAAAAATAAACTAAAGAAACTAATTTAAACTCTCGCTGCTCTAATCAAAACATTCCTTCAGACACTTTTTATCTCCACAGGAAATGAAAGGCATAATGTTGGAAATACTGCAATGGCCTATTAACACCATAGCAACCACCTGGGATACCATAGCAAAGACTTTGTCAAGCCAACATAAAGTTTGTTTATGAATTTTCCGGCTGTAGTTTTGACTAAGATCTTGTTGTTGTTGTTGTTGTTGTTGTTTTCTTCTCTGTTATCAACTGTATATTAAGTCTTTCAGATTCTCGAGTATTAAAATGATTGTCTCTAATCTCTCCGTCTCTAGATCTGTCCGCTCACGTCGTGACTCTAAAACTGTGCTGCGTTTTCTGTTTGATGTTTTTTGATCTGCTGTTTTTTAGATGTTTTTCTAAATGTTTTTCTGCCCTGTGAGTCTCAGTCCATCATCCGCACGGTCATTACTCAGAGCTCTGCTCTCAGACGGCCGGGCGGCGAGCGGCGGGGCGAGTCAGCGCTGACTGACGCTAACGCTACCGTTCATTTTTCAGTGTGATTCAGGACAAATTCTGCGGAATCATCAACGTCTGCGTGGAGGCCCTGCACGACGTCATGACTGAGGACCCCGACACGGGAACCTTCAAAGAGTGAGTCTCAGATACAGAGAGAGAGAGAGAGAGAGAGAGAGAGAGAGAGAGAGAGAAATGAAGAGTTCTTCTGCTCTTGTTCTGAAGCTCTATGTTCTGAATGTTAATTCTTCTTGTTCCTTTTGATGCTTTGGCAAAACTGTAAATGAATATGGTCGTACCAATAAAGCTTACTGAATTGATAATTGAAATTGAGAGAGAGCGAGAGAGAGAGCGAGTGAGTGAACGCAGAGAGAGAGAACGCAGAGAGAGAGTGAGAGAGAGAGAACGCAGAGAGAGAGTGAGAGAGAGAGAACGCAGAGAGGGAGAGAGTGAGAAAGAGAACACAGAGAGAGAGTGAGAAAGAGAACACAGAGAGGGAGAGAGAGAGAGAGAGAGAACGCGGAGAGGGAGAGAGAGAGAGAGAGAGAACGCGGAGAGGGAGAGAGTGAGAAAGAGAACACAGAGAGAGAGTGAGAAAGAGAACACAGAGAGAGAGTGAGAAAGAGAACACAGAGAGGGAGTGAGAAAGAGAACACAGAGAGGGAGAGAGAAAGAGAACACAGAGAGGGAGAGAGAGAGAGAGAGAGAACGCGGAGAGGGAGAGAGAGAGAGAGAGAGAACGCGGAGAGGGAGAGAGTGAGAAAGAGAACACAGAGAGAGAGTGAGAAAGAGAACACAGAGAGAGAGTGAGAAAGAGAACACAGAGAGAGAGTGAGAAAGAGAACACAGAGAGGGAGTGAGAAAGAGAACACAGAGAGGGAGTGAGAAAGAGAACACAGAGAGGGAGAGAGAGAGAGAGAGAACGTGGAGAGGGAGAGAGTGAGAGAGAGAACGCAGAGAGAGAGAGAGAGAGAGAGAGAGAGAGAGAGAGTAATGGGCTGTAGAGTGACGGAGTGTTTGCGAGTGTTGTGGGTTCAGACAGTGAAATGATCTCAGCGCTGCGTCTGAAGATGCTGAGTGATGATCTGCTTTATGATAAATGTAGTTTGTGTTTTTCTTTGTATAAATGGGAGAAGTTTATAGATGCTGCGTTGTTGGAGACAGAAAGCTGAGAAAATGAGAGAGAGAGAGGGAGAGAGAGAGGGAGAGAGCACACTCAGCTTTTGCATAAACAAATATAATATTTTAGCAAGATGATCATTTTATACAAGAAACCTTCACATCTTTTATATTAACAATAAAATCTCTCTCTGTCTCTCTCTCTGTATCTGTCTGTCTCTCTCTCTCTCTCTCTCTCTCTCTCTCTCTCTCTCTCCGTATCTGTATCTCTCTCTCTCTCAGTTGTATGCTGATGAATAGTGTGGAGGAGCCGAAGCTCTCTGATGATGAAGAGCCTCCGACGGAGCAGGACAAGAGGAGGAAGCTGGTGAGTGCTTGTGATAATAATAATAGTAATAATGATAATTATAGTAAAACCATTTCAACCGTGTAAATTAAGCAGTGTACACAAAAAGCCTACAGCAGTTTACCCCCGTCCATAGTTTAGCCCGGCCCGTTTGGCCCCGCCCATTCAGTCTACAGCAGTTAATACAGGACAGCCAGTCAGAACAGAGCTCATTTACATATATCAGTCTTAAGGACGCAGTGAGCCGAACCGTTTAAGTCTGGGGGATGAATAGGGTCGTGTAAAAATGAGTCGTGCCGGTTTTTGTTCATGAACTCAGTTTTGATCTGATGAGGGTCAGGGTGTAGAGGCGGAGCTCTGGGGTCAGAGGTCGGCGCTGGGTGTGATGTTTTAGTTGTGTGGTTAATACAGCAGTGTGTTATTGATGGTGTATTGATACGGTGGTCAGTGTGTGATGTCAGCAGGTCAGGACTGATGAAAGATCTGTAAACAGAAGAAGTGACCGATACTGAGCGTCCAGCAGGATCTGTGATGACGAGAGTGACCAGGTGGAGGATGAATGTCATTGGTCTGTTCTGTTGGGTCTGAAGATCAGGAGGAACAGTGATTCACTCAGCAGCTACCCAGCATTCAGTTTGAGTGTAAGAATTCCGTGTGGGATTCCAGAACGATGATCCGAAATGCTAGAAGTGCTGTTTTTTTTGGGATATTTTTCTTGGATATTTTGTTTTGTGAAATCTGGCGCTGAATTACTGTTCCTGCTCACGTCCTCAAGATCGGACTGAAGGATCAGAAGCACTAAAACGGGATCTCAGAAAGCCTTCACATCGCCTCCTTCAGCTCCTTCAGCATCTGCTCCTTCAGCTCCTTCACATCGCCTCCTTCAGCTCCTTCAGCTCCTTCACATCGCCTCCTTCAGCTCCTTCAGCTCCTTCAGCTCCTTCACATCGCCTCCTTCAGCATCTGCTCCTTCAGCTCCTTCACATCGCCTCCTTCAGCTCCTTCAGCTCCTTCAGCTCCTTCACATCGCCTCCTTCAGCTCCTTCAGCTCCTTCAGCATCTGCTCCTTCAGCTCCTTCACATCGCCTCCTTCAGCTCCTTTAGCATCTGCTCCTTCAGCTCCTTCAGCATCTGCTCCTTCAGCTCCTTCACATCAGCTCCTTCAGCTCCAACTCCTTCAGCTCCTTCAACTCCTTCAGCATCAGCTCCTTCAGCTCCTTCAGCTCCTTCACATCAGCTCCTTCAGCTCCTTCAGCATCAGCTCCTTCAGCTCCTTCACATCAGCTCCTTCAGCATCAGCTCCTTCAGCTCCTTCAGCTCCTTCACATCAGCTCCTTCAGCATCAGCTCCTTCAGCTCCTTCAGCATCAGTTCCTTCAGTTTCAGCTCCTTCAGTTTCAGCTCCTTCAGTTTCAGCTCCTTCAGCTCCTTCACATCGGCTCCTTCAGCTCATTCAGCTCCTTCAGCTCCTTCAGTTTCAGCTCCTTCAACTCATTCAGCTCCTTCAACATCAGCTCCTTCAGCTCCTTCAGTTTCAGCTCCTTCAGCTGCTTCAGCTCCTTCAACTCATTCAGCTCCTTCAACATCAGCTCCTTCAGCTGCTTCAGCTCCTTCAGCTACTTCAGCTCCTTCAACTCATTCAGCTCCTTCAACATCAGCTCCTTCAGTTTCAGCTCCTTCAACTCCTTCTGCTCCTGCAGCTCCTTCAATTCCTTCAGCTCCTTTATCTCATTCAGCATCAGCTCCTCCAGCTCCTTCAGCTCCTTTATCTCATTCAGCATCAGCTCCTTCAACTCCTTCAGCCCCTTCAACTCCTTCAGCATCAGCTCCTCCAGCTCCTTCAGCTCCTTTATCTCATTCAGCATCAGCTCCTTCAGCTTCTTCAGCTCCTTCAACTCCTTCAGCCCCTTCAACGCCTTCAGCATCAGCTCCTTCAGCTTCTTCAGCTCGTTCAACTCCTTCAGCTCCTTCAACCCCTTCAGTTTCAGCTCCTTCAGCTCTGGATTCCAGAGTTCAGTGAGGGGATCTGTGGGGTCCGTTTGTGGTTCCAGAAGGCAGCGCTGAACAGATTCACTTTCTCTGAATCTTTGATCATTGTTTTGGAGTTTGGTGTGCTGGTACTGGACAACTGACCGATTCCAAGATCTGGATCCCAAAACTAAACTAAAACAGATCTGAAAGGTCCGTGTGGGATTCCTGAGGTGTGCCTCCAGAAGCTAAGAGGAGGGTGAGGGTTTTGAGCTCCTTCTGTGTCTCAGTGCTGGTTGGTGCTGCTCTCAGTGCTCAGTGTGGACTCTGCTGTGTCCTCTAGCTGAACTGCTGACCTGCTGACTGTAAGAGAACGTAGAGCTGAGTCTCTGAGAGGAGCCGAGTGCTAAGCTGCTTTCATTCGTTCCAGTAGAGCTTTCGTCATTCTGCTGGAGTTACATAGCAGAGAATCAGACGCCTCCTCACAGTGCTGGTGATAAAGACCGAGAGAACATCAGAGAACACCAGAGAACACCAGAGAACATCACAATATCACAAAATACCACAGAACATCAGAGAACACCAGAGAACATCACAATATCACAAAATACCACAGAACATCAGAGAACACCAGAGAACATCGCAGAATATCACAGAACATCACAGAATATCTGCATGCTTGCATGCTTAGCTGGTTCATTGCATGGTGAAATGGTTCTTCAGATTGGTGGAGAATGTCTTTGGTTCTATATAGAACCAAAAAGTGTTGTTTTATTATATACCAGCTTGACATCGTAACAGTAGAAGAACCCTTTTTGGTCCTGTATAGAACCATATACAGCACGTTCTCCATCAATCTAAAAAAAACATTTCACCATGGTTTTTCACCATCTCTCACCAGAGAACCGTTTAAGTGTGCAAAGGGTTCTTTGAGTGTTCATGTTCTATATAGAACCACTGTCTTTACTGAGGAACCCTTTTTAAAAAGTGTAGAGAATCTGAGGACGTACGAGTGTATCAGACACTCAACTGCTCCCTCAACTCCTTCTGCATCTTCAGCTCCCTCAACTCTTTCTGCTTCAGCTCCTTCAGTTCCTTTAACTCTTTCTGCTTCAGCTCCTTCAGTTCCTTTAACTCTTTCTGCTTCAGCTCCTTCAGTTCCTTTAACTCATCTGACTTTTTGAGTTCTTTCACATTTTTCAGCTCCTTTATCTCCTTAAACTTTTTCAACCCCTTCAGGTCCTTCAAGCCCTCTTTCAGCTTCAACTCCTTCAGGTTCTCCTCCTTCAACTCTTTGAGCTATTCAGCTCTTTCAGCTTCTTTAGCTTCTTCATTTCTCTCAGCTCCTTCAGCTCCTGCGGCTTTTAATCGTCGCCTCCTGTCGTGTGGAGGGCGGTGCGGTTCTCTGCTCAGAAAGCTCCAGGAGAACATTCAGAGTGTTTCAGTGATGGCCTCTCAGCAGCCGAGCGGTGGGGGTGGAGACTGACAGCTGCCTCACGGCAACACTTCACTGGAGTGCTTGACTTTCCTGCTCATATCTGGGATCATCTAATTATTCAAATATGTTGTTATTATTTTTTCATATGCAAAGCGCACATCAACAAACCGGGACCACCACAGAGCCAAACTGAGAGAGAAGAGGAAAAACAGAAACTGAGACATTAGAAATGTTCAAAATATCATTCAACTTAAAATACTGAAGAGCTGTTTAAAGCAGAGCATTTACAAATTAAATCCTTATAGATTTATGCGATATTATTCCATGATGAAGGAGAAAGTCAAAAACTGGAGCACAAAAACTGACTAAAAGCTCCAGAGAAAATGTGGCCCCTAACAACCACCTGGAAGAGCTGGTCGACCCCAAAACTGCCCCATCAGATAAACAGCACTTAAAGCTTTCATCTCTGAGAGAGAGGAGAAAATCAAGCTGATCAGATCTGAAAACATCCACAGGTGTTTCTGTCCATCCTTCCACTGTGAGAAGACGACTCAGCGCTGTGGGTCTGAAAGGATGTGTAGCTGATCAAGAAGAACCTCACTGAGAAAAGGAGACGGACACATCAAACAAAGAAGCTGAACGATGGACTGACCACCCCAGAGTCCAGACCTCAACACCACTGAATGTGTTTGATTACTTCAGAAAATGATCAACCAGCTTTTAAGACTGAACTTTGGAGGTGTGTCTGCAGATTCTTTGAGGAGCTGAAAGTGAGGCTCCTGAACAGAATGGAAGCTGGAATGAAGGGAAAGAGTGACTCACTGACTCACACAGCTGAGAGTAGATTTAGCTGCTGAGGATTCTGGGTGATTTTCTGTTCAGTATGGTTTCTGCTTGTACTTAATGGCTGTGGTGTTTAATAATAGGGTTATTTTGGGAGCATTTTGCTCTTCGCCCTGCATTATTTCTGATTCTGAGCAGATGTGGAGCTGTGAGTGTCATGCTGAGACGTCTTGGTGCAGATGTTCATAGAGATGAGGGTGTTAATAAGACTGTGAGTTCTCGCTTCTGTAGTTTTAGAGAAGTGATGCTGTCTGAACTTGTTATTAAATCAGTAGAGTCACAGCTTTCATCCATCCATCACACTGAAACTGAACCACATTGAAACTAAAACTGGTGGTTTCCTTTTAAGAAAAAGATGGAAGCCGCATGGTTTTCTGACCACGTCGACGTGCTGTGGACTGAATTTGGATTCGGTCACGTCTGCTAAGCTGTATAATAAAGTCAACAATTACACTGAAGATCGGTGGGTCGAGTGTCTACCAGGGGGACACACGGCTCAGCCTTTACTTTCGGTTTGAAACACCACAGCAGTATAAGTCACATTAACAGCAGTAACAGGCGTTTTTCCCTTTCCTGTAAAGACTTTTACAGATACAGACTGCAGTAAATTAAATGTGCATTGGGTGAAGTCTGTATGACGTTCTACTGTTCTACTATTTCAACAGCAAAATGACAAGAAATTGGAAAAATGCAAATGATGTTTTTCCTTTCCGCCAAACAAGACTGAACACCCCACAGTACTCATCATCAGACTCAGGTCATAGTAAAGTATCTCCTCTCTTACTTATAAACACAGTTGTGGTGCGTGTTGAACGTTTTAATGAGTGCAGCAGGAGTTTCATATCACTGGTCATCACTGCTGCCTCTGAAACTCCAAGATTTCCGCTGATTTTCCCTCCCGGAGTGAGAGTGAGAGACGAGTGCTGGTGTTTGGAGAATTCTCCAGGCTCTGCCACACTTCACACGCTGATTTTGACCTTTCATGATCTGCTCCTTCAGCGCTGTGTTTAGGCTTTGGCCGCTCTGAATATTAACTCAAGACACTCTTGACTTTTGCCAAAGGCTGTCAGACCTGAATTACATCCCCCACCGAACATAAAGTATCCGTGTTTCTGATTTTCCTGTAGGCAGCGTTACGGAGAGTGTGTTTGTGGAATAAGTGCCATTTTCTTCACATCATCAGAAGATAAAGATCTTCATCTTCCTCTAAAAGGCCTGTCTTTGTGAGGCTGTTTTCGTGTTATTTTCGGCGAGAGTATCTGAAGGGATTGAGCGTCTGGCGCTGTTTTGAATGGGAACGAGTCTCGCAGATCAGGTGTCAAATCACACATCGAGTTCTGCGGGTCACTCGAGGGAAAAGGATAAAATTAACTTGAGAAGATGGAAGATGGAGCGTCGTTCTTCATACTGAACACGATTAGCTTTGGATGATAAGAACGAAAGTATGATTTGAGGACTATAAGCGTGTAAAATGGTTCTATCGAGCAGCTCCAGAGAAGAACTTCATTTGCATTCCTATCTTTATCCTAGGTTCAGAGAACCTAATGTGAAGGTTCTGTTAGGAATCCTTAACCCCTTAAAAAGGCAAGAAGGGTCCAAAGTTTTGTTACACACTTCTATAATCTAAGACCAGCTCAGCCAGTTTACGCTGAAGTCCCTGTAGTTCCTGAATAATCAGCCTCAGTGTGTAATAAGACTGAGAGTATAAGGGGTTAAACTGAAACAGACGTACATTGTGTAAACCTTGAAAAGGTTCTTCACACTCAGAAACATGGTTCTTTAGGGAATTCGAAGTGGTTCTTCTATGGCATTGCTGAAAGAACCCTTTGTGGTATCTTTATTTTTAGGAGTGTATATTGATTGAGTGGATATTGATTTTTAGCCCAAATATGCGATCGCCAATCGGCCAGTGTTTCTCAAACTTATCTGATCATGAGAACTGAACCGTGACGTAAAACGAACCGTATTTGGCGAGTTAAGAATCACTCAGCGCTGCACAAGGTTCCTCAGTCACAGAACCCTGCAGTTCCTGGTACATTAAAATACAGACATTTGACTGTTTTCTACAGCAGGAGTTCTCAGCCTTTTCCACACAAAGGCCCACCAGTTTATAACGATATAGTATACCGGCCCACAGAACAACTAAAATCTTTTTGTTTGTTTGTTTGTTTGTTTTTCCACAGGAGTCACTGTTTGGTCTCTTTAGTTTTGAGGATTTTAGCTCCTCATTTGAACCTCACTCCACTCACGCTTTTGAATTGGCGTCATCACAGTCAACAATAATAATAAACCTTACTTGATATCTGCTTGTTTGTCATTGGTTTATCAGTTTGAGTTTAACTACCCAGGTCGCTGATGTTCGGCCAAAAATCAAACGCATATTATTTTCAGGATCGTCTGTCATTTTTATCAGATGCAGCTGGAGCTGCAGGAATAATATAAGCGAGAGTCTGTAAACAGTCAGGCGGTAAAACAGGCAGATTAGGCTGACGGTACAGCGTCACCACCAGCAGTGAACTGAACAGGGTTCGGTTGGAAGCAGACCGAGGCCCACGGGTTTGCTGGACCGTTACAGCTGTTTGATGCAGACCCGAATACAGGTGGAGTGTTAACTCACGTCAGAACGGAGCAAACTAAAGAAAAAAGTTTGATAGGTCTGCACAGAACAAGGTAGGAGAACCACCCTGAGGAACCTCTCCATCTCTGACTAGCTGTCTGCACTGCTCCCCGTGGCTGCATCGTCTCAAACTGATTACATTTAAATAACCTGCGACGTTTTTATTTACACGTCTCTACCGGCCCACTGCGAACTACTGCCTTCCCCTGAGTTCTGGCCCGCGGACAACTAGACGGTGCTTCACGGCCCACTGGCGGTCCGTGGCCCGTGGCCCACCGGTTAAGAAACCCTGGTCTATAGGACTAAAGGCCTGTTTACACAGAGTGGTTTTTACAGACGAAAAAATGCACAAGTTTAGAAAAAAACACGTACAGCGTGATTTATCTGTGCAGTTTATTCAGACATCAGTAAATGAATTCAAACACGTCTTTTTTAGACAGCATAAATACATTTTTCTCTTCTGTTTTGCTCTTGATGATGTTCCGGTCATTTGTTTGTTTTCTGTCACGGTGCGAAGGCAAAATAAATAAAGAAGAGTTTGAAGCAAATAGAAAACTTTGTTTATTTGCATCACATTTGATGAGCAGCAATTTTAACTCACCAAAGAATATTTCATTATTTGTGTTTTTGTCTGTGTTTTGTCTTTGTTGTAGCGAAAATCCCAAAGTGGCTGCTTAATGTCCGAACACATTACGGTAAATTTGCTCCTCCGGACAATCGCGAAAGGTCTTCTGGTATAAGACCTATATAAACGATGATGCAAGATTATCCGGTGATGTGGGGCATCTCTAGTGCAATCTTTACTCTTCCAGTCTGCTCCCAGTCCAGTCAGAGCCCCGATTGAGAATGATAAATATTAAACATGTTCACTCTTTATAACCCTGTGTCCTGTAGTGTGGGGTGGACATTGATTCTCTGGTGGGAAACGTGGTGTTGATGTCATGCCTGAAAGACAGTCAACCAATAGCCATGTTTACATGCAGCCTGATAATCCGACTAATAGCTCCCTGTATACATCTCAGTCGGAATAGTCTAGTCCGATCGAGGCCATTCGGAATACAGTTTCTATCCGACTGATCGAGGTGGGTAATCCTGTAAATAATCTGTTAAATAGAAGAGTAATATCTGTGTAAACGCCTGTATCTGATTACATTCCCTATCGGAAAGTTTAAGTCTGTTCTGATCATGTTCGTCGCGTCATAGTGAAAGTTTATACCGTTCAACATGGCGGAGCAGAAACTGGTCTGCAGAGGAGACAGAGTGCTGGTTGTCATGGTAACGTCTACACTAAGTGGTTCTCTACACATGTGCGTAATTTCAGATCTGATTAATTGTAGTGAGCATGTAAATTGGAGATTTTCATCAGAGTGTTGAGTGGAGTGAGAATAAACACCTCAGTCTTATTCTGTAATCTGAATTAATTCAGTCAGATTGGAGAAAATCTTTGCGTGTAAACACAGACAGTGAGAGCCGAGCTGAACTTGTCAGTGTGGACGGAAGGAAATCGAGAACTAGTCACCTCGTGTACATGTATGTATGTATTCACCCCAAGCATGCATTGCAGTGTGTATCAGCCCTGTTGACACCTTATTTTCAGTGATGCTTCATCCACATTTTTTACTTCCGTTTGGCTTTTTCTGCACAGAAAGCATCACCAACAGCACTGCACCCGCCTCACTATCGTCCCGTTTGTGTTTAGATCTAAAGTCACGGTAGTTTGTGAGGAATTCTTCAAGGTTCTGAGAAGCAGAACCATTGGTCGGGACTCTTGTTCGTGTAAATAGTCTGAAAGTATGTGGTGTTTCGTTCAGGGCAGATTGTGCAGTGTGGGGACTTTGATGACTAACAGCAATCGAGGACAAAAAATCGGTGAAAATTTCTTTGTGTGTCTCATGTTTTCAACATCGGTCAGGATGTTAAAACCCTGTATTGTGGTCCAGGCTTGTGAGAGTCCATGCAGAGGGATGAGCACTACAGCCCTGCAGTGTTTCATTAGCGTGTGTCGATACGTGCCGCTGCCTTTCTGTGACAGCCTGCCATCACCGGGATAATTAGAGATGACTATAACAGAAATTCGATTAATATCATCAGCGAAGTGGTGGCGCTGGCCGGTAATGAGAACACGGGTAATGGACTCTGCAAACGCCTGCAAAGTCATCCACTCCATTTACCAGGTTTTAAAACTGCACCGTGGACAGGACGGCTCCAAAGGACAGTGTAGGGCTTATTAAGATGCATTGTGTCGATTATTTGCTGTAATTAAGCCAAATTACATAATTCCACTCACAGTGCTGAGAGCTTCTAGCAGTCAGTCTTTGTGCAAAAAAATTGCCTGTCGTGCTTAAACTGCAGGGCACAGTTTATTCCTGCTGTCAGCACACCTGAGAGATTAAGGGCTCGGTACCTGAGAGATTCTGACATTTCCTTATAAAATAAAATGGAGTAAAATGTGGACTGGAGAGGAGAGAATCTCTGCTTTATAGACTTCATCTCTGAAAGCAGTGAAATATCTGCTGATGAGTTCTTTTACAGCTACAGGTGAACCTGAATAAAACAAGATTACAGTGTTGGGTTTTATGATCTTACAGGAGGACGCTGTACGTCTTCCAGAGTCCAGTTCTTTTTTCAGATTTCAGTATCTTTGTACCAACAGATGCACTTTCAATTTGATCTCAGTGATCTGAGAAAGCAGACCCATCAGCGCTGATTACCATGAGAACCCAAACAGATGATCAAGGACTTTTACTCAGTTCAGTTCAAACCAACTTTATTTGTGTAGTACTTTCTACAGGAGACATCATCCCCAACCAGCCTGTCCTGAAATGTGGGTGCAGAAAAGAGAGGAACCAACACTCAAACAGAGAAACTGCCTGAGAGCATGAGCAAGAACCACTGAGAGGAACCAGTACTCAAAAGAGGGAAAACCATGAGAAAGAACCACTGAAAGGAACCCAGACTGAAAAGGAGAAACTCTCTAAGAGCATTTAGAAGAACCACTGTGAGGAACCAAGACTCAAAAGGAGAAACTGTGTAAGAACTTAAGGAAGAACCACTGAGAGGAACCAAGACTCAAAAGCTGAAACTCCCTAAGAGCGTGAGAAAGAAACGTTGAAAGGAACCAAGACTCAAATGAGGACCTCTCTAAAAACATGAGGAAGAACCACTGAGAGGAACTAAGACTCAAAAGGAGGACCTCTCTAAAAAGAGAGGGAGTTTCAGCTTGTGAGTCTTGGTTCCTCTCAGTGGCTCTTCTTTAAGAGCCTGAGGAAGAAACGTGGAGAAGAACCAAGACTCAAAAGGAGAAACTACCTAAGAGCCTGAAGAAGAACCACTTGATGTAATAGTGAGGATCAAGTAATAGAATCTGTTGATAATAATGGACTCAAGAAGTTACAGTCAAAAGTGTAAAGGTACGTCCAGCCAACCACTTTTAGACTGAGTTTCTAAAGGCTTAAACATGCTGACCCGGCTAACATCAGCGCTGTCCCCGCATGTGCAGACTGTCCGGGACGGTAAAGCCGAATCAAACCCCTGCCGTGATTTAGAGGCTGGATGAAGACAAGCAGGACTCAGTGCTGCTTTAACGCAGATTGACTGACACGTTACATTAATGATTTGTTTGAGAGTCCCTCTCTTAATCAATGCCAAACATGCACACGCTCCTTAACGAGGCTAACGAGCCTAATTAGAGATTCTTTGATGTGTTCTCCCGCCTGCCTCAGTGGAATGTATGCGAAGCAGCCCATTAATATCTTGTAGATTCCGGGCGCCCGGCCGAGCGAGCGCTGACTCAGCGCTTCCTGGCCGAGCTCTTCACTGGAGGTGGAGTCACATTTAATAGTGTCTCTACAAGCGGAACAATTTCGGGGACTCGTTCATCCCTGAAGTGTTTCGTATGCAAACTGCCACGTTGACCTTTACTTTTCCTTAATGGGTTTATTGGCTCTGGTTTTAATGTATTCTCCTTCGGAGCGGCTCGGATCCATACGGCGGGGACCCTTCGCAACGAAGCGCTGAACGCAGCGATAACGTTTTATTGGGACTTTAACTTATGTAACTTATAAGGACACAGTAAAGGAGCTTTTCCGCTGAGATTACGGAACTTTCTTAGAAACCTGAGACTTCCAGAACTGTTCTGAAGTTCCCGAGGAGGAAATGCACAGGTCCTGAGAAGATTCCCAACGGAGAACCACACAGCTCCTGAGGGAGTCCCTGTTTTGTATTCCAGTCACGAATCCCCAAAATTTACCTGAATGTGCCACCTTCTGGTGCAGCTTTAGATTCCAAGTCGATGAATCTAATTCTTTTTGAATGTCTGTCTCAGTGTAGATGCTGAGAGGCTTGCACATCTTTCTTGGTCCACTTTTTCATTTTAATGCTGGTTGACGTTTCTCGATTGCTCTGCCGGAATCTTCGGCTGCTTGTCCGCTTGTGAACTGAATGCTGGATCTGAAAAATGGCAGATAGGTGGGTTCTGTGAGGCTGGAATTTAACCACTCAACAAAGTTCAGTAGAGCAGACTCCCACCTGATCCTTGTCCACAAAAAAGGACCTACTGAAAAAGTTTCCAAGTTCCTCAGATTTTTCCTGAGTTTGTGCAAGTTTTCCTGAGTTCCTGAAAAAGTTGCTGCCTTCATGAAAAAGGCAAGGAGCTCCCGAAAAGTCCCCAAATTGCTGAAATCGCTCCTGCTTTGTTGAGTACCTGAAAAAAAAGTTCCTTCATTCCTGAAAGTCAGTGAGTTCCTGAAAAACTTCGTGATTTACGTAAAACAAAAGTTCCTAGGTTCTTGGAAAAGTTTGAGTTACTGAAAACATTCTTGTGTTTTCTTAAATGTTCCAGTGTTCCTGAAAGAGATCATGAGTTCCTAAAGAAGTCCACAAGTTCCTGTAAAAGTTATCAAGTTTTTGGAAAAAAGTTCCTGCATTCATTAAAGCCCAAAAAGTCCCCAAGCTACTGATAATGTCCCGAGCTCCTGAAAAATTCCAGAGCTCCTGAACAAGTTCTTAAGTTGCTGAACAGTTCCTGAAAAAGTTCCATCTTTCCTGAAAATCAGTGAGCTCCTGAAAAACTGCATAACTTAAAAAAAATAGTTCTTGAAAAAGTTCCAGTTACTGAAAATATTTTTGTGCTCCTAAAATGTTCCTGAAGAAGTTCATGAGTTCCTGAAAAGGCTCCTGAGTTCATAGAAAAGTTCTGAAGACCCTGAAAAAGTTCCTTTGTTCTTGAAAAAATTCCGGTGGTGTAGAAGTGGATCTAAATGCGGAAAGTGTGTTTGCTGGTGCAGTTTTGATGAATGTGAGTCGGTGGAACAGCGCTCTGTGTTACAGATTGACGTTCTGGTCCTGCTGGGACACAAACATGAGGCAGCAGGACAGGAGTCATAATCAAATAGCCACTAATGGCGCTTCATTACAGCCGGTGAAGTAAATGCATTTGAGCTTCAGGATCATCTGGCCTGTCAGCGGGAACATCCGGAGTTCTGCGTTACAGGGAATGTCCTGCTCATCCCCCGGGACACTCCGCTCAGCTAATGGGTTCGGAGACGTGCTGGAATGAATGGGACCATGAAGAACTCCTGACATTTATTAAAGTGTAATTCAGCCCTCGGAGAGGCTGAGAGGGTCCTCAGATTTGTCACCATTAGACCCTCCAGGTGGACGTTTCTGATGGAGAACCTGCAGCCGTGAATACGTTTTTATTAGTACTGGGAATAAGATCCTGTTCAGTTCTGAGGGAAGCGCCTTTAAAGCGGATAATATTGAGAATATACAAATAAATACCTTTATACCTTTATAATCACCCTTTAGAAGATAATAATCACGACGAGTAGAGGAACTGAGGAAAGAGCAGATTCTGAACTTTCAATCAGAAGAAGAGAAATTTTATAATAATTTGAATTTGATGACGTTGTTGTTGTGTGTACAGTCTTGTTTTGTAAAAAGAAAAAAATTATTTTACCAATGTTTTTATAATTTAATTTATAATATAGTTGATTGTTCCACTGGTTGTAGAGAAATGTACCGACTCAGACGTCTTTACAGTGGTGATAGGAACCAGGGGTCGCCATGACTACAACACAAATATAGACATTTTATTTACTATCCAGAACCACCAGTGAACCTACACGAGTCTTCTGAGTTTATATGGAATGTTGATGATGGAAAATAGTGGAAAATCTGAAATAATAAGTTTTCTTTGGGGACTATTTTGCCTCACAGCGCCCTGCATGTATCCCTCCACCATGAATGGAGTTTAAGTTCTCTAAACTATCATAAAACAGTGTCTCAGTCATCAGGCAGTGAATTCATAACCATTTCGTGGTAAGTTTATCTAGAACAGAGCGTTTCACACCAGACCACTCTGAACGGCTCTGTTTACATCTTAACCAGTTAATTATACTGGAATTTTGAAAAAGTGTATCATAAAGACAGTAATCAGCAGGATTTTGGAGTAAACTGCAAGTCCTAAACTGAAGGCCAGCAGTGAGATGAGGTGAGCCGTAATCTCTGTCCTGATGAGCTCCAGCTCGGTGTTTTGTTTTTCCCTCTGTGTAAACTGTAGAGAGTGAATGGCGCTGAGTGGTAAGAGTACCTTTCCGTGTACGTTTTATCCCCCTGTGTAAACATCAGACATTTAAAATCAGACACAAGAACATCTGAGGCTGCTGACGTGGCTCCTGAGCTGTTTGAGTGAGTGAGTGGTCCCTCTGTTCATTTCCTAATGGGTTTAAAGTCATAGTTCAGCAGAAACTCTGGGTTACACCTCAGCGTAGGACGACGTTATTAGCAGTGTGTGAGCCCCAACCCCACCCCCAGTATTCGGGGGTCCCGCATTGTCTGTCTGCTAACTCTCTCTCCATAGCAGCGCTGATGCTTCAGTGTCAGTAAATGTTTGTTTTATCAGCTGTTCTTCTGTAGAGTCTCTGTTCTAGTGCGGTTCTGCGCTCTTCCTCACAGTAACTGAGATCTTCCTCGTCTCCTCTTCTGTAGAGTCTCTGTTCTAGTGCGGTTCTGCGCTCTTCCTCACAGTAACTGAGATCTTCCTCGTCTCCTCTTCTGTAGAGTCTCTGTTCTAGTGCGGTTCTGCGCTCTTCCTCACAGTAACTGAGATCTTCCTCGTCTCCTCTTCTGTAGAGTCTCTGTTCTAGTGCGGTTCTGCGCTCTTCCTCACAGTAACTGAGATCTGATTGTGGGTGAAGCAAATAGACAATGACAGCATAACATCGTAAGTTTATTTTCAGGGACCACCAGAATATTGATTTTGAGACATTCAGGGTGTCCAAGAGGTTAATTAGGGGTCCTGGACCCCCTGAACCCCCTGTACTTCGCATCTTGATCATGATAACCCTGTTCTAACTTTTATGGATGAATTTCTCACCAGCGATGCGTTTTCGACCCGCTGTGTGTACACTTGTGTATCTGTGTGACCGTTTGAGATATCAACAAACTACAAACTCCACCTTAAACTAGAGAGGCGGAGCTTTCTGACAGTATGCTGTACATGTTTTCTATGTGTTGTATTTTCTGTGAAACCCCTGCAAACCTCTACACTGCGTCCCAGCTGTGCTGCCTGTGCATGGTGCGACCTGCATACCTAGCAAATCTTATTAGCAAAGTTAGCTTTTATTGGAATTTTCCGTTCCACCTTAAATGGTGCAGCAGTTACGTTCCAGTGCTTGACTTACCAGAATGTATCTGCCGCACCATTTAAAGTGGAACAGAAAATTCAAATAAGAATCAGGAAACGAACCTCTCACCTAAAACCATGTGGAGTTGTTATTAGTCACTGTTAGATTATTGATTATGGTGATTAAAGTACAGAATTCAGCTGAAAGATAGTCGGTCCGTTTTTCCAGAGTTGGAGAAGCCGGCGAGTGAGTCTGTGTGTAAGTGTGTTTTGGCAGAAGTCTGGGTTTAAATATGAGGCTGAAAGTGAACAGGTTCCTCTTAAGCTGCAGCTGGTGCTGCCTGGATTGATCGCGTTCCAGGGAAACATCAAGGCTGAATCGGATCTTCGGACCGTGGCTGTTTATCTGTCTGATACACTCCGGCTCTTCCAAGGTCGTCTCCGGCGGCATTAATCTGGGGTCCATCGATCTGTCCTGCTCCGGCTAACAATTTACTGCTGCGGTGATGTCACTCTCTAACATGTTGCCTCATGTTTCACCAAACTTTCGGATGTGTTCTCCGATCCATCAGGGGTTTTAGAGCCGCCCGGCTGAGCCCACAGTCGCTTCTCTTCTGTCCTGAGGCTGAATTACCATAAAAGAAAAAGGTTCTCTACTGCTTTGGTTCCCTGAAGAACCTTTCCGTGTTTGTGTGCAAGTGTGAAGAACCTTAATTTAATGTGACGGCTCTATAACAATTAAAAATAAAGATACCAAAAGGAGTTCTTTCGACTGATGCCATAGGAGAACCACTTTGGATGCCTGAAGAACCTTTTATGTGGTCATTTGTTTAAAGAACGATTTTGCGTAAATGAGATGAAGAACCTCATATAATGTGAAAGTCCCAAACCGATCAACCGAACCTTTTACTGGGTAATTCATTAAAGAATTAAGGTGTGCTAGTGTGACGAACTTCAATACAATGTGAAGGTTCTACGCCAATTAAAAATCAAAAAGTACCAAAGCAGTTCTTTTAAAGAGATGCCATAGAAGAACCACTTTGCTTCCCTAAGGAACCTTTCCATGGACATTTCTTTAAAGAACAGTTTTCCTTCATGAAATGTGCGAGTGTGAAGAACCTCCATATAATGTGAAGGTTCTATACCAGTTAAAAATAAAGGTACTAAAAGTTGTTCTTGGATATTAAAAAGCAGTTTGTAAAGCAGGTGAATGAGTGAAGAACCCTTTTTAAGGGTTAAAGAACTCCTACATATTGTAAATGTCCCACATTAAGTAAAAAGCTTTTGTTTTTCCTCTAATCATACATTGAAATCGAGAACCCTTCAGTTTTTAAGGGTCTATTAATGTAATAGTGGCTGATAATAGTGACAGACAGGCTCTTTCTGGCTGAGGAGTCTCAGTGTTTGTGGTTCCTCTGCAGGCAGGAGATCCTGCTGAGCTCCAGCTTCTGTAAGACCTTTAGATTCAGAGTGAAGCTTTGAAAGTGTCCTCTAATTGGACCCCTCGCAGAGATGGGGTCACGTCTTTCAATGGAAGCTTTGATAGGCCCTACTTTACGAGGCGCTTGACTGATGCTTAGAGGGGAGTTTATTATGGCCAGCAGAGGTCAGATTAGCCCTGATAGTGTTTCATTGAGTAAATTTGTAGGTATTGGATGAAGCAGATGAGTTGATAAAGGAAATTAAATCAGTCTGCTGAGTCGGGATAAAGAGATCCAGCCGCTCCGCTGATCCGATTGTGTTGCTCTCTGCGCTCACTGTGGCCGCGTTTGGAGCTGAAGGGCTGAGTTTTCTGTCCGATGTTTTTCAGTATTGTTATTGAAAAAGTTCAGAAAGTCATTTCTGCTGTCTGGACTTCAGAAGCTCTTCGGTCTCAGTTAGAGTTGGGTATCGTTTGTGTTTTATCGCCTCCAGTTCTGCTTATTGATTCCAACTCAACTTTCAATCCCAATATGGTGGAGAAAAGACTAGGTTCAATGAATAACTGACTCTAAATGTAGGTATTGTGATATAAACTGAGTCTGTTCTACAGTTTCTCATTAGGCTGAATGAATAACCGACTCTAAATGTAGGTATTGTGATATAAACCGAGTCTGTTCTACAGTTTCTCATTAGGCTGAATGAATAACTGACTCTAAATGTAGGTACTGTGATATAAACCGAGTCTGTTTTACAGTTTCTCATTAGGCTGAATGGGGCTTTATCAGTGTTCTAGGTAGCTGTGAGAGAACACATTAGTAGGCAGAGCATGGACACACTGATGTCTTTCCTCTCAGTGGTTCTGAGCTGTATTCCTCTGAGTTATTGTTTGGATCTGAGTTATCAGCTGTAGTCGGGCAGGGGGTGGTGTGTGGGGGGGTGTGTGTGGGGGGTGAGGCCTCTGAGTTGTTCAGGAGAAGCTGTAATCTCTCGGTTCTGCAGCTGACATTTACTCAGTTAATTTGGAGTGAATGTGAGTCGACGGTGATGAGAACGTGTGGAGGTGATTGAGCAGAGCTGCTGTAATTGAGCCGCAGTGAAGCTGCTGTTCTCAGGCTTTATGAAGAACCACTGCGGTCAGTTTAGGAGGTTTGTAGATGGAGCTGTGTGAGGGTTAAACTGCTGTAGGCTGAATGTCTGTAAATTAGCTGATTTTTTTACCACATCACAAAAATAGCTAATTAAAAACTGTTTGTGAAGTTTAGTGTCACTATTTAAATAATGTTTATTTCTTTTACATTGAGGGGAATTCTGATTTCTGTGATATGGCCCTTTAATTAAGAACTACTCAAAAAAAGCTACACTTTAATCCACTGCAGTCAGCGGCAGCAGTTGCACTGAAAACAATGAAGTATCCATTGACCGTCTACTGTCCAGCAACCATGTGATAAACACAAGTCAGTCCTATTCGGCCGGCGAAATGATTTTAATTTACAGAGGTGTAGCAGGTACCTGTGGAGGATGTGACCTATTGTTTTATATACAACAAGTAGGTTTTGTTTAAAATGATCTTTGAATGGTTCAAGTATTCAGTGCCTATTTTTACATAATAATAGCCAGTTCGGCAAAATGTTTAGTAAAAATGAACAGCTGGCCGACAGATTAGATGGGATTTTGTAATATTTAGAGGTTGAGTTCGACACCCTGTTCTAGCATCACTATGTATACGCAGAGTTAGAGTTAGAGCTGGACGATGGGGCAGAAATGTAAAATCATGATACCTCAAAGTTTTCATGATGAATGATGTGACAGTATTTACTTAGTTAGAACAAACAAATTAGAGCCAAATTTAAAACACGGTCAGAAACTGAACGCAGTGGTTTGTGTTCAACATTTCACACATTCCAGTTACCCAGGACTGACTGAGCTCTCTGTAAACGAACTGCTGGGAAGTGAATTTTGTACTGACGGTGTACAAAAATCATATTGCGACATATTCTGAAGGAGTTTATCACGATATCGATAGATATGTTGTGGGGATAAACATAAATATAATGCTAAAATATATCGATAAACCGTCTATCATATTTATTCACTCTGCTCAAACACGTCATTATAAAGATCAGCACAGGTTTAACTCTGGCTTGGCTGCATCATATCGATTTATATTCAGTGTTTACCGACACAGTCATTAGAAATCGTCCCGTGGGAGAGTTGGTCGGGTGTTAATCGTATGTTAATTGTATGTTAATCATATGTTAATCGTCTGTGAGTGTGTGTAATCTACTGCTGTGTGTTCAGAGTGGGTTTGATATTAAACTGGTTCCACTTCGCTGCTCCAGCTCATTCAGATGAGCTTCAGTTCCTCTCAGTTCCCCTGAGCCGCGGCGCTCCTGCTGACGGAGGGCGGCCGATCTGAACTCGGCCTGCGGGAGTTTCAGCACCGCTTCGCTTTCAGGATCATTTCATACTGATGATTGTTTCCTTGTTGGTTTGCATTAACTCACCTTTCTAAAGATAATCAGATTAATTTAGAGAAAAACAGTGAGAACATACAGGTACTCACAGATATGTATCATATATAATCAAATGTAGGTCCTTACGTATATATACATCATAGATTTGGGACATATTACTACATATAGGTACTTACATACATATATATCATAGATATGGCTCATATCATTAAAATAGTTACAAGTTGGTGTGTATATAAATATATCGCTGCTGTCGGTACAAAACCTTGTATCTCCATTTTTGTCGTTTGAAAATGCTGGTTGTCCTTTAGATGTAAATTTTATGATGAATGAAATTCTGGTTCCATTGACTTACATTAAAAGTAAAGAAGGGTTTTTCCTTCTCCTGTAAAGTTACCATTTTGGAGATACGAGGTTTTGCAGAGATATGTCATACATATGGGGCATATTGATATATATATATAGGTATTTTTATATATTATAGATATGGGACATATTATTACAAATAAATACTTATATATATTTCCACACGATGTAAAGCTGTCTTATTCAAATGATGTACAAAAATAAAAATCGACAAAAATGGAGATGCACGTTTTTCTTTGAACAGTGACGATAATATATCAAAGATATTAGACATATTATTACATATAGGTACATACATATATTAAATACACATAGGACACATTATTATTGCCTTTAGGCATTTTACACATATAATGTGTGTGTGTTAGAGCTCATTCTGGTGCTGTGTATAATAAACCTTTGTGTATATTTGTGTGTGTGTGTGTGTGTGTGTGTGTGTGTGTGTGTGTGTGTGTCCAGTTGGCCCTGGAGGACCCCGTCCACACCGTGTCTCTGCAGCAGTGCGTGTACGAGAAGCTGAAGGCTCAGCAGCTGCTGATGGGTGAGAGCGGCTTCCAGGCTCTGATGGAGACGGTGGACACAGAGATCGTCCGGCAGCTCCAGGAGTTTCTGCAAGGGTTCTGAGGAGCCACACCAAAAACACCAGAACTGCATCAGACGAGCTTCCTGTGTTCTCCTCTCTCTTAACTTTCCATATGTTTTCACTGAGCTGAGTTTGGTAGGCGAGAGTGGGCGGGGTGAGAGTGGGCGGGGCTGCTGACCCGGACAGAGACTGACAATAAAAAAGAAACAGAAGGAGGAACAAACTGAGACCAGCGCCAAGGACCCAAACCGTGTTTACAGTTCTGCTTCACACCTGCAGCACCTGTGTGTGTTTTAGATACAGTGGGCTGCATTATGGGGCTTATCTGACCCCCCCACCCCTTATTATTCCCCTTATTATTCCCCTTATTATTCTATTTTACGTTCCACACTGTGAGAAAGATGAGCTGTTTTAAGTGAAGGAGGAGTCGAGCTGCCTTAACACTCAGTTTACTGAACGTTTGAAGGTTTTAATGCAGCCAGAATAACTTACTTCAGATTAAAACACCCAATTCTTTGTCACAGTGAGGCTTTACTGACATCTACACTGTAAAAACAGAACAGAACCAGGCTACCGTAAAGGGGAACTCCACCAGTTTTTTAAAAATTCCCCCATAACTCAGTGTGTGAGGTGTAAACAGAGTGATTCAGAGTGGTTTGGTGTGAAATAGTTCAGATGTCTTTACAGTGGTGGTGATAGGAACCAGGGGTCGCCATGACTAATATAGACATTTTATTTACTATCCAGAACCACCAGTGAACCTACACGAGTCTTCTGAGTTTATATGGAATGTTGATGATGGAAAATAGTGGAGAATCTGAAATAATGGACATTCTCCATCAGTCTGAAGAAGCATTTCATGATGAGAAGAACTCTTTAATCATGCAAGTGGTTCTTTGAGTGTTCATGGTTCTACATAGAACCATTTTCTGTACTGAAGTATCCTTAATGAACCTTCTTTTTTAAGAGTGTACTGTAATAAGCAGAGCATTTCACACCAAACCACTCTGAATGACTTTGTTTACATCTTAACCAATTAATTATGCAGGAATTAAAAAATGATGAAATTCCTGTTTTTATTTATTGGACTTCAAATAATAAGTAAAGACAAAGTTACCAGTTATTGTTCTATGAACTTGCTGTTAAAAGTTCAGTGAGCTCTTTATTTTAAGACAACTTGGTTAACTGATTTTTTTTTATTTACAGTGTCCTAAATTACCACCCCCCCCACCCCCACCCAATTATCTGTTATCCCCTCACCATACTTCCCCCGTTACCCCTCCCGTGGCCCATAATGCTGAGCAGTGAGAAAGCGAGACTGCTGAGAGTCTCTCTGATTTTCTTGGGCTGATACTCTGAGCGGTGGACTCTGAACACACCCTGCGTGATGCGTGAAGGGACTGATGTGCTTGAGCTTCACTCATAACTCTAAATCCTGCTGCTACTCCGGCTCTGGACCTCCGACGTTCAGAGAGGATCCAAACCAAAAAGGTCTTCTGGACAGAAAACAAAGGAACCCACATCCTGCATCGCTGAAGTGCGAGTTAACATTAAACCTTACAGTAGCTTTGTTTTGTAGTGGGCGCAGCCGCAGCGCGAGAGATGGGGCGTTTTTTATGAGTTCGCTGGTAGAGAAACGTTTCTGTTTAGCTTTGGGAGGAGCAGAGCAGTGATGTGTTATTGATGGTCACTGTGATGGAGTTTGATTAATAATAAAAGCCTTATTCTACACTTATTAACCTCCTGCACTCTGACTGTACAGCCGAGTGACACACAGCGGCGGTCACACCGCCTCACTCCACTGAGAGGACTTCAGATTTACATCGGTTTCTCTTCAGTAAACATGCAGCTGCTGACCGATACGTTAAGAGCAACACTGTTAGGAGTTTCTGTCAGGCCTGTTGTGTCTGTTACATCATCACTGTCTGTCTGTGATGCAATCCTGATCTCCATTTTTCTCATTTTGCCCGCAGTCCAGGAGTCGTACTACAGAACCTTCCTCTCTTTTAGTCCTGAGTTCAGATCTGACAGGTCAAGATCAGATTTTACTCAGATTCCTATTACAGAGTCAAATCTGTAGGAATCTAGGAATTTTATCTGACCTTACAGCATCTTATCTCTAGTTAGGAAATCTTAACCTACTCGATCAGAGTCAACAGTCAGCTGTCATGTCTGTTTCTTAGCCACCAACCATAAACCCACAACTGAAACGTGAACACTTCATCAAAATAACATTAAAATGTGAGTTAAGCTGCTGTTACTGATGTAAAGAAGGTCAAACAGAACTAAAGAGTGATAAACTGTAAGTAGTGAATGCTGTGAGAGCGCCCCCTGCTGTTTATCAGAGCGTCGCCGCTCCCCAGTTTCAGTCTCCATTTCCCAAACGCTTTAGCCGAGCGCGCTAACGTTACTCCTCCTAATAAACAGACACACGTTCAGCTCCGTCTCCTCATTATTCACCACCATCACTGTAATATTTCATCATCAACATTAACACACGAAGGTGATCAGAGGGGCGGTGGAGATCGAGTCTGCAGCGTCTGAGATCTTTAAAACGCAGAGTTAGAAAAGAAAATCATCTCACAGTGAAAGCAGCGTTTTACAGTAGAGATAAATGGAGCTCATTATGCTGGTAGTGAACTATGCTGCTGACTCAGCTGCCTAAAAACCATAGAAACGGACCTTAAACAGAAGTGAGGACCCTGTTGGGGTTCATCCTAAAGTTAGGACAGGATTTAGGAGGTTCAGTCTAGTTAGGATGTTTGTGTGATGCTGTTTTCTTATCTGGAGTTCATGATGAGATTATGAAGGTAGGAACTGATATTCTGGAACAGCTACTGTACTGAATTCAGTCCGTACTGAGGTTGTCATGGAGACCAAACAGATCAGATTTCAGAGTTCTGTAAAATAAATTTAATGATGAACAGAATCGATCTGAGTCAGAATTCATTCGTGCTGCATTGACTTGTATAGAAAGTGAAGAAGGTTCTTTTGCTTCTTGTGTGAAGTTTTTGAGGTTTTGCTCTGACAGTGATGTTTATACAGTAGTGAAACGCTGGGTTGGTGTCACAGCATTATTTTCTGGGACAGCAGGGGGCGACGTCTACAAATGTCCATACTGAACTGAGGGCAGGGGTCATATACAGAACTGAAAACTCATTTTCAGATTAATTTTATGGAAATTTGAAGGTTTTTCTTTGTTTCATGATTAGATTTTTGATTAACTTTGATTTACATTAAATAGCATTTTTTACTGACTGACATTTTGTGAATATTTTGTTCTTTTATCATTTTCTCTATTGGTTGAGTTTAAGAAAGCAATTATATTCCATTATAAAACCATATTCTATAATAAATATTCCATTATAACAAATTATTATTATTATCATTATTATTAATGCAATAAGTGTATTTTTGCTTGTATAACACCAAATAACTACATAACAACCAAACACAAATAAACACAAATACGGTAAACAGTAACAGGAGTTTCTTGTTCTGATGAGAGTAGCTGAGATCTTGTGAGCTGGTTTGAAGAACCAAGTTTGACTCCAGGTTTCTCCTCCAGTCGTCGTGTGGATTTATTAAACTCCATCAGCTCCTGATTTGATTTAATAAGGTCTTTATTAGACCAGATGAGATCAGAGAGGTGGAGGGCAGGAAACGGTTAAACCGACGTTACTGATTGTGTTAATGTTATTAGTTATTGTTCCAATCCGAGGTTTTCCTGAGTAATAATCTCAGCTGTGTGATGGAATCTTCACACTGTCCTGTACCGAGCTGGACCTCCTGACCTTCTCTGACTGCCGGACATTCAGTCTCAGGAGCTTCTTCTGTTTTCAGACCACAAAGTAAAATTTCAAGGTCAGGTGTTTTGTGCAGGGTTTGTGGCGGGGGTCTCGGGGGGTCCTGGTGGTCTCAGAGGGTCTCAGAGTATTGATCAGTACTCTTTTCACAGTGTTTGTTTGCCTCTCTAGTCTTTTATTCATTAGCGTTACTAATCAGGAGTCGTTTAACTTTAAATCTGCATAAAAAAGTGGAAAAATTAAAAACAAAAAATTTACTGTTACAAGCTTGACATCGTAGCAACAGCAGAACCCTTTTTGGTGCTATATAGAACCATTTTCAAAAAGGTTCAGAACAGAACCTTCTACAGCGTGTTCTTCATGAATCTGAAGAACCATTTCACCGTACATAGAACCACTTAAGCATGCAAATGGCTTATTGAGTATTCATCATTCTACATAGAACCACTGTCTTTATAAAAAACCCTAAAGAACCATCTTCTTAAGTGTGTATGCTGTGTGACAAACCTGCCTCACTGTGGAACCCGATTATCATGACGCGCACAGATTGAAAGCTGGTGAACATGGTGCTCTACTGGTTCTGTGCAGAACTCTGAGCCTTCGCTGTGTCCGAGTTCGGCTGCCGGTGATTTTGGGAGATAAGAGAGCCAAAATGGACAGTGTGACAACCAACCCCGCGTTCCCTACTGGTCACACGCTTAGACCTACACACTTAAAAATGATGGTTCTTCAAGGGTTCTTCAGTAAAGAAAATGGTTCGGTGTGGAACCATGAATACTCAAAGAATCCTTTGCATGATTAAAGGGTTCTTCGCATCATGAAACGATTCTTCAGACTGATGGAGAAACCCAACAAGGGTTCTACTATTGTTACAATGTCAAGTTGCAGTAATAGAAAAACCCTTTTTGGTGCTGTGTAGAACCATCCTCAACACGTTCTCCATCAATCTGAAAAACCATTTTACGATACAAAAATCCTTTAATCATGCAAAGGGTTCCCTGAGTGTTTATGGTTCTACAAAGAACCCTTTGTTCTTTCTAAAGAACCCTTTAGAGAATAGAACAGCACAATAAAACTAAAATATATTTTATTTCTGATCAGATCGTCAATAAACAAGTTCTGTTGTGGCTGTGGGGGAAATGGAGTTGTTTACTCTGAGGATTTTAGTCGTGACTGAGTTTAAACTAAATTATTATCAAAAGATGGTTCTTTAAAGGTTCTGTAGTAAAGAAAATGGTTCTATGTAGAACCATGAACACTCAAAGAACCATTTGCATGTTTAAATGGTTCTTTGTATGGTGAAATGGTTCTTCAGATTGATGGAGAATGTGTTGTGAATGGTTCTATATAGCACCAAAAGAGGTTCTGCTGTTGTTACAAGCTTGACATCATCACAATAGAAGAACCCTTTTTGGTTTCCTGTATAGAACCATTTTCTTTACTGAGGAACCGTCTTTTTAAGTGCAGTAACTGTATTTATTTTTCAGCCGGTTTCTTGGATGCTGGACTTAACGTGATGTTAATGTAAGTGACCAGTTTGTGTGCTGTAATGGAAATGACCGTTCTGTTGCTGAAGGTTCTGCTGATGAATGTAGATCGTGTTCTGCTGGTTTCCCCTCACTGTGATGAAATGAGGTCAGACCCTGCTGCTTAATGAACGGTTGGTTACAGGTCCACACCGGCGATCGGCCCTCATTCATAAAACAGTGATTTCATCTTAATGATGTGCTTAATGATGTGACTGCATTATAGATGCCCATACATTAATGTAAAGCAGCGCGCTGGGTTCCGCTGGGTTCCACAGGACCGCTGGCAGCTGGAAGTGAATTGCTGAAGAGCAGAGTGAAGTGACCGACGCTTCTGGAAGGCAGCGCGGCAGCCTGACCACTTTATTTGATAAGGAATAGGAATAAAAGATAGAATTAGCTGATTATAATCCGGCCGAGGCTTCAGGATCGGAATGTCTTATTTTTCAGGCACTGCATGTACAGAGACTCCCCGGCTGGAGGAACAACATACATTACAGTTCAGGGATCAGATGTGGTTGGAGTGCCAGACTGCAGGGCTTAGAGTCCTGATAGAGTCCTGATAGAGTCCTGATAGAGTCCTGATAGAGTCTGTTTTTACTGCTCTGATTCTTAGTAGGTCCAGTCTTTAGGGCTTTTAATCTTGATGGGGCCAATTTTTAGGGCTGTTACTCTTTGTAGTGACGGTCTTTAGGGCTGTTACTCTTTGTAGTGTCGGTCTTTAGGGCTGTTACTCTTTGTAGTGCCGGTCTTTAGGGCTGTTACTCTTTGTAGTGTCGGTCTTTAGGGCTGTTACTCTTTGTAGTGTCGGTCTTTAGGGCTGTTACTGTTTGTAGTGTCGGTCTTTAGGGCTGTTACTCTTTGTAGTGCCGGTCTTTAGGGCTGTTACTCTTTGTAGTGTCGGTCTTTAGGGCTGTTACTCTTTGTAGTGTCGGTCTTTAGGGCTGTTACTCTTTGTAGTGTCGGTCTTTAGGGCTGTTACTCTGTAGTGTCTGTCTTTTGGGCTGTTACTCTTTGTAGTGTCGGTCTTTAGGGCTGTTACTCTTTGTAGTGCCGGTCTTTAGGGCTGTTACTCTTTGTAGTGCTGGTCTTTAGTGCTGTTACTCTTTGTAGTGCCAATCTTTAGGGCTGTTACTCTTTGTGGTGCCGGTCTTTAGGGCTGTTACTCTTTGTAGTGCCGGTCTTTAGGGCTGTTACTCTTTGTGGTGCCGGTCTTTAGGGCTGTTACTCTTTGTAGTGCCGGTCTTTAGTCCTGTTACCCTTTGTAGTGCCGGTCTTTAGGGCTGTTACTCTTTGTAGTGCCGGTCTTTAGGGCTGTTACTCTTTGTAGTGCCGGTCTTTAGTCCTGTTACTCTTTGCAGTGTCGGTCTTTAGGGCTGTTACTCTTTGTAGTGTCGGTCTTTAGGGCTGTTACTCTTTGTAGTGCCGGTCTTTAGGGCTGTTACTCTTTGTAGTGCCGGTCTTTAGGGCTGTTACTCTTTGTAGTGTCGGTCTTTAGGGCTGTTACTCTTTGTAGTGCCGGTCTTTAGGGCTGTTACTCTTTGTAGTGCCGGTCTTTAGGGCTCTCACTGTCATAACAACACAACTTATCCCTTGTTTTCTAGTTACTGACCTCTAGCGAATGACTGAATAATAAGTCTGCACTCTGAGGGGTGAAGCTGTCACTCATCTGCTCTCCCTCAGGCATTTCGGTCTGAAGGCTTCGGTTTCTGAGGTTACGTATTCACACTTCTCCAGCCGTACTGACCCCGTCTCAGGCCTGAAAGGCTCTGGCCCGTTTGATTTCTTCAGAGGAACCCTTGAAGGAAGACTCTGATGTGTAGGCCTGCATGTTCTCCTCTAATTCTGTGTAAATTATACATGTGAAGCCCTGCAGGCCAGACCACGTCATGCATTCTCTTTCATACCGCCTGTCTTTACATAACGAACAGCTGTTTGGGCGAAAGTCGTAGGACAGAATGCTCGTCTGTACATGCATTAATTTATTCCCACGGTAGAAACGCGCACAGTGCCATAATTACTGACATGAATTAGTGATGAACACTAAAGCTTAGTGTGAGGAGGATAATTGACCGTGCCAGCCTGGTGGTTCAGCTCGTATGTTCTTCATGGTTTGGGGGGGGGGTTGTCAGGGTGTGTGTGTGTTGGGGGGGGGGTGCTGTTTTTTTTAATTACACTGATTGTAAAACAGCACCAGCATTGTGAATAACGACCTGGACGACTGTAGTGGACACTAAGCCAGTGGAACTGAAGATGCTGCTTAATCTCAATTATTACAGTTTACACAGTTCCTTTTGCCAATTAAACTGAGTGTCCATTTCCTAAGACTGATTACGCTCGTTAAGCCGCGGACGTGGAGTTCATACCGAAGGCTTTTGCAGAAGCTCGGCGCTCTGGAGGGTCCTCACTACAGTTTG
>NW_023494793.1:792500-795000 GCF_904425465.1 Colossoma macropomum | reverse complement strand
ACTAAACTACACTCTTAATAAGATGGTGGGTGTTTTAGTAAAGACAGTGGTTCTATATAGAACCATGACCACTCAAAGAACCATTTGTATGCTTAAATGGTTCTTTGCATGGTGAACTAGTTCTTCTGTGTTGTACAGAACCCTTCTGAAAATGGTTCTACATAACACCAAAAAGCTTGACATCATAACAATAGCAGAACCCCTTTTGGTGCTGTACGCTCTGAGTATGTATGGTTCTATATAGAACCACTATCTTTACTAAAGAACACTTGAAGAACCATCTGTTT
Organism: Colossoma macropomum; assembly: GCF_904425465.1. Taxonomy (NCBI): domain Eukaryota; kingdom Metazoa; phylum Chordata; class Actinopteri; order Characiformes; family Serrasalmidae; genus Colossoma; species Colossoma macropomum. Next base: position 794,713 of record NW_023494793.1, on the reverse strand, counting down.
GAGTGTGTACTGAGCAGATAGCTCTTTATAGATGTACATCAAACAGTGGATCTACACTGATGCTGAAGGTTATTGATGATTCTGATCGAGTGTGATTGATTAAGTATGTTACAGGAACTTTAGTGCTGATGATTTGATGGCGTTTATTTTGAGCTGTCACCGCAGTGGAGGGAGGGTGTGAGGAGCGACTGTAAACAGCGCTGAGGATTAAGCTTTCTGAACGTTCTGTAAATCCGCCCTTTGAAAACACTACACTTGGAAATTGTGGCAGCTTTAAACAGCTGAAAGTTCGAGTTTCCGCTCGGCTCTCCAGCTCTGACGGCGTTTGATGGCGAAAGTGTTTCTTCTGCTTCTCTTCTTCCATCAGTTATCCTGCTTTGATTTCCACGGCGGATTAGAGGGGCGAGTCGGCTGATCTCCAAACTCAGTCACCTCCTTCTGTGTCTCTGACTTTACTCCTCCTCTCTGTTCTCCCAGTTCCTCCTCTCCATCAGCTCGGAGTCCGCTCCGCCGGAGGGACGGGAACACGGCCGCTTTCATTAACTCTGATCACAGACTCGGCCTCAGTCTGACTGGACGGGCTCTGTCTGAGTCTGTGAGGAGCCGGAAAACAAAACCAGGGTCGAAATAAAGACTCGTTATGAGGAGAATCTCGAAAACAGCAGCTTAAAGCAACAAAACAGTGGAAATCTAATTTACACGATTTCAGCCACAGATCGACGAACAACGGATCACCTTTATACTCAAACTCTGCAGCAGTGAGTGCGAATATGAACACACACACATACACACACACCAACACACATACACCAACACACACACCAACACACATACACCAACACACACACCAACACACACACACACCAACACACACACCAACACACACACACCAACACACACACACACCAACACACACTCACACACACACACACACCAACACACACACACCAACACACACACACCAACACACACACCAACACACACACACATACACCAACACACACACCAACACACACACCAACACACACACCAACACACACACACAAACACCAACACACACACCAACACACACACACATACACCAACACACACACACCAACACACACACCAACACACACACACACACACCAACACACACACCAACACACACACACAAACACCAACACACACACCAACACACACACACACACCAACACACACACCAACACACACACACCAACACACACACCAACACACACACACAAACACCAACACACACACCAACACACACACACCAACACACACACCAACACACACACACATACACCAACACACACACCAACACACACACCAACACACACACCAACACACACACACATACACCAACACACACACCAACACACACACACACTCACCAACACACACACCAACACCCACACACACACACACCAACACACACACACACACCAACACACACCAACACACACACGCACACACACACCAACACACACACACACCAACACACACACACCAACACCAACACACACACACACACACACCCACACACACACCAACACACACCAACACACACAAACACGCACACCAACACACACACACCAACGCACACACACACCAACACACACACACACACACACCAACACACACACCAACACACACACACACACACACCAACACACACCAACACACACACACACACCAACACACACCAACACACACACACACACACACCAACACACACCAACACACACACACACACCAACACACACACACACACACACACACACCAACACACACACACCAACACACCAACACACACACACACCAACACACACAAACACACACCAACACACACACACACCAACACACACACGAACACACACACACACACCAACACACACACACCAACACACGCACACACACCAACACACACACGAACACACGCACACCAACACACACCTCAGCAGACACACCAACACACACACACCAACACACGCACACACACCAACACACACACGAACACACGCACACCAACACACACCTCAGCAGACACACACAACACACGCACACCAACACATGCACACCAACACACACACACACACACCAACACACGCACACCAACACATGCACACCAACACACACACACACACCAACACACACACACACCAACACACACTCACACCAACACATGCACACCAACACACACACACACACAC
>NW_023494793.1:692500-782500 GCF_904425465.1 Colossoma macropomum | reverse complement strand
CACTCCATACACATTCCACACATTCCATATACACTTCATGCACATTCCATACACATCCCACATATTCTATATACATTCCATACACATTCCGCACATTCTATATACATTCCATACACTTTCTGCACATTCTCTATACACTTCATGCACATTCCATACGTTCCACACACATTCCATATACACTCCATACACATTCCACACATTCCATATACACTTCATGCACATTCCATACACATCCCACATATTCTATATACATTCCATACACATCCCACACATTCTATATACATTCCATACACTTTCTGCACATTCTCTATACACTTCATGCACATTCCATACGTTCCACACATTCCATATACACTCCATACACATTCCACACATTCCATATACACTTCATGCACATTCCATACACATCCCACATATTCTATATACATTCCATACACATTCCGCACATTCCATATACATTCCATACACATTCCATACACATTCTCTATAGACTTCATACACATCCCACATATTCTATATACATTCCATACACATCCCACACATTCTATATACATTCCATACACATCCCACATATTCTATATACATTCCATACACATTCCATACACATTCTCTATAGACTTCATACACATCCCACATATTCTATATACATTCCATACACATCCCACACATTCTATATACATTCTATACACATCCCACACATTCTATATACATTCCATACACATTACAGACATTCTATATACATTCCATAGATTCTATATACATTCTATACACATTCCACACATTCTCTATAGACTTCATGCACATTCCATACACGTTTTACACATTCCATATACACTCCATACACATTCCACACATTCCATATACACTCCATACACATTCCACACATTCCATATACACTCCATACACATTCCACACATTCCATATACACTCCATGCATATTCCATACACATCCCACATATTCTGTATACATTCCATACACATTCTGCACATTCCATATACACATATTTTGCACAGTCTCTATACACTCCATGTATACTTATACACACTCACACCCATCCCGAAATAAACGCTAGATGTAGTTTGTGAGCAGTGTGAGGATTTTAAATCAGACCCGTCTGTTCAGTCTGTACATGGAAACTAAACCACAAACACAGCCTGTTTAAAATGACTTTAATCAAACAGATACTTTACATGTTATTTTCATCCTAGTTCAGTTTAGCTCCACCCACTCACACTGAAGTAATAAGGAGTGTCTCAGCAAAGGCTTCTCTAATGAGGACAGCCAATCAGAACAGAGCTCATTTACATATATCAGTCTTAAAGGCACAGTAACAAAAACAGCTTGTTTCTGTTACTGAGATGAAGAGGCTGAAATGAATAGAAAATAGAAGAGTAGAAATTAATTTAGACTGTTTTGGCACATAAAAGCACACAGATGTTCAGGGGGACAAATAAAAGAAAAAATCTTGAGGTGTAATCAGAGAGATTCAGAGTGGTTTGGTGTGAGATGGTTCAGATGTCTTTACAGTGGTGGTGATCGGAACCAGGGGTCGCCATGACTACAACACAAATATAGACATTTTATTTACTATCCAGAACCACCAGTGAACCTACACGAGTCTTCTGAGTTTATATGGAATGTTGATGATGGAAAATAGTGGAAAATCTGAAATAATAAGTTTTCTTTGGGGACTATTTTGCCTCACAGCGCCCTGCATGTATCTCTCCACCATGAATACACTGCAAATAACAGCATCTCATCGAGTGAAATGATCTTATATCTAGTCAGCGTATCTAATATTTCTCATGTTGAGGTTGGTTTAGCTTATTATAAGATCATTTAACTCATTTTCTGACATTTTTATTCATTTTATATTAGTTGTAAGTAAAATTATCTCTATATTATCTGATTTCTTAAAACAATCAAAATTCTTCTCCAACATAGTGAGAAATGACTTAAAATAAGTTTAATTATCTTATAAGATAAACAATCTCAGAAATATTACATATATAGACTAGAATTAAGATTATTTCCCTTAAATACTTGCAAAAATTTTTTCATACACTGCAAAAAATAGTATCTTGTCAAGTGCAATTATCTGAAATCCAGACAAAGTGTCTAATACTTCTGATGTTGAGACTTTTATAAGCTCATTATGAGATTATTTAACTTATTTCTCAACATTCTTTACTCATTTTAAGTGATTTTAGTAATCCAGATGATCTCACTGGACTGATAAAAGACTGGATGAAATTCAGGAGAAATGTGGTATGTGGGCTCTTTAGAGGCCCTGATGAAGATTGTTGGTGTCCGTCTCCTCCGAGTGTCACTGCCTTATTACCCCAAACTAATTTGCAGCTGAGAAATATCATCCTCCCTGCAGCCGAGCGTGAAATGTACGGTGTATTTTTCCTCCGCCCAATTACACAGGTCAGTGATTAACGTGGCGCTGGTGGGCCGAGCTGGAGCGCTCAGAGTGGACTGAGCTCCTATATCACTGACCCTCCATCTGCTCTCGCAGCTCAAGGCCGCTGGCCATCCTGCTGATTTAAGACTCGCCAACTTGCAGATTAATCTCACTTATTGATCACTCGCTTTCACAACCCTTATACACTACTATCTGCAGCACTTATACACTACTCACAACACCCCCGTCTGTTTCTCTGTCTCTCTCTCTCTCTCTCTCTCTGTTTCTCTCTCTCTCTCTCTCTCTCTCTCTCTCTCTGTTTCTCTGTCTCTCTCTCTCTCTCTCTCTCTGTTTCTCTGTCTCTCTCTGTTTCTCTGTCTCTCTCTCTCTCTCTCTCTCTCTCTCTCTCTCTGTTTCTCTGTCTCTCTCTCTCTCTCTCTCTCTCTTCTCTCTCTGTCTCTCTCTCTCTCTGTTTCTCTGTCTCTCTCTCTTCTCTCTCTCTCTCTCTGTCTCTCTCTCTGTTTCTCTGTCTCTCTTCTCTTTCTCTCTCTCTCTTTTCTCTCTCTCTCTGTCTCTGTCCCTCTCTGTCTCTCTCTCTCTCTCTCTCTCTCTCTCTCACTTTCTCTCTCTCTCTCCCTCTCTGTCTCACTCTCTTTGTGTCACTCTGTCTCTCTCTCTCTTTGTCTTTGTTTCTCTCTGTCTCTCTCTCTCACTGTTTCTCTGTCTCTCTTCTCTCTCTCTCTCTCTCTCTCTGTCTCTGTCTCTGTCTCTGTCCCTCTCTGTCTCACTCTCTTTGTGTCTCTCTGTCTCTCTCTCTTTGTCTTTGTCTCTCTCTGTCTCTCTCTCTCTCTCTCTGTCCCTCCCTCTCTCACTCTCTTTGTGTCTCTGTCTCTCTCTTTGTCTTTGTCTCTCTCTGTCTCTCTCTCTCTCTCTCTCTCTCTCTCACTGTTTCTCTGTCTTTGTCTCTCTCTCTTTCTCCCTCTTTCCTCTTTTTTCTGTTTCTCTTTCTCTGTGTTTCTCTCTGTCACTACTCTTTCTTCTCTCTCTCTCACTCTCTCTCTCTCTCTCTCTCTCTCTGATAGTTTTATTGTTAATATCAGTCAGTAGTTGTTTATGAATATATGTCATTCTATCCTGTTTTATGACTGTGCTGTTAAAGAGAGAGCAGTGCATGCTGGGATTGCCCTGTGTTTCAGACTGTGAGTGAGAGACTCAGTGAAACTATTCTGACAGTGTGAGCAGTGTGATCATTATAACTGTCCTACATTAACATGTACACACTGACCGCATTTTAACTCAGCTGATGTTATTTACTGTGATTTTCTCTACTGTGACTCACTTTACAGTGACTGTAACCATGGAAACAACTGAAGTATGACAATGTAAATGTAACATTTGTAGGCTGCAAATGTAAAATGGCTTTATTTGGATCAATCCAACAGTCAGAGTCCACACAGGCAGGGGGTCAAAACACAGGCAGGCCACATCACAGACACCGTCACAGTCAACAATCAGGCCACATCACAGACACCGTCACAGTCAACAATCAGGCCACATCACAGACACCGTCACAGTCAATAATCAGGCCACATCACAGACACCGTCACAGTCAACAATCAGGCCACATCACAGACACCGTCACAGTCAACAATCAGGCCACATCACAGACACCGTCACAGTCAACAATCAGGCCACATCACAGACACCGTCACAGTCAATAATCAGGCCACATCACAGACACCGTCACAGTCAGTAATCAGGCCACATCACAGACACCGTCACAGTCAATAATCAGGCCACATCACAGACACCGTCACAGTCAACAATCAGGCCACATCACAGACACCGTCACAGTCAATAATCAGGCCACATCACAGACACCGTCACAGTCAACAATCAGGCCACATCACAGACACCGTCACAGTCAACAATCAGGCCACATCACAGACACCGTCACAGTCAGTAATCAGGCCACATCACAGACATGATCAAGAACCAGAAAAACAAACAAGGGTTAAAAAAAACAGGAAATAGATGTTGTGTAACCATAGAAAAGGGTGTAGTTTAACCGTGGAAATAGGTGTAGTGTATCCATGGAAATGGGTGTAGTGTAACCATGGAAATGGGTGTAGCGTAACCATGGAAATGGGTGTAGTGTATCCGTGGAAATGGGTGTAGCGTAACGATGGAAATGGGTGTAGTGTATCCGTGGAAATGGGTGTAGTGTAACCATGGCCATCAGGGCCAAATGTAATGGGCCAAAGCACATTGAGACGTTGCAGCGGGTTTCGAGTAAATCCACTCTAATGAGGAAAATAAGAGATTCTCTGCACAGCTGCATGTGGTCGTCTGGCATCCCGGCTGAACAGCGTCCATCACCTCGCCGCACCCGTCAGCCTTTAGGCAGCCACCACTAAGGCAGAGAGGGCTGAGCTCATCCTTGGCAGTGAGACATGGCAGCGGGCAACACCGTACGAGCTCGAGTGCTGGTGGATGGATCCCTAAGGACCGTGGGCACCGCACATTAGCCGCATCCTCGCCAGCGAAAGTGACGCAGTGGACGATGGAGAATTCAGAAAGCGGCTGAGAGCAGTGCTGCTGCTGTTGTCGTTGTGAGCTGTGAGGGTTTCTGCTGTTATCGTCGCCCTCAGTAGCACTGGACAGTATGCTCACGGAGCTAGTGTTTGGCTGCCCACCATGTCCATTCTGAATTTCATTAAGCTGATCTAAAGTAAATTAATATGAAAGAACAGCACTATGTCATTGATTATAGATCACTTTGATATTATTGTCATGTGGAATTGATTGTAATCTGAACTGAAGCAGAGTTTCTGTAGTCGAATGCTTTAAAAAAGATTTCTTGGTCATTTTTGGGCATTTTGAACCCCATTCTGTGTTCTGCTCTTTCATCTGAAGGTGAAAGTGTTCATTTGAGGTTTTCTGGCCTTCTGCTTCTTATTTCCTCCAGTCCATTCAGGATTATATGCAAAAGACTTTGTTCAAAGCGGTCAGGCTGAGCCGGCTGTCCCAGAGCTTTGTGGATAGACTGAAAGACCAAACATGAGCTCCCTGCAGGAATAAACCCACCTGCCTGACTGAACCTGGAGAAGAGCTAACGATAATGAAGAAAAAGTGCATAAACTCTGTGAGACGGCAGGATGGAGTGAACAGAGACGACGATTAAAGAGATCATGATCGGTTATCAGCTTCTCCTGTTACAGCACAGAGCATCTTCTCTGAGAGCTTCTGAGGAACAACCCTCCTGAACAATCCTCAGGAGACCTTCACTTTCTCTCTTTCTCCCTCTTTCTCTCTCTCTCTCTCTCTCTCTCTCTCTCTCTCTCTCCCTCTCTCTCTCTCTCTCTCTCTCTCTCTCTCTACATCACTCTGTCCCCCCACACACAGATAAACTCTTCTACCTCATCCATCAGCCGGTAATGTTAATTTTCCACTGTAATTCGCCATCAACCATTTGAACATCAGCTCAGGATTCACACAGCCAGAACCTGTAGCCTGATTCTCCCTCGTCTTCCATGTAGCCGGTTTTACTTTCCCTACAATATGATTTAAAAGACAGATTCCTCTCCATACACAAGTCCTGTACTTCACTCCAGCCGTAAAAACTATCAGAAAGTTCCTCACTAAAAACATCAAAACAGGCTTTGAAAAACAGAAACAAACTGTTCAACCTGTCAGGCCACAAAAACAGATGCTCAATCGATTCATCCTGACCACAGAATCTACACTGCCACCCCCTCTGATGGACTCAGGTGGGCCACATGTCTGTCCATGGCTATAGCCCCACGAATAACCCTCCCCTGTAGATGGGCTGAACGCTTCTCTATAGGGGGTTTATACAGGGGTCTCCACCTGTATATACAAGGGTCTTCACTCGGCTCTGTATGTCCACCAGGCCTTGTCCTCCTTCCTACCGGCAGAAAAAGCACAGCCGGCCGAGTCCAGTGTTGTCCACTCCAAAAACGTCTACTATTTATAATATAACCTTCCAGTCAGCTCCTCAGGGGCTCCAATACCATCAACCTGTGCCACAGAGCAGCTAAGTTATTCAATACCAGCTCTCTCCCCCTCTATGAGAACCGTGGTACTAGCTAATTCCATTTAGACAACTGGGCCAATACCTTCTCCAGCACACCCTCCCAGTTCTACTGTAGAAATAATACACTCCCTAAAAATATCACCTAAACGCTTTAAACCATCTCCTCCCCATATCAGCCCATGATGATGAGAGAGAGATAGAGCGAGAAAGGAGAGAGTGAGACAAAGAAAGAGTGGGGAGAGAGGGAGAGACAGAGAGAGAAGAGAAAGGGGAAAGAGGGAGAGACAGAGAGAAGAGAGAGGAGAGAGAGAGAGAGAGAGAGAGAGAGCTGAATAAATGAATGTGAATGTAATCCGGGGAAGGTGGTGCGGTGATGAGGCTGATTGTGGTGGATTATGTGATGCTCTGAGTTCCAGAATAATGAGAAAGTGTGTGGAGGATAAAGAGAGCGGAGATGGTATCTAACCGGAGAGACAGACGGACAGACGGACTTTCATATTGAACAGGACCTGAATGTGGATAATTCATCTCAGCAGCGTCTCATACAGCCCTGAGCAGGAGACGGTAGAGGAGCTGTCACTCACCTGCACACAGAGGAGAGACACCTCTACAGCCTTTAAAGGGCCAATATCAAGGAAAACTGAGTTTCCCTCACTGTCATAGATAAAAGCTTTATGAAAAAGCAGTTTAGCCCCACCATTCAGTCTACAGCAGTTTAGCTCCACCATTCAGTCTACAGCAGTTTAGCTCCACCATTCAGTCTACAGCAGTTTAGCTCCACCATTCAGTCTACAGCAGTTTAGCTCCACCATTCAGCTACAGCAGTTTAGCTCCACCATTCAGCTACAGCAGTTTAGCCCCACCATTCAGTCTACAGCAGTTTAGCTCCACCATTCAGTCTACAGCAGTTTAGCTCCACCCGTTCAGTCTACAGCAGTTTAGCGCCACCATTCAGTCTACAGCAGTTTAGCTCCACCGTTCAGTCTACAGCAGTTTAGCTCCACCATTCAGTCTACAGCAGTTTAGCTCCACCATTCAGTCTACAGCAGTTTAGCTCCACCCGTTCAGTCTACAGCAGTTTAGCGCCACCCGTTCAGTCTACAGCAGTTTAGCTCCACCATTCAGTCTACAGCAGTTTAGCCCCACCATTCAGTTACAGCAGTTTAGCCCCACCATTCAGTCTACAGCAGTTTAGCTCCACCATTCAGTCTACAGCAGTTTAGCTCCACCATTCAGTCTACAGCAGTTTAGCCCCACCATTCAGTCTACAGCAGTTTAGCCCCACCATTCAGTCTACAGCAGTTTAGCTCCACCATTCAGTCTACAGCAGTTTAGCCCCACCATTCAGCTACAGCAGTTTAGCTCCACCCATTCAGTCTACAGCAGTTTAGCTCCACCATTCAGCTACAGCAGTTTAGCTCCACCATTCAGCTACAGCAGTTTAGCCCCACCATTCAGTCTACAGCAGTTTAGCCCCACCATTCAGTCTACAGCAGTTTAGCTCCACCATTCAGTCTACAGCAGTTTAGCTCCACCATTCAGTCTACAGCAGTTTAGCTCCACCCGTTCAGTCTACAGCAGTTTAGCTCCACCCGTTCAGTCTACAGCAGTTTAGCCCCACCCGTTCAGTCTACAGTAGTTTAGCCCCACCATTCAGTTACAGCAGTTTAGCCCCACCATTCAGTCTACAGCAGTTTAGCTCCACCATTCAGTCTACAGCAGTTTAGCTCCACCATTCAGTCTACAGCAGTTTAGCCCCACCATTCAGTCTACAGCAGTTTAGCCCCACCATTCAGCTACAGCAGTTTAGCTCCACCCATTCAGTCTACAGCAGTTTAGCTCCACCATTCAGCTACAGCAGTTTAGCTCCACCATTCAGCTACAGCAGTTTAGCCCCACCATTCAGTCTACAGCAGTTTAGCCCCACCATTCAGTCTACAGCAGTTTAGCTCCACCATTCAGTCTACAGCAGTTTAGCTCCACCATTCAGTCTACAGCAGTTTAGCCCCACCATTCAGTTACAGCAGTTTAGCCCCACCATTCAGTCTACAGCAGTTTAGCTCCACCATTCAGTCTACAGCAGTTTAGCTCCACCCATTCAGTCTACAGCAGTTTAGCTCCACCATTCAGCTACAGCAGTTTAGCTCCACCATTCAGCTACAGCAGTTTAGCTCCACCATTCAGTCTACAGCAGTTTAGCCCCACCATTCAGTCTACAGCAGTTTAGCTCCACCATTCAGCTACAGCAGTTTAGCCCCACCATTCAGTCTACAGCAGTTTAGCCCCACCATTCAGTCTACAGCAGTTTAGCCCCACCATTCAGCTACAGCAGTTTAGCCCCACCATTCAGCTACAGCAGTTTAGCCCCACCATTCAGTCTACAGCAGTTTAGCTCCACCCATTCAGCCTACAGCAGTTTAGCTCCACCCATTCAGCCTACAGCAGTTTAGCTCCACCCATTCAGGCCACAGCAGTTTAGCTCCACCCATTCAGGCCACAGCAGTTTAGCTCCACCCATTCAGTCTAAAGCAGTTTAGCTCCACCCATTTAGGCCACAGCAGTTTAGCTCCACCCATTCAGTTTACAGTTTGATCTCCTGAACCTGCAGTTGGATCCTCTCCTTCTGTCTGAGTCTATCGTTACAATGCGACAGTATCAGCACTTTTCCAGCTTGAAGCAACATCTGCCTGGAACATCATGGGAATCCAAGTGGGACTAAAGTGATCGGAGCGCCGCTGAGTTTGTGAAGAACAGAAGGTAACTGTGCTTGTAATTTCCTCAGAGGAGGACAAAGAGAACATCTGCAAAGCTCATCCAAACTCATGACAGCAGCCAGGAAAGAACATGTTTGTGGGTGGAGCCTGTAGAGGGGCATTATGGGGTATTCATAGTTTTCACATGTTGACACATCCTTTTAGCACCGCCCACCTGGAGGGCAAAACAAGGCTTTCTTCTGCTGACAGCCACCAGGTAAGTTTAGCCACAATGCCGGATAGTTGTTGTTCAGTTGGATACACTCATAATCAATATTAATTAAATATCTTTCTTTCATCTTCAGAATATTGCCAAATCAGTTAGTTCACGCCTTTATTACCTCGAGGCTGGATTACTGTAATGTCCTGCTCTCTGAATGTTCCAGAAAAAGCCTTAACAAACGATGAAGCTGCTGCTGCACAGATTCAAACTACTTAACCCTTGTGTGGTGTTCAGGTCTGAGGGACCCATTTTCAATGTTTACCAAAAGAAAAAATTATGTGATTCATTATTATTTCACCCTCAGATTCTTGGTCTTTGCTCATTTTCTGTGAAGAACATATAAAATAACCCATTTTGTGTGTGTGTGTGTGTTTGTATACATATGTGTGTGTGTATGTGTGTGTGTGTGTGTGTGTGTGTGTGTGTGTGTGAGGGTGGACAACATGGACAGGCTGCTGACTGGCTACAGCTGCTAAAGGAGAACCCTGGACACTTTTATGGTATTTTGCTGGTATTTGTACGTAAACTGTTATGGCTGTATTGATTTAATGCAGTGTGTCCAGCAGACCACTGAGTAACAAACACACCACTCGGGGGTTAAACATAGACATCACTTCCCCTGCCTCACTGCACTCTGCACTCTTCTATTCACACTAACACATCATCTTTACAGTCACCGACGTTCATAGTTCTCTGTGATGCTCTAACAGCAGTTACTGGTTCTCACTGTAACACTGACTGATTCTCACTGATCTGTTTCTCAGTGTTTCTCTGATCGGCTCAAACAGTCATCAGTCATCACGGATTCATCTGAACACTTCTGTCCAATCAGCTGGTTTTTCCCCTTTTCTGTATTTTTAATATTTTGTTTAAATGTTAAAGCCTTATTCTCTGTTCATTTTGCTCGTGTCACTGTTTCGCTATCCAGAGTTGATCAGAGGAGGATGGGTTCCTCTTCTGAGTCTTGGTTCCTCTCAAGGTTTCGTCCTCTTACTTTTAGGGAGGTTTTCTTGCCACTGTTACCGTTGGTGTAACAGCATATCTGTTATGATATTTAAATGATAAAAAAGGAACATTTGGAATATATTATTAGTTTATTTTCATTATTTTTTTTTCTGTATTCTTCTGGGGGTGACACTATGATGTCATCATGTGCATCAGACATACTCTCTCCAGTCTGTTGAGAGCACTGCTGGAGAGAGTTATAAAGAGTTATAACGCTGTTAAAAATGTTTAATATAGAGTAAAAAGTGATCAAATCCATTTGAATTCATCCAGAACACTCTTCCAATAAACCACGCCCATAGTTGGCACCAGGATCCGAGGTCATTGGGTATTTCTTTTGCAACACAACACAACGGAAAGGATGGCTGGGTTCCTCGTGGGTTCTCCACACATACGAGGGGAACCGGCTACACTTGGACCTGGATTTTTCTATAAAGCTGCTTTGTGACGACACCTTTAGTAAAGAGTGCTATATAAATAAATTTGGGATGTCTTGGTTTGAGCTGTGTCATGTTGCTTGAGTGCTGGATCATTTGTTGTGAATACAGTACTATCAGGTCATCTAAGTGTATCTTTACTTCCTGTTCGCTGCATTATTATACGCTGTTTTATTATACGCTGTATTATAATAGGCCGTATTAAGTTATATCCTCAGCAGTGCTGTCTTCATTCAGACAGTATTCAGAGCCCTATAAAAAGAAAGTTGTTCATTTGAGAGGCATCAGCTGCCTGTTGGTTGACTCTGTATCTTCCTTTGTTCTGATTGGTGGATGGGTGTTTCAGCCATTTTTTTTGGTTATTCTAAATTGTACTTTGTTCTTTGTGTATTTAAACAGCAATGCAGTCGTTTTTCTCTCGAACGCTGCTGAAGGCCTTTGTGCTGAAACACACTGGTTACAAATGAAGTGTGGAATTCTCCACTTACCAGGTGCTGCTGGTTTTACTCCTTTCTACAGGTCTTGCCTTACTGAGCACGTTGTTGGACAGTGAAGATGTGCCAGAAACCCATCCTCCTCTGGTCAACACCGGATAGCAAACAGCGTTGGTATAAAATATTAGAATACAAAACGGGGAAAAACAGGTGGGGCAACGGTTAATTAGGTAGTCTGAGTTTATGCAGCAGCAGGAGGGTCAGTTCATGCAGGTGAGGTTTGCACAGCATTGTACAGCGAGAAGCTCCATGGTGGTCAGTCTGGTCCAGAAGGCACCTGATCAAGGCAGAAGAAGATCAGCATCAGACGCACAGGATGAGTAGTTATTCAGCTCAGCAGAACGAGGATAAAGGAGCTTGAAAAGACCTTCAGATGTAACAATGTGTAACAGACAGAGATCTACAGACAAAGATCAGGGCTGTCCAGGATGTGGTCTTCTCTGTGGATGAGAAAGCTGGACAATAAACAAGTGAGAAAATATAGATGCCTTTGAACTTTGGTGCTGGTGAAAACTTCTGAGAGTTTCTTGGACGGAAAAGAAAACAAATAAGAGGATCAAATCAAGCCTCGTCTCTCACTGGAAGCCCAGAGAACCAAACTGAAGATCTTATTTTGGACAAGTTCTCAGAAGAACCAGATCTTAAAGACCATTATGTTCAGAACAATTGAAACGTCAAAGAGGACGACGATGGATGGAGACAAGGAATCATGGACCAAACAGAAGCCTGAAGACCCAAACAGGGGTCAGGACAGTCTGGAGAAACACTGTCCGTATGAAAAAAAAAAATGTTCATGGGTTCTTTAGATAGGTAGATAAATGCTATATAGAACTATATAACACATTCTCCATCAATCTGAAGAACTATTTCACCATGTGGACGACTTTTAATCATGCAAATGGTTTTATACTCTCTTAAAAAAGATGGTTCTGCAAGGGTTCTTTAGTAAAGACATGAACTAAAGTCATGAACACTCAAAGAACCATTTTCATTTTGAAATTGTTCTTCAGACTAATGGAGAATGTGTTGTTTATGGTCCTATATAGCACCTCTTTGAAACTGGTTCTATGTAACACCAAAAAGGGTTCTAATATTGTTACAATAGCACAGGCTATGTAGAACAATGTACATCACATTCTCCATCAATCTGAAGATCCATTTCACCATACAGAGAACCATTTCAGCATGCATATGTTGTGTTCATGGTTCTATATAGAACTATTGTCTTTACTAAAGAACCCTTGAAGAACCATTTTTATATGTGGAACATCTGTGTACAGCATGCTGAGCTGATCCAAAGAGGTATCAGTGATTGGGTTTTATTCTGTAAATGGCTACACTGTAAATGAGGGTCTCTGTCAATGTTCTCTGAGTTTGAATAAAGGTCGATTGATTGATTGATTGATTGATTGATTGGGGATGGGGTCCTCCTCGTTCCACAGTTTAAGATGCTGTAGCTGTAGTAACTCATTCACTCTGTCATCTCCGACTGTTCTCCTCGCTGATTGTGTGAAATTACAAACCAAGCCCGTTTCTGCTGAAGCTCGTTCTTCATCCTCTGGGCATTTGGTTTCAGAGCGTTTGGGTCAAAAGGTCACTGGATTCTTCCTTTGACACAGTGATTACAGTAATAGAAGATATTGCGGTGGTATGAAGTGATGAAGGTGGGCTGACTCAGCGTTTCTGTGGTGCTGGTCCTCCTGGCCGACTCTCTCCGGCTTTGTGGACGGTGGTTAAGTGTGTGTGAGCTCAGATAAAGGGATAAAGCTCTTTAGCTCCTGCAGAAATGCTCTCTGGTCTGCTGATGTAACTGACCTCTCCATTAAAGCAACCGGCCGATTCTGGACTCCTCAGAAACAGAACATACCTGTTTCCCATCCTGCACTTTCCTCACTGCTGACTCTGAATGATCCTCCGAGGTTCACGCCTTTAAACATTAACGCCTCGTCTTACAGTCTGTTCAGTTATTTCTGACTCGTAGTTCACAGAGACGAGCAGAGAAACTGTGGAAAATACAGATTCTGACCTTTTGACCCATATTAGTGTAGAAGAGGAGAAATTATTGTCAGGACTTCAGACTTTGTCCACACAGAATGTAAATTAAAAGTAAAAGTAATTCATTATGTAACTGCAGATTTAATCCATTTGTGTTCAACAATTAAATTTATTATGATGAGGAAAAATGACTCCACTTGTTCTGGTTGTTCTAAAAGTGAAGAAATGTTATTAATTTAATTAATTTAATTATACTTCAAGTAGGAGATGTTTGTTGCTGTCTGTTGTAACTTTGCTGCTGCCTGAAGCTGTTTAATTAATCTGTTCTTATCTGCACTGTTATTGTTTGGAAATAAACCCATTTGGTTTTTTCTGGTGATACAGTTACTAATCCAGCAGCTGAGCTCCAAAACACTACCCAAAATCACTTCAAAACTACCTCAAAAGTACACCTAAAACTACACCAAAACTATTTCAAATCTACCCCAAAAGTACTTCAGAACTACCTCAGAAACTACCCTAAAACTTCTTCAAAACTACCTCAGAAACTACTTCAGAACTACACTAAAGTGACACCAAAACTACTTCAAAACTACCTCAGAAACTACTTCAAAACTACCTCAGAAACTACCCTGAAACTACACTAAAGCTACACCAAAACTACTTCAAAACTACCTCAGAAACTACTTCAAAACTACCTCAGAAAATACCCAGAAACTACACTAAAGCTACACCAAAACTACTTCAGTACTACTCCAAAACTACCTCAAATATACCCTAAAACTACTTGAAATCTTCCCCAAAACTACTTCAAAACTACCTCAGAAACTACCCAAAAACTACACTAAAATAACCCAAAACTATCCAAACGCTACACTAAAGATACCCATAACTTCACTAAAGCTACCCCAAACTACCCCAAAACTATACTAAAGATACCCAAAACTACCCAAAAAAACTACCCAGACATACTCAGCTCTGTGGAAACAACCCACCGTAATGACTCGACAGACTCCGCCCAGCGTCTGGGTATAAAAATAACCCAGCAGTCTTCAGCCTGAATAGTGGTGCCAAAAAATCAGTTACCAAAAGACTGAATTTAACATGACGAGCGATAAAAACTTTCCTCAGATTGGTTTTCAGAGCAAACCTGGACCGAAGGACATTTCACATCTGGACATTAATGGGTTAATTATGTCATTAGTTACTCATGAAGGATAGGGATGGTAATTAGTGCAGCTGAACCACAGTGACTATGTAGGTTGAAGCTGTTTAAGGTTGTGGGAGAGGAGCTGTCAGCCTCACCTTCTCCTCACCTTCAGCGACGGTGCAGCAGGTCTCTCAGTGATGTATTGCACAGGGTTAATCAGATGGGAGACTTTTATTATCTCGGGCGAACAGCAGAGCGAGCGAGCCGCATTAAAGCAGCGCTAGCGTGAGTTTAGCATGTTCGACATGTTGAGTGTCAGCTCTGTTTACTAAAGCTCGCTCTAATCTCTCGCCGACGGCCATGAAAACTTCACTCACACCGGCGTTTAGCTCTAATGCTCCCAGCAGGAGATTATCTTCAGCCCACAGAGCCCCGAGCAAATCAGCACACAATAAACAACAACAACAACAGGGGGAGGTGCGGGAGCTAGCATGCTAGCTTTTGTTTCGGAGCAGAAGTACCCGCTCTCTGTCTGTGCTGTGATGTTGGTGTGAGTCGGCAGTTTGATGGGAAAATGTGGGTGAATTTATCTTCAGTCATGCTACAGCGGCTAGCGCTGCCAGCTACAGCGGTCACTTAGATAGCAATGCTAAAATAGCTAAAGCCTTGATTACAGAACAAAAAAATGCAATACAACAAACAATATTTTGGAAGTACATTTATACAAACGTTTTCAAAATATTTGAAATTGTCCTAATAAATGTCACTTAAATATAAAGAATAAATAAAGAATATTAAAATGAGTTTCTTCGATTTCATTTAAAGTTGAAAGATTTCGATTTATCATGAGTTAATTTTTTGTAATTTTTTTTTTTAAGTTTTAATCTGTAGGTGGAGCCTTATTTTAGCCCCGCCCCTGCATTTCAGAGCAGGAAGTGAGGCTGCATCCCTGTCCCTCATGGCCACATGGTGAGCAGTTAGATCCCATTGTTTTGAAGTAAATGTGTCCAAAGTCTGAAAATCAGTGTGGAACATTAAGAATCGTCATATTTTCTGCAGTTCAGCACTTTTTAGTGTTTTAATGTAAAATATGATGATTTTCAGTGTGAACAGCTGTTCAGAGCTGTGTTTGCTGGTCATGAACTGCTGAGTTTCTGAGCTCAGAATGAGCTAAAATTGTTATCGAAACAGTCACTACTGAAACAGTCACTACAGAAACAGGCACTACTGAAACAGTCACTACTGAAACAGTCACTACAGAAACACACTACTGAAACAGTCACTACTGAAACAGTCTCTACAGAAACAGACACTACTGAAACAGTCACTACTGAAACAGACACTACTGAAACAGTCACTACTGAAACAGTCACTACTGAAATAGACACTACTGAAACAGTCACTACTCAGACACTACTGAAACAGTCACTACTGAAACAGACACTACTGAAACACACTACTGAAACAGACACTACTGAAACAGTCACTATTGAAACAGTCACTACTGAAACAGACACTACTGAAACAGTCACTACTGAAACAGACACTACTGAAACAGTCACTACTGAAACATTTGGTAAAGTTTGGTAGAGTTATGATTGTTGTCACGAACTGCTGAGTTTCTGAGCTCAGAATGAGCTGAAATTGTTATCGAAACAATCACTACTGAAACAGTCACTACTGAAACAGTCACTACTGAAACAGACACTACTGAAACAGTCACTACTGAAACTGTCACTACCAAAACAGACACTACCGAAACAGTCACTACTGAAACACACTACTGAAACAGACACTACCGAAACAGACATTACCAAACAGTCACTACCGAAACACACTACTCAAACAGACACTACTGAAACAGACACTACTGAAACAGTCACTACTGAAACACACTACTGAAACAGTCACTACTGAAACAGTCACTATTGAAACAGACACTACTGAAACAGACACTACTGAAACAGTCACTACTCAAACAGACACTACTGAAACAGACACTACAGAAACAGACACTACTCAAACAGACACTACTGAAACAGACACTACTGAAACAGACACTACTGAAACAGTCACTACTGAAATAGACACTATTGAAACAGACACTACTGAAACAGACACTACTGAAACAGACACTACTGAAACAGTCACTACTCAAACAGACACTACTCAAACAGACACTACTGAAACAGTCACTACTCAAACAGACACTACTGAAACAGACACTACTCAAACAGACACTACTCAAACAGACACTACTGAAACAGTCACTACTCAAACAGACACTACTGAAACAGACACTACAGAAACAGACACTACTGAAACAGTCACTACTGAAACAGTCACTACTGAAATAGACACTATTGAAACACACTACTGAAACAGACACTACTGAAACAGTCACTACTCAAACAGACACTACTCAAACAGACACTACTGAAACAGACACTACTGAAACAGTCACTACTCAAACAGACACTACAGAAACAGACACTACTGAAACAGACACTACTGAAACAGTCACTACTCAAACAGACACTACTGAAACAGACACTACTGAAACAGACACTACTGAAACAGTCACTACTCAAACAGACACTACTCAAACAGACACTACTGAAACAGACACTACTGAAACAGTCACTACTCAAACAGACACTACTGAAACAGACACTACTGAAACAGACACTACTGAAACAGTCACTACTCAAACAGACACTACTCAAACAGACACTACTGAAACAGTCACTACTCAAACAGACACTACTGAAACAGACACTACAGAAACAGACACTACTGAAACAGACACTACTGAAACAGACACTACTGAAACATTTGGTAAAGTTTGGTAGAGTTATGATTGTTCTGAATGTTTAATCATTAGATTCTACATATATATATATATATATATATATATATATATATATGTGTGTGTGTGTGTGTGTATGTGTGTGTGTGTGTGTGTGTGTGTGCGTATAGGAGATTTCCGAGGACCTCAGAAGAAGAGTTGTTGATGCTGGTTTTGGACTCCACCAATCATAGTCAGACTGTGTACAAATGGAAGAAATTCAGGACCATCGTTACTTTCCCCAGGAGTGGTCAACCAACAACGATCACCCCAAGAACAGGAAGCGTAATAGTCTGCGAGGTCACAAAGGAACGAAGGAACAAAGGAAGCACGGTGGTGGTAGTATCAGGGTTTGGGCCTGTTTCACTGCATCTGGGCCAGAACAGCAGGACAACAACCCTAAGCGCACAAGTCGTTCTACCAAAAAACGTTTAAAGAAAGAAAGAAATTATTGTTTTGAAATGGCCGAGTCAAAGTTCTGACCTTAATCCTGTAGAAATGCTGTGGAAGGACCTGAAGCAGCAGTTCATGGGAGGAAACCCACCAACATAACAGAGCTGAAGCTGTTTTGTACGGAGGGGCTAAAACTCCACCAAGCCGATGTTCAGGACTGTCAACAGTTACCGGAAATGTTTAGTTCCAGTTATTCCTGTAGAAGAGGGTCACAGCAGATACTGAGAGGGTCACATTAGGTTCACTTCTGCCACTTACAATTATGAAATATTGGGTCATTTTCCTCAGTAAATAAATGACCAAGTCTAATATTTTTGTCTCATTTGTTTCATTTGGTTCTCTTTATCTACTGTTAGGACTTACGTGAAACTCCAATGAAGTTTTAGGTCAAATTTATGCAGAAATATAGAAAATTATAAAGGGTTTACAAACTTTCAAGCACCACTGTATGTATATATAGTTCTATTGGGAACAAGTGAACGCCTCATGATGAATGACCCAGTAGAAATGTTCCAAAATGAAATGGAATAAAAATCTCATTACATAAACGTACATTAAGAGTCGTGGCTGTTTTTCTCCTCCCGTAAAGTTCGAGATATGAGGTTTTGTTCCAGCAGCGATGATCTGCAGACTCAGGCTGACACAGATGATGAAGATGCATAATGTTGGATTTTCCAGAGCTTAAACTTTGTTAAAACAGATTATTATGGCGGATTTGTGAGACTCATTTGTTCCAGAATAATGCATCCTGAGTTTAATGAGCTCCTGGTGATGTTCTGTACAGAGCTGTCTTCAGGATACGCAGCTCCTCAGTGAGGAACTGAATAACTTACAGCAGCGCGCGATGCTTTTATATCCCAGCAATCTGTTCTGAGTGCAGCACAAATCAATAACGTATGGAATGAGTGCATCTCCACGGACACCCCTCAGCCTCCCCCGCCGCCTGCGCCTGCACCCTTTATGGGCAAATGCTGTAGCTGCCCTTACATAACCACAGGCTCATGATACACCATCTACACAAGCCACAAACCCCGAGACCTGACTAACAGATGAGGTTAACATCACGACATTAGAATACCCAACGAGCTCTCATAGAACCACAGGGCTCAGTCATTAAAGAGAAAGTGTGCTTCTTTAGTATTAGCACTGGAGCTACGAGGCTAATGTAGCCACCAAGTAATGAAAGCTTATACCCCACCAATTAGCATGATGCTAACTGCATGAACATGGACTAAAGAGCACACAAGTACAACCCTATTTCCAAAAAAGTTGGGATGCTGTGCAAAATGTAAATGAAGACAATGATGTGTAAATCATTTAAACCATACATTTAATTGAAAATACTACAAAGACAACATACCAAATGCTAAAACTGAGAAATGTTATTGTTTTTTGAAAAATATTTGCCCATTTTGAATTTGATGCCAACAACACGTTCCAAAAAAGTTGGGACGGGGGCCTGTTTACCACTGTGCTTCATCACCTCTTTTGACAACACTCTGTAAGTGTTTGGGAACTGAGGAGACACTGCTGTACTTCTGAAAGTGAAATGGTTTCCCATTTTTGCTTAACATAGGATTTCAGCTGCTCATCAGTTCAGGGTCTCCATTATCATATTTTCATTTCATAATGTACCAAATGTTTTCAGTGGTGACAGGTCTGGACTGCAGGCAGGTCAGTTTAGCGCCTGAACTCTTTTACAGAGCAATGCTGCTGTAATAAATGCAGAATGTGGTTTTACATTGCTGAAATAATCAAGGCCTTCCCTGAAAAAGACGTCGTCTGGATGGCAGCATATGTTGCCAAAACATGTATATATCGTTCAGCATTAATGGTGCCTTCACAGATGTGCATGTCACCCATGCCATGTGCACTAATGCCCCCTATACCATCATGAATACTGGCTTTTGAACTGTGCACTGATAACAAGCTGAGTGGTCTTTAGCCCGGAGGACACAGTGTCCATGATTTCCAAAAAGAATTTCAAATGTTGATTCATCGGTCCACAGGACACTTTTCCACTTCCCCTCAGTCCATTTTAAATGAGCTCAGGCCCAGAGAAGGTGGCAGCATTTCTGGATCCTGTTTATAAGTTGTTTCTTATGTGAACTAACACTCTAAAATGAAAATTTATGGATGCAGTGATGAACTGTTTTCACAGACAGTGTTTTCAGAAGTGTTTCTGAGCCCATGCAGTGATTTCCACTACAGAATCATGTCTGTTTTTAATGCAGTGCTGCCTGAGGGCCCAAAGATCACGGCCAGCAAATACTGGTTTTTGGCCTTGACCCTTACATACAGAGATTTCTTCAGATTCTCTGAGTCTTTTAATGATATTTTGTACCGTAGATGATGAAAAGCAGAAGTTCTTTGCTGTTTTATGTTGAGAAACGTTTTTCTTGAATTGTTGCACTATTTGATGGTGCAGTCTTTCACAGAGTGGTGAACCCCTCCTCATCTTTACTTCTGAAAGACTCCGCCTCTCTGAGATGATCTTTATACCCAATCATGTTACTGACCTTTTGTCAATCAACCACCAGGTATTTTTAGCATTACACAACTTTACCAGTCTTTTGTTGCCCCGTCCCAACTTTTTTGGAACGTGTTGTTGACATCAAATTCAAAATATTTTTCAAAAACAATAAAATTTCTCAGTTTCAACATTTGATTTGTTGTCTTTGTACTATTTTCAATGAAATATAGGACTTAAATAATTTGCACATCATTGCATTTTGTTTTTATTTACATTTTTACAATGTCCCAACTTTTTTAGAAATAGGGTTGTACTTTTGATGATATTGATAACATTTACATGAAATTATGTGGAAGATTGTAGACATTGTACAGTTGAATGCAAAAGTTTGTGCACCCCTGGCCTTGTTACATATTTCGTTGGTGTTTGAAGTGAAAAGTAAACACAATCTCTGCAGAAAACTGTTAAAAAAATAACTTCCTGCAAATGTTAATGCACAGTTACTTAATATTTTTTAATTTTTAAGAAATTGTAATCGTGGCATGTGCAAAAGTTTGAACACCCTACTAAGTCAGGACTTATGCTGTGTTCACAGGTGTGTGGTAGACGGAATTGTTTCCAATGAAGCCGCAAGCGACACCAGTCTGCAGAGCACAGCGGTGAGCAGAACGATCCACCAAGAGTTACATTTTCCCTGCTTTTGCCATCAACTGCAGTGGTGGAATAAACTGGATGTGACTTTTTTGGGAGCTGTGGTCTCGTCGTTGAATTCCACATGAACGCAGTGTTTTACACACCACAGAATGAAAGAGTACATTTTTGGTATCCACAGAGAAGCGTCTCTACTGGATTTAGGAATTTCACTTGCAGAACTCTTTTGGTTCTGTTATTGGGCCGTCCTGCAGGTGCAGCATGTTTAAGATCTACCCACACATTCAGTGCTGTTCATTCAGGAGACTGAGGGCCAAAAAGCTTCAGCTTCAGTTCCTTAAAGTAGCTTGTGGTGGATTTTGAGGTATATTTTGGAACGTTATCCTGTTTTAGAAGTTAACCTCTTTCCAGTTTTGGTTTCATGGCCATCAGTGTCACCATTTGCCTCCAGAATTGACTTGTATTTAGTGGAATGTGTTCAGTGTTTCCTGAGCTGCTGGCTGCCAAAAGTAATAGATCCACCATCATGGTTACAGTTGGCACAGTGTTCTTTTCATCAGATGCTGCTTTTTTTTTTTGTTTTTCTCTAAACATGCCTTTGGTGATTGTGGACAGAGTTCTGTGTTTTCTTCATCACTTCTTTCTCTGCCTGTAGTTTATTTACATGTCATTTTATATATTTCAGATGTTGATCTGCATGATGAGGTCACAGGTCAGGTTTGCTTCTGATGACTCTTCCATGCAGATCTTAGGTTTCCTTGCTGTATACGAGCAGCTCTATCTGAGAGTTTTCTTGATCTTCCAGATCTCACTGTGACATACAGTTCCCCTTAACTGCCATTTCTTAATGACATCCTGGTGGAGATTGTAAGTTGATGTCTTGTTATATTGTTCTCCTGCTTTGTAGGCTTCAATTATCTTCATTTTCAGATCCTTAGGCAGCTGTGTGTGTTGTTGTTGAACGTCAGCACAAAGTTTGAAGAACCAGAGAAGTTATCACACTCTAGAATTCTCATCAGGTGACAGTTCCTAATGGCCTATGTGACCATCCATAATGAGTCAATTAAGGACTAACAAGTTAATTATGTTATAAAAAGGTGTCCAAACTTTTGCACAAGCCACAATTACTATTTTATTTGTCTCTTTTTCTTAGGTTAAATATAAAATAACTGCACATTAACATTTGCAGATAATTTATACTTTTTTAAACTAGTTTGCCACAGTGGCTGTGTTCACTTCTTTCCATGCCAAAAATGAACAAAATGTATCATTTGGCTAGAGGTGCCAAAATTTTGCACACAACTACATGTATCAGGGAAAAACACAAACAAGTAATAACCAAAAATTTGTCAAAAAAGAACCTTTAAACAGCTACATTGTATATAATGTATTGTATATATGGCAACAACAACAATAATAATAATAATAACAATAATAATAATAATAATAAAACTACACACTCATAGGGCCCATTGTTACATAACATAACAACTCAACACACTTTAAGGCATGAAGCTGAAGTTGGCTTTTTCTGTCAGGTCAGTGTCTTATTTAAATTTTCCATTCCGCCTTAAATGGGCCTTACACACTAGAATGTAACTGCTGCCCCATTTAAGGTGGACCGGAAAATCCAAAGAAGAAGCTGCTTAATAAGACACCAACTCATCCAACACGTTTGAGGCAAGCATGATGGTTTAGGCCTGCAGTTAGCATGATGCTAATTGGTGGGTCGTAAGATTCCATTACTTGTTAACTACATTAGCCCCATAGCTCCAGTGCTAAAGCTAAAGAAGCAAACTACAGACACCAAACTACACTTGTGGAATTATTTTCACAGAACTATCTCTTTAAGGCAGGTTGGCTGAAGACCACAACGCACCCGTCTGTAAGGGCTTAGCGCTCCATGCCAAATTAATTAGCTAAATCCTCAGGTAAAGATACATGAGTAATTAGCCAGATGCGTACGACACATCAAATGTGCCAGAGGCCCAAATATTTTCGGCGCCCTTTTCCCGGAGTTTGGGTTTGTGTCCTGCGGCTCTGCTTTACGGAACGGAGGGTTTTGTATTTTTACGTAAACAGAATCTTCACGCTGACGTGTTTGAAGCTCTGCGTGTGCCGCTGCGAGACTGAGGCCCTTTGATGTCATCAGCTAATTGCTCCCTTACAACTGCGCTTTAGAGGATCACCATGGCGACCGGCGCAGCATCTGCACAAATCCAAACGCCGCTCAGCATTATTGTTTACTGAATAGAGGAGGAGAAGAAAAGAGCAGCTTAACCTGCAGAACATCTACAGAGTTGGAGTGGACCGGAGTCGGACCTGAGCCACGACAGAGGACAGGAACCCCATTGACCTTCATCACCATCATCACCATCACCACCATTACCATCATCCTGAGAGAGGGGTTAGCGTGGTGTCGTTTAGCTACGTTAGCATTCACACAAACACTGCAGACACACTTCATTAACAGCCATGCGGTTCTGATACTGTAATATTAATACAGCAGCGCTGATATAATCACACTGTTACTGTAGAGACGATTCACAGTCACAGCTCTATAAAACAGACAGACTGTAGAAGAGAGAGAGAGAAACTGAAAGAGAGAAAGAAAAAAAGAATAGCAGAAGAAGAGAGAAAAGGAAACACTAAAAGAGAAAGAAAGAAAGAAAGAAAGAAAGAAAAAGGAAGAAAATCGAAGGAACAAATACGAGCAAAAGAAAAGATAAACTGAAAGAAAGAAAGAAAAAGATACACTAAAGGAGAGAAAGGAGAAGCGAGAGAGTGGGTGGGGCTGATGGGTGCTCAGTGTGCTGTGCTGTAATGTAGCTGTGCTGTAATGTAGCTGTGCTGTAATGTAGCTGTGCTGTAATGTGGCTGTAATGTAGCTGTGCTGTAATGTAACTGTGCTGTAATGTAGCTGTGCTGTAATGTAGCTGTAATGTAGCTGTGCTGTAATGTAGCTGTGCTGTGATGTAGCTGTGCTGTAATGTAGCTGTAATGTAGCTGTGCTGTAATGTAACTGTGCTGTAATGTAGCTGTAATGTAGCTGTGCTGTAATGTAGCTGTAATGTAACTGTGCTGTAATGTAGCTGTGCTGTAATGTAGCTGTAATGTAGCTGTGCTGTAATGTAATGTAGCTGTAATGTAGCTGTGCTGTAATGTAATGTAGCTGTAATGTAGCTGTGCTGTAATGCAGCTGTGCTGTAATGTAGCTGTAATGTAGCTGTGCTGTAATGTAGCTGTAATGTAACTGTGCTGTAATGTAGCTGTGCTGTAATGTAGCTGTAATGTAGCTGTGCTGTAATGCAGCTGTGCTGTAATGTAGCTGTAATGTAGCTGTGCTGTAATGTAGCTGTAATGTAGCTGTGCTGTAATGTAGCTGTAATGTAACTGTGCTGTAATGTAGCTGTGCTGTAATGTAGCTGTAATGTAGCTGTGCTGTAATGTAGCTGTGCTGTAATGTAGCTGTAATGTAGCTGTGCTGTAATGTAGCTGTAATGTAATGTAGCTGTAATGTAGCTGTGCTGTAATGCAGCTGTGCTGTAATGTAGCTGTAATGTAGCTGTGCTGTAATGTAGCTGTAATGTAGCTGTGCTGTAATGTAGCTGTAATGTAACTGTGCTGTAATGTAGCTGTGCTGTAATGTAGCTGTAATGTAGCTGTGCTGTAATGTAATGTAGCTGTAATGTAGCTGTGCTGTAATGTAATGTAGCTGTAATGTAGCTGTGCTGTAATGCAGCTGTGCTGTAATGTAGCTGTAATGTAGATGTGCTGTAATGTAGCTGTAATGTAACTGTGCTGTAATGTAGCTGTGCTGTAATGTAGCTGTAATGTAGCTGTGCTGTAATGCAGCTGTGCTGTAATGTAGCTGTAATGTAGCTGTGCTGTAATGTAGCTGTAATGTAGCTGTGCTGTAATGTAGCTGTAATGTAACTGTGCTGTAATGTAGCTGTGCTGTAATGTAGCTGTAATGTAGCTGTGCTGTAATGTAGCTGTGCTGTAATGTAGCTGTAATGTAACTGTGCTGTAATGTAGCTGTGCCGTAATGTAGCTGTAATGTAGCTGTGCTGTAATGTAGCTGTGCTGTAATTGTGCTGTGCTGTAATTGTGCTGTAATGTAGCTGTGCTGCAATGTAGCTGTGCTGTAATGTAGCTGTGCTGTAATGTAGCTGTGCTGCAATGTAGCTGTGCTGAAATGCAGCTGTAATGTAGCTGTGCTGTAATGTAGCTGTGCTGTAATGTAGCTGTAATGTAACTGTGCTGTAATGTAGCTGTGCCGTAATGTAGCTGTAATGTAGCTGTGCTGTAATGTAGCTGTGCTGTAATTGTGCTGTGCTGTAATTGTGCTGTAATGTAGCTGTGCTGCAATGTAGCTGTGCTGTAATGTAGCTGTGCTGTAATGTAGCTGTGCTGTAATGTAGCTGTGCTGTAATGTAACAGTGCTGTAATGTAGCTGTAATGTAGTTGTGCTGTAATGTAATTGTGCTGTAATGTAGCTGTGCTGTAATGTAGCTGTAATGTAACTGTGCTGTAATGTAGCTGTGCTGTAATTGTGGTGTAATGTCACTGTAATGTAGCTGTAATGTAATTGTCCTGTAATGTAGCTGTGCTGTAATGTAGCTGTAATGTAGCTGTGCTGTAATGTAGCTGTGCTGTAATGTAATTGTGCTGTAATGTAGCTGTACTGTAATGTAGCTGTAATGTAGCTGTGCTGTAATGTAGCTGTGCTGTAATGTAGCTGTGCTGTAATGTAGCTGTGCTGTAATGTAATTGTGCTCTAATGTAGCTGTACTGTAATGTAGCTGTAATGTAGCTGTAATGTAGCTGTGCTGTAATGTAGCTGTAATGTAGCTGTGCTGTGATGTAGCTGTAATGTAGCTGTGCTGTAATGTAGCTATAATGTAGCTGTGCTGTGATGTAGCTGTAATGTAGCTGTGCTGTAATGTAGCTGTGCTGTGATGTACCTATAATGTAGCTGTGCTGTAATGTAGCTGTAATGTAGCTGTGCTGTAATGTAGCTGTGCTGTACTGTAGCTGTAATGTAGCTGTGCTGTAATGTAGCTGTGCTGTAATGTAGCTGTAATGTAACTGTGCTGTAATGTAGCTGTGCCGTAATGTAGCTGTAATGTAGCTGTGCTGTAATGTAGCTGTGCTGTAATTGTGCTGTGCTGTAATTGTGCTGTAATGTAGCTGTGCTGCAATGTAGCTGTGCTGTAATGTAGCTGTAATGTAGCTGTGCTGCAATGTAGCTGTGCTGTAATGTAGCTGTGCTGTAATGTAGCTGTGATGTAGCTGTGCTGTAATGTAGCTGTAATGCAATGTAGCTGTAATGTAGCTGTGCTGTAATGTAGCTGTGCTGTAATGTAGCTGTAATGTAACTGTGCTGTAATGTAGCTGTGCCGTAATGTAGCTGTAATGTAGCTGTGCTGTAATGTAGCTGTGCTGTAATTGTGCTGTGCTGTAATTGTGCTGTAATGTAGCTGTGCTGCAATGTAGCTGTGCTGAAATGCAGCTGTAATGTAGCTGTGCTGTAATGTAGCTGTGCTATAGTGAAGCTGTAATGTAGCTGTGCTGTAATGTAGCTGTGCTGTAATGTAGCTGTGCTGTAATGTAACAGTGCTGTAATGTAGCTGTGCTGTAATGTAGCTGTAATGTAACTGTGCTGTAATGTAGCTGTGCTGTAATTGTGGTGTAATGTCACTGTAATGTAGCTGTAATGTAATTGTCCTGTAATGTAGCTGTGCTGTAATGTAGCTGTGCTGTAATGTAGCTGTGCTGCAATGTAGCTGTGCTGAAATGCAGCTGTAATGTAGCTGTGCTGTAATGTAGCTGTGCTATAGTGAAGCTGTAATGTAGCTGTGCTGTAATGTAGCTGTGCTGTAATGTAGTTGTGCTGTAATGTAATTGTGCTGTAATGTAGCTGTGCTGTAATGTAGCTGTAATGTAACTGTGCTGTAATGTAGCTGTGCTGCAATGTAGCTGTAATGTAGCTGTGCTGTAATGCAGCTGTGCTGTAATGTAGCTGTAATGTAGCTGTGCTGTAATGTAGCTGTAATGTAGCTGTGCTGTAATGTAGCTGTAATGTAACTGTGCTGTAATGTAGCTGTGCTGTAATGTAGCTGTAATGTAGCTGTGCTGTAATGTAGCTGTGCTGTAATGTAGCTGTAATGTAGCTGTGCTGTAATGTAGCTGTAATGTAATGTAGCTGTAATGTAGCTGTGCTGTAATGCAGCTGTGCTGTAATGTAGCTGTAATGTAGCTGTGCTGTAATGTAGCTGTAATGTAGCTGTGCTGTAATGTAGCTGTAATGTAACTGTGCTGTAATGTAGCTGTGCTGTAATGTAGCTGTAATGTAGCTGTGCTGTAATGTAATGTAGCTGTAATGTAGCTGTGCTGTAATGTAATGTAGCTGTAATGTAGCTGTGCTGTAATGCAGCTGTGCTGTAATGTAGCTGTAATGTAGATGTGCTGTAATGTAGCTGTAATGTAACTGTGCTGTAATGTAGCTGTGCTGTAATGTAGCTGTAATGTAGCTGTGCTGTAATGCAGCTGTGCTGTAATGTAGCTGTAATGTAGCTGTGCTGTAATGTAGCTGTAATGTAGCTGTGCTGTAATGTAGCTGTAATGTAACTGTGCTGTAATGTAGCTGTGCTGTAATGTAGCTGTAATGTAGCTGTGCTGTAATGTAGCTGTGCTGTAATGTAGCTGTAATGTAACTGTGCTGTAATGTAGCTGTGCCGTAATGTAGCTGTAATGTAGCTGTGCTGTAATGTAGCTGTGCTGTAATTGTGCTGTGCTGTAATTGTGCTGTAATGTAGCTGTGCTGCAATGTAGCTGTGCTGTAATGTAGCTGTGCTGTAATGTAGCTGTGCTGCAATGTAGCTGTGCTGAAATGCAGCTGTAATGTAGCTGTGCTGTAATGTAGCTGTGCTGTAATGTAGCTGTAATGTAACTGTGCTGTAATGTAGCTGTGCCGTAATGTAGCTGTAATGTAGCTGTGCTGTAATGTAGCTGTGCTGTAATTGTGCTGTGCTGTAATTGTGCTGTAATGTAGCTGTGCTGCAATGTAGCTGTGCTGTAATGTAGCTGTGCTGTAATGTAGCTGTGCTGTAATGTAGCTGTGCTGTAATGTAACAGTGCTGTAATGTAGCTGTAATGTAGTTGTGCTGTAATGTAATTGTGCTGTAATGTAGCTGTGCTGTAATGTAGCTGTAATGTAACTGTGCTGTAATGTAGCTGTGCTGTAATTGTGGTGTAATGTCACTGTAATGTAGCTGTAATGTAATTGTCCTGTAATGTAGCTGTGCTGTAATGTAGCTGTAATGTAGCTGTGCTGTAATGTAGCTGTGCTGTAATGTAATTGTGCTGTAATGTAGCTGTACTGTAATGTAGCTGTAATGTAGCTGTGCTGTAATGTAGCTGTGCTGTAATGTAGCTGTGCTGTAATGTAGCTGTGCTGTAATGTAATTGTGCTCTAATGTAGCTGTACTGTAATGTAGCTGTAATGTAGCTGTAATGTAGCTGTGCTGTAATGTAGCTGTAATGTAGCTGTGCTGTGATGTAGCTGTAATGTAGCTGTGCTGTAATGTAGCTATAATGTAGCTGTGCTGTGATGTAGCTGTAATGTAGCTGTGCTGTAATGTAGCTGTGCTGTGATGTACCTATAATGTAGCTGTGCTGTAATGTAGCTGTAATGTAGCTGTGCTGTAATGTAGCTGTGCTGTACTGTAGCTGTAATGTAGCTGTGCTGTAATGTAGCTGTGCTGTAATGTAGCTGTAATGTAACTGTGCTGTAATGTAGCTGTGCCGTAATGTAGCTGTAATGTAGCTGTGCTGTAATGTAGCTGTGCTGTAATTGTGCTGTGCTGTAATTGTGCTGTAATGTAGCTGTGCTGCAATGTAGCTGTGCTGTAATGTAGCTGTAATGTAGCTGTGCTGCAATGTAGCTGTGCTGTAATGTAGCTGTGCTGTAATGTAGCTGTGATGTAGCTGTGCTGTAATGTAGCTGTAATGCAATGTAGCTGTAATGTAGCTGTGCTGTAATGTAGCTGTGCTGTAATGTAGCTGTAATGTAACTGTGCTGTAATGTAGCTGTGCCGTAATGTAGCTGTAATGTAGCTGTGCTGTAATGTAGCTGTGCTGTAATTGTGCTGTGCTGTAATTGTGCTGTAATGTAGCTGTGCTGCAATGTAGCTGTGCTGAAATGCAGCTGTAATGTAGCTGTGCTGTAATGTAGCTGTGCTATAGTGAAGCTGTAATGTAGCTGTGCTGTAATGTAGCTGTGCTGTAATGTAGCTGTGCTGTAATGTAACAGTGCTGTAATGTAGCTGTGCTGTAATGTAGCTGTAATGTAACTGTGCTGTAATGTAGCTGTGCTGTAATTGTGGTGTAATGTCACTGTAATGTAGCTGTAATGTAATTGTCCTGTAATGTAGCTGTGCTGTAATGTAGCTGTGCTGTAATGTAGCTGTGCTGCAATGTAGCTGTGCTGAAATGCAGCTGTAATGTAGCTGTGCTGTAATGTAGCTGTGCTATAGTGAAGCTGTAATGTAGCTGTGCTGTAATGTAGCTGTGCTGTAATGTAGTTGTGCTGTAATGTAATTGTGCTGTAATGTAGCTGTGCTGTAATGTAGCTGTAATGTAACTGTGCTGTAATGTAGCTGTGCTGTAATTGTGGTGTAATGTCACTGTAATGTAGCTGTAATGTAATTGTCCTGTAATGTAGCTGTGCTGTAATGTAGCTGTAATGTAGCTGTGCTGTAATGTAGCTGTGCTGTAATGTAATTGTGCTGTAATGTAGCTGTACTGTAATGTAGCTGTAATGTAGCTGTGCTGTAATGTAGCTGTAATGTAGCTGTGCTGTAATGTAGCTGTGCTGTAATGTAGCTGTGCTGTAATGTAATTGTGCTCTAATGTAGCTGTACTGTAATGTAGCTGTAATGTAGCTGTAATGTAGCTGTGCTGTAATGTAGCTGTAATGTAGCTGTGCTGTGATGTAGCTGTAATGTAGCTGTGCTGTAATGTAGCTATAATGTAGCTGTGCTGTGATGTAGCTGTAATGTAGCTGTGCTGTAATGTAGCTGTAATGTAGCTGTGCTGTGATGTACCTATAATGTAGCTGTGCTGTAATGTAGCTGTAATGTAGCTGTGCTGTAATGTAGCTGTGCTGTACTGTAGCTGTAATGTAGCTGTGCTGTAATGTAGCTGTGCTGTAATGTAGCTGTAATGTAACTGTGCTGTAATGTAGCTGTGCCGTAATGTAGCTGTAATGTAGCTGTGCTGTAATGTAGCTGTGCTGTAATTGTGCTGTGCTGTAATTGTGCTGTAATGTAGCTGTGCTGCAATGTAGCTGTGCTGTAATGTAGCTGTAATGTAGCTGTGCTGCAATGTAGCTGTGCTGAAATGTAACAGTGCTGTAATGTAGCTGTAATGTAGTTGTGCTGTAATGTAATTGTGCTGTAATGTAGCTGTGCTGTAATGTAGCTGTAATGTAACTGTGCTGTAATGTAGCTGTGCTGTAATTGTGGTGTAATGTCACTGTAATGTAGCTGTAATGTAATTGTCCTGTAATGTAGCTGTGCTGTAATGTAGCTGTGCTGTAATGTAGCTGTGCTGTAATGTAGCTGTGCTGTAATGTAATTGTGCTCTAATGTAGCTGTACTGTAATGTAGCTGTAATGTAGCTGTGCTGTAATGTAGCTGTAATGTAGCTGTGCTGTAATGTAGCTGTAATGTAATGTAGCTGTAATGTAACTGTGCTGTAATGTAGCTGTGCCATAATGTAGCTGTAATGTAGCTGTGCTGTAATGTAGCTGTGCTGTAATTGTGCTGTGCTGTAATTGTGCTGTAATGTAGCTGTGCTGCAATGTAGCTGTGCTGTAATGTAGCTGTAATGTAGCTGTAATGTAGCTGTGCTGCAATGTAGCTGTGCTGAAATGCAGCTGTAATGTAGCTGTGCTGTAATGTAGCTGTGTTATAGTGAAGCTGTAATGTAGCTGTGCTGTAATGTAGCTGTGCTGTAATGTAGCTGTGCTGTAATGTAACAGTGCTGTAATGTAGCTGTAATGTAGTTGTGCTGTAATGTAATTGTGCTGTAATGTAGCTGTGCTGTAATGGAGCTGTAATGTAACTGTGCTGTAATGTAGCTGTGCTGTAATTGTGGTGTAATGTCACTGTAATGTAGCTGTAATGTAATTGTCCTGTAATGTAGCTGTGCTGTAATGTAGCTGTGCTGTAATGTAGCTGTGCTGTAATGTAATTGTGCTCTAATGTAGCTGTACTGTAATGTAGCTGTAATGTAGCTGTAATGTAGCTGTGCTGTAATGTAGCTGTAATGTAGCTGTGCTGTAATGTAGCTGTAATGTAATGTAGCTGTGCTGTAATGTAATTGTGCTCTAATGTAGCTGTACTGTAATGTAGCTGTAATGTAGCTGTAATGTAGCTGTGCTGTAATGTAGCTGTAATGTAGCTGTGCTGTGATGTAGCTGTAATGTAGCCGTGCTGTAATGTAGCTATAATGTAGCTGTGCTGTGATGTAGCTGTAATGTAGCTGTGCTGTAATGTAGCTGTAATGTAGCTGTGCTGTAATGTAGCTGTAATGTAGCTGTGCTGTGATGTACCTATAATGTAGCTGTGCTGTAATGTAGCTATAATGTAGCTGTGCTGTAATGTAGCTGTAATGTAGCTGTAATGTAGCTGTGCTGTAATGTAGCTGTGCTGTAATGTAGCTGTAATGTAGCTGTGCTGTAATGTAGCTGTGCTGTACTGTAGCTGTAATGTAGCTGTGCTGTAATGTAGCTGTAATGTAGCTGTGCTGTAATGTAGCTGTAATGTAGCTGTGCTGTGATGTACCTATAATGTAGCTGTGCTGTAATGTAGCTGTAATGTAGCTGTGCTGTAATGTAGCTGTAATGTAGCTGTGCTGTGATGTAGCTGTAATGTAGCTGTGCTGTAATGTAGCTGTAATGTAGCTGTGCTGTAATGTAGCTGTAATGTAGCTGTGCTGTGATGTAGCTGTAATGTAGCTGTGCTGTAATGTAGCTGTAATGTAGCTGTGCTGTAATGTAATTGTGCTGTAATGTAGCTGTGCTGTAATGTAGCTGTAATGTAGCTGTAATGTAGCTGTGCTGTAATGTAGCTGTAATGTAGCTGTGCTGTAATGTAGCTGTAATGTAGCTGTGCTGTGATGTAGCTGTAATGTAGCTGTGCTGTAATGTAGCTGTAATGTAGCTGTGCTGTGATGTAGCTGTAATGTAGCTGTGCTGTGATGTACCTATAATGTAGCTGTGCTGTAATGTAGCTGTAATGTAGCTGTGCTGTGATGTAGCTGTAATGTAGCTGTGCTGTAATGTAGCTGTAATGTAGCTGTGCTGTGATGTAGCTGTAATGTAGCTGTGCTGTAATGTAGCTGTAATGTAGCTGTGCTGTGATGTACCTATAATGTAGCTGTGCTGTAATGTAGCTGTAATGTAGCTGTGCTGTAATGTAGCTGTGCTGTACTGTAGCTGTAATGTAGCTGTGCTGTAATGTAGCTGTGCTGTAATGTAGCTGTAATGTAACTGTGCTGTAATGTAGCTGTGCCGTAATGTAGCTGTAATGTAGCTGTGCTGTAATGTAGCTGTGCTGTAATTGTGCTGTGCTGTAATTGTGCTGTAATGTAGCTGTGCTGCAATGTAGCTGTGCTGTAATGTAGCTGTAATGTAGCTGTGCTGCAATGTAGCTGTGCTGAAATGCAGCTGTAATGTAGCTGTGCTGTAATGGAGCTGTGCTATAGTGAAGCTGTAATGTAGCTGTGCTGTAATGTAGCTGTGCTGTAATGTAGCTGTGCTGTAATGTAACAGTGCTGTAATGTAGCTGTAATGTAGTTGTGCTGTAATGTAATTGTGCTGTAATGTAGCTGTGCTGTAATGTAGCTGTAATGTAACTGTGCTGTAATGTAGCTGTGCTGTAATTGTGGTGTAATGTCACTGTAATGTAGCTGTAATGTAATTGTCCTGTAATGTAGCTGTGCTGTAATGTAGCTGTGCTGTAATGTAGCTGTGCTGTAATGTAATTGTGCTCTAATGTAGCTGTACTGTAATGTAGCTGTAATGTAGCTGTAATGTAGCTGTGCTGTAATGTAGCTGTAATGTAGCTGTGCTGTAATGTAGCTGTAATGTAATGTAGCTGTAATGTAACTGTGCTGTAATGTAGCTGTGCCGTAATGTAGCTGTAATGTAGCTGTGCTGTAATGTAGCTGTGCTGTAATTGTGCTGTGCTGTAATTGTGCTGTAATGTAGCTGTGCTGCAATGTAGCTGTGCTGTAATGTAGCTGTAATGTAGCTGTAATGTAGCTGTGCTGCAATGTAGCTGTGCTGAAATGCAGCTGTAATGTAGCTGTGCTGTAATGTAGCTGTGCTATAGTGAAGCTGTAATGTAGCTGTGCTGTAATGTAGCTGTGCTGTAATGTAGCTGTGCTGTAATGTAACAGTGCTGTAATGTAGCTGTAATGTAGTTGTGCTGTAATGTAATTGTGCTGTAATGTAGCTGTGCTGTAATGGAGCTGTAATGTAACTGTGCTGTAATGTAGCTGTGCTGTAATTGTGGTGTAATGTCACTGTAATGTAGCTGTAATGTAATTGTCCTGTAATGTAGCTGTGCTGTAATGTAGCTGTGCTGTAATGTAATTGTGCTCTAATGTAGCTGTACTGTAATGTAGCTGTAATGTAGCTGTAATGTAGCTGTGCTGTAATGTAGCTGTAATGTAGCTGTGCTGTAATGTACCTGTAATGTAATGTAGCTGTGCTGTAATGTAATTGTGCTCTAATGTAGCTGTACTGTAATGTAGCTGTAATGTAGCTGTAATGTAGCTGTGCTGTGATGTACCTATAATGTAGCTGTGCTGTAATGTAGCTGTAATGTAGCTGTGCTGTAATGTAGCTGTGCTGTACTGTAGCTGTAATGTAGCTGTGCTGTAATGTAGCTGTAATGTAGCTGTGCTGTAATGTAGCTGTAATGTAGCTGTGCTGTGATGTACCTATAATGTAGCTGTGCTGTAATGTAGCTGTAATGTAGCTGTGCTGTGATGTAGCTGTAATGTAGCTGTGCTGTGATGTAGCTGTAATGTAGCTGTGCTGTAATGTAGCTGTAATGTAATGTAGCTGTGCTGTAATGTAGCTGTAATGTAGCTGTGCTGTAATGTAGCTGTAATGTAGCTGTGCTGTGATGTACCTATAATGTAGCTGTGCTGTAATGTAGCTGTAATGTAGCTGTGCTGTGATGTAGCTGTAATGTAGCTGTGCTGTGATGTAGCTGTAATGTAGCTGTGCTGTAATGTAGCTGTAATGTAGCTGTGCTGTAATGTAGCTGTAATGTAGCTGTGCTGTGATGTAGCTGTAATGTAGCTGTGCTGTAATGTAGCTGTAATGTAGCTGTGCTGTAATGTAATTGTGCTGTAATGTAGCTGTGCTGTAATGTAGCTGTAATGTAGCTGTAATGTTGCTGTGCTGTAATGCAGCTGTAATGTAGCTGTGCTGTAATGTAGCTGTAATGTAGCTGTGCTGTGATGTAGCTGTAATGTAGCTGTGCTGTAATGTAGCTGTAATGTAGCTGTGCTGTGATGTAGCTGTAATGTAGCTGTGCTGTGATGTACCTATAATGTAGCTGTGCTGTAATGTAGCTGTAATGTAGCTGTGCTGTGATGTAGCTGTAATGTAGCTGTGCTGTAATGTAGCTGTAATGTAGCTGTGCTGTAATGTAGCTGTAATGCAGTGTTTGCAGTGATGTAGCTGTAATGTAGCTGTGCTGTGATGTACCTATAATGTAGCTGTGCTGTAATGTAGCTGTAATGTAGCTGTACTGTAATGTAGCTGTAATGTAGCTGTGTTGTGATGTACCTATAATGTAGCTGTGCTG
This sequence comes from Colossoma macropomum, assembly GCF_904425465.1. Classification (NCBI taxonomy): domain Eukaryota; kingdom Metazoa; phylum Chordata; class Actinopteri; order Characiformes; family Serrasalmidae; genus Colossoma; species Colossoma macropomum. The sequence goes on along the minus strand of NW_023494793.1, from coordinate 747,658 downwards.
TAATGTAGCTGTAATGTAGCTGTGCTGTGATGTAGCTGTAATGTAGCTGTGCTGTGATGTAGCTGTAATGTAGCTGTGCTGTGATGTAGCTGTAATGTAGCTGTGCTGTAATGTAGCTGTAATGCAGTGTTTGCAGTGACAGTGCTGGGTGAGGACAGTGCAGTGCAGTAGTAAGTAGTGACTGAAGACCTGAAGCTGCAGCTCTAACAGATCCAGCACTGAGGAATAAATCAACTTTACTTGGCTCTGACAATATGACATGTTATTAACACTGCTTATCATGCATTAACAATTCATAATGCATAATAAACATGGCTATAATGCCTTATGAATGCATTATAACATGTTATGAATGTGTGTATCGATGCTCATAGACATGATATTCATAAAAGGTCTAGACAAGTGAATTTCTACATTGTAAATTCATCCACCTGAACTGCTGCACTGTTAGATAATCCTGCAGAGGAAACCGCCTCTCTTTGACCTCTGATCTCTATGACCCTTCTCTGTGACTCTCAGGGTTTCACCTGTGCACAGGTTACTGAGTGATGTCAGAGTGTTCGAACATATTGACCAACAATCAATACAGTGGACACCAACAGATGCGGCTGTGTTTGATTTGAACTTTCACAGTTTCTCTGACAGAAGCCTGGAGGCTCATAGTCCAGCCTGCAAAAAGGAGAAACAGCTGGAAGTGCACAGTGTCTTCTGCAACACTGTGAAACATCTGGAAATGTATAGTGTCTTCTACTACAATGAAACATCTGGAAGTAAACAGTTTTTTTCTCCAAAAGTGTGAAACATCTGGAAGTGCACAGTGTGTTCTACAACAGTGTGAAACATCTGGAAGTGCACAGTGTGTTCTACAACAGTGTGAAACATCTGGAACCCTTCAGGTTCTTCTGCGAGTCCGTCTGAAGGCTCGTCCTTTGAAAGCTCTGGTGATTTTGGCCCAGATCACACTGAGAACTCAGTTAAAGCAGATCAGACGGTTTAAGACTCTCTACAGCAGACAGAGTAAATAACGAGCTTTAATGACTCGGACTAACGAGGGGCTTCCAGTCACGCCCTCCACACACACATCACACCCGGCACAACATCTGACTACAGGCTGTAAAACACTTTGAAACACTACAAAACACTTTAAACGAGTATAAAGTCTGTTACTGACTCCATTAATAATCCAGTCAGACTGTGAAAAATGTAGCAGAGAAATGTAATAATTGATGAATGTAGTTGTACATTTATTAGATGTTACAGTGAGAAAAACTCAAAAAGCCTGAAACCATCACACACTTCAAAGACATTAGAGAGAGAGAGAGAGAGATCTAGAGCGAGACAGAGAGAGAGAGAGAGAGAGAAATTGATCCTGAGCTGAAAGCTGATTTTTTACATTGATCTCTCATTAACAACATTTTACAGAGCGCTTAACTTTCACCCTCAGCTGAACATCGTACGTCTAATCTCTCTCTCTCTTCATATCTGTCTCTCTCTATCTGTATCTCTCTCTCTCTCAGTTTCAGTTTAGTAAGCTTTATTGTCAGGACCATATTTATACACAGTATGGCCAAAGCATCATCAAAAGGCAGGATTAAACATTTAAAACATTTAAAACATTTAACGATTTAAGAAGCCTCAGTTCTACAGGAAGAGAGATCAACAACAATAATGGTATTTTTTCTCTGTCTCTATTTGAGCTCCTGGACAGAGCGCTCAGAGGGCTGGGTCCTCTATTCAAGCTCCTGGACAGAGTGCTCAGAGGGCTGGGTCCTATATTTGAGCTCCTGGACAGAGCGCTGGGTCCTCTATTTGAGCTCCTGGACAGAGTGCTCAGAGGGCTGGGTCCTCTATTTGAGCTCCTGGACAGAGCGCTGGATCCTCTATTTGAGCTCCTGGATAGAGTGCTCAGAGGTCTTGGTCCTCTATTCGAGCTCCTGGACAGAGTCCTCAGAGGGCTGGGTCCTCTGTTCGAGCTCCTGGACAGAGTCCTCAGAGGGCTGGGTCCTCTTTTCGAGCTCCTGGACAGAGTGCTCAGAGGGCTGGGTCCTCTTTTCGAGCTCCTGGACAGAGTGCTCAGAGGGCTGGGTCCTCTTTTCGAGCTCCTGGACAGAGTCCTCAGAGGGCTGGGTCCTCTTTTCGAGCTCCTGGACAGAGTCCTTAGAGGGCTGGGTCCTCTTTTCGAGCTCCTGGACAGAGTGCTCAGAGGGCTGGGTCCTCTATTCGAGCTCCTGGACAGAGTGCTCAGAGGGCTGGGTCCTCTGTTCGAGCTCCTGGACAGAGTGCTCAGAGGGCTGGGTCCTCTGTTCGAGCTCCTGGACAGAGTGCTCAGAGGGCTGGGTCCTCTTTTCGAGCTCCTGGACAGAGTGCTCAGAGGGCTGGGTCCTCTGTTCGAGCTCCTGGACTGAGTGCTCAGAGGGCTGGGTCCTCTGTTCGAGCTCCTGGACTGAGTGCTCAGAGGGCTGGGTCCTCTGTTCGAGCTCCTGGACAGAGTGCTCAGAGGGCTGGGTCCTCTGTTCGAGCTCCTGGACAGAGTGCTCAGAGGGCTGGGTCCTCTGTTCAGGGTCCTGGATTTTTCCTGAATTTTTTATGGTGTATCTACTGACTCTAAATAAACATCACTGAAGTTTCTCAGTAGGTTGATTTCTTTTCTCCTGCCTTAAAGCGATAGTTCAGCAGAAAATCGATTTAGTCGATCAGCTCAGACGTGTTCAAAGTCTGAAGTTCACTCATTTAGTTTTAGCTCTGGAGCTACAAGGTTAATGTAGCAAATAATGGAAACTTCCGTTTATCATCACTGATCTGAAGAACAAACTGATCAAACAGAATCACCTTCAGAACAGATTAGACTCTCAGACTTATTAGTCTTTCACACGAGCTCGTTTAGAAAACCTGCACACGTACGAGCGCGTTAGCATTTATCTTCAAACAAACGTTTTAGTCGCAGCTGAGAGCAGTTCTCTTTAATCTGACTGATTAAACTGTCAGCACACTGCAAAACATCTTAAATCTGTTCAATATAGCTAAAATTTCTCATTATGAAATTATTCTAAGATTATTGCAAAATTATTTCAATTATTTATAGACATTTGTACTTGTTTTAAGCAATTTAATCTCATAAAATTGTCTCAATTAGCAGCATTATTTATCGGCCGTTCACTCGTTTATCCAACATTGTTCACTCGTCTGTTCCTTCATTCACGCGTTGCTTCATCCATCTGTCCGTCTGTCCATCTTCATCCATCTGTGACCTTTTTCGTCCAGTTTGTGTCGCATAAAAGCTGGATAATGATGTTGGTTCTGTTTGAGGGGCGGAGCTGGCTAGGAGTGTTGGACAGGGAGCTGTCAATCAAGCTGCTCATTAGCCACACCCACACAGCTCTCAGACGGGTCTGATCAGCATGTTTAGGCTGTGTTTTATCATATTTATGTCTTATATGTTTTATTCAGGTTTTGCTGGATGTTTAATATAACATGTAATTTTAGTATCATACATTTTTAATATTTTACTCCGAGACTTCAAAACATCTCAGTGCACAAAATTAAATTTAAAATCTCTGGAAAAACGTTGAATAATCTTAGAATATTCTTACAACAAACTTACAATGGGAAATATTGATTTATTGATTGGATTTAAGGTGTTTTCAAACAAGCTGTTTGTGTAATCCCGACTTGCTGCTTGGCTTAGTGTATTGTCTGATGTGAGATGTTCTACTGTGCTGTTCTGCTCTCAGTTTCACAGAAATGTCTATATTTACACAGAATTGTATGTAGAATCCATTAAGTTTTGTGTGAAAATATGAGCAAAACCACTGAGAGGCTAGCATCAATGCTAATAACGTTAGCACTAGCTTCCTTACCTTAGTGACTTGTTTACAGAGTAATAATTCTAAAAACATCAATCGATACATCAGCATATCAATCAACACTGTTAAAAAAGACGGTTCTTCAGGGGTTCTTTAGTAAAGGCAATGGCTCTATTTAGAGCCATGAGTTCTATATAGAACTATTCCATGCTTAAACAGTTCTCTGCATGGTGAAATAGTTCTTCAGATTGATGGAGAATGTGTTGTACATAGTTCTGTAATAGTTCAGTATAGCACCATAAAGGGTTCTTCTGCTTAGCAGAACCCTTTTTGCTGCTATACAGAACCATACACAACACATTCTCCATCAATCCGAAGAACGTCTTCACCATGCAAAGAACATTTTGAGCATGAAGTCATTCTTTTAGCATTCATGGTTCTATACAGAACCTTTCCCCTTACCAAAGAACCCTTGAAGAACCGTCCTCTTTAACAGTGTAGTCTCTCTGCTGCTGTTGTTGTTGGTGTAACAGTGCTTGGTGACTTTATCTTCACCTGGAAGAGTAAAGAATGTGTTGAATAGTCATTGGCTTTGGCTGTAAGTGTCCACAGAGACAGAGGAGAACACCCTCGAGTACCACTAGATCCCAGTCTTGAGAACCAAAAACCATAAAACTGGACCCTTTGGTACATGATGGCCAGTGGAAAAAGCACAGCTCCAGTTTTCTGGTTCTAAAGGTTCCACAACCTTAGTGCAGTGAATGTGTTCTGTACAGATTCAGTAAAGAAGATTTAGGAGACTCAGAGAGATTTACAGTGTTTATACTCACACAGAGGATACACACAAAGTGACTTAGTTCAATTATTGATTGATTGATTGATTGATTGATTGATTGATTGATTAATTGACTCTGAAATCCATTCATAAATGAACTTTTTTGTTTAAAAACCCAGCACAGCATGAATTCAGTGGTGGTCTAAGCTGGTTTGTGCTGGTCTGCTGCTGGTTTAGCTGCTCACCCAGCATAGTCACACTGGTTGACCAGCATACCAGCATCCAAAACACAACACATGCTGGTTTTGCTGGTGACCAGCCACCATCTTGTTCTAGCAGGGACTATATCAGATGGAGACGTTAAAGGGAGAGTTCAGTCCACAATGCTGATGCTGCTAACATGGTGACATCATGATATCTGGTCGCTGCTTACTTGCATTCATCATTAGCACACTTTAAAAAGATGGTTCTTTAAGGGTTCTTTAGTAAAGACTGGCTCTATATATAGAACCATGAACACTCAAAGAAATGGTGAAATGTTTTTTTTCAGATTGATGGACAATGTGTTGTATACGGTTCTATACAGCAGCAAAAAGCGTTCTGCTATTGTTATGATGTCAAGCCTGTATACAATAGAAGAACCCTTTTTGGTTCTGTATAGAACCTCTATTCTGTACATCATTCAAAACTTCTGCACAACTAAATGTTATTTCACAGAGGTTCTGCATTCTAGATAAACTCACCGAGTCAGAACTGTTCACAGTGGTGGTGATAGGAACCAGACGTCCCCCTCTAAAAGCTCCCTCACAGAAAGTTCCTACATGAAATGGTTATGAATTCACTGCCTGATGACTGAGACGCTGTTTTATGATAGTTTGGAGAACTTAAACTCCATTCATGGTGGAGGGATACATGCAGGGCACTGTGAGGCAAAATAGTCCCCAAAGAAAACTTATTATTTCAGATTTTCCACTATTTCCCATCATCAACATTCCATATAAACTCAGAAGACTCGTGTAGGTTCACTGGTGGTTCTGGATAGTAAATAAAATGTCTATATCTGTGTTGTAGTCATGGCGACCCCTGGTTCCTATCACCACCACTGTAAAGACGTCTGAACCATTTCACACCAAACCTCTCTGAGTTACTCTGATTACACCTCAATGACTGAAATTAGGGAAGATTCTCAGTGGAATTCCTGTTTAAACACTGCTAAAGATTCGGCTCCACCGCTGTGATTGTTTATTGCCTTTGGTTTCCACGGTTACAGCGCCGAGATAACTAAGTGTAAAGGCCCAATAACGGCACTGATACTGAGTGGAAATGAGGTTTGAATGAGTTCGTTTATTTTCAGACTTTATCTTCAGACTGACCACACTGCTGACCTTCACCATCACAGAGCTGCTCCACTGCTCTGACTCCTACAGGACCTGAGAGAGAGCAGTGTCTCACGTACAGAGCAGTGAGAAAGCAGAACACAGACAGGAACGCAGAACCAATGAAGCGGATCAGATCAGAGATTTCTGTCCATTACTGCGTCCGAATGAGTTCACAGAGCGTCCAGTCAGACTCTGACCGTGTTTGTGTCCTTCTCGCTCCGATCGCGTTCAGCCCTGAACTCGGCTGCTCCTCATTAGCCTCATCGTCTGACCACAGGCTTTAAGACCGGACACAGTAAACCAATCTCACAGTTTATTACTGATCAATCAGATCCATAACGACAGAGAGGAGCAGGGTGATAATGACCACAGTCCATAACTGACCACTACTGAGTCCAGCACAGATAGCGAGATGGAGGCATCATCATCATCATCAACTTGATAACCTCTCATTATTCAATTACTCTAATTAATCAATAAGTCTGTTCATTTTAGAATTTTTGAATAATTAAAAACTCTCAGAATCAATAATTTGAGATTAACTGGTGACCTCAGAATCATTGATAGTCTTAAATTAATTAATTAATCAACTACCCAGATCAATCGGTAGTACAGATTGATCTATAATTTTGATTAATCAAAAACTCTGATAATCAGTAACAACTCTCGCTAACAATAATCCCAGATTGTTTGATAATCTGAAATTAGTCTTCAACAATCAGATTAATCAATAACTGATTATTCGGCAACTCTTTAATCACTGACCCAGATTAATCAGCTGTGACTAATTATCAACTCAGTTTCATCAATGATACTGCTTGATTAAAAACCCTGATAATCAATTATCTCAGATTAATTAATGACTGATTAATTTACAACTCTGATTAATCGATAACCTTCCTTAGATTAAGCGATAACAGATTAGCCGATAACCTCAGATTAATCAAGAACTACGATTAACCAATAATTCAGATTAATCATTGCCTATGATTAACCTACAACTTCAAATCGATCAATAACTGATTATACATCAACTCGGATTAATCAATTTTCCAGATTAATTGTCAACTGTAGTTAATAATCAACTCTGTTTAATTGATAGTTCTGCTTGATCAAAAACTGTGCTAATCAGTAACCGTAGATTAATCAATAATTCCCCAAACTAATAACCTCAGATTTATCAATGACCTTCCTTATATTAAGCAATAACTCTGATTAGCTGATAACCTCAGATTAATCAAGAACTATGATTAACCAATAATTCAGATTAATCAGTGACTGATTAATCTACAACCTCAAATTAATCAATAACTCATTATTTATCATCTCAGATTAATTGATTTCCCAGAATAATCATCAACTGTGATTAATCATCAGTTTAATCGACAATCATGCTTGATCAAAAACCCTGATAATCAATAAACCTGTATTAACCAATAACTCCCATTAACTAATAACCTCAGATTAATCGATGACTGATTACTTTAAAACTCTGATTAATCAATGATCTTCCTTAGATTAAGCGATAACTCTGATTAGCCGATAACCTCAAATTAATCGAGAACTATGATTAATCATTAATCCAGATTAATCAGTGACTGTGATTCATTTATCTCTTCAGATTAATCAATACGTCTGATCGGTCACTGTCTGCTGAACCTGCACCTGAGCATTTTCCTGAAGGCATTCTGGAAGTCTCTGTTGAAGTAGGCGTAAATGATGGGGTTGAGGAGGGAGTTGGCGTAACCCAGCCAGTTAATGACGGCGCCCAGCCAGGCGGGCATGGAGCAGCTGGAGCCGCAGAAGGGCAGCACCAGCGCCACGATGAAGAAGGGCAGCCAGCACAGGATGAAGGTGCCCATGATGATGCCCAGCGTCTTCACCGTCCGCCTCTCCCGAGCCAGCGCCCTCCGCCTGGCATCTCCACAACCTCCACCTCCACCCTCAGCCTGAGGCTGGTTGGGCAGCGCCAGGTGCAGCTTGGATGCTCCACGCCCTCCAGAGCCAGGTAAGAGTTTGGTGCCCGTCCCAGATCCGTTGGCACATGAGGGTCCGTTCACCGGAGACACAGTGAAGCACAGCTGTGTACGAGAATCCTCGGTCTTCATCTTTGGCTCTGAGTCAGTCTCAATGCCCTCTGGAGTGCCCACACTGGTGCCCTCTGAAGTGCCCATTCTGGTGCCCTCTGGAGTGCCCATCCTGGTGCCCTCTGGAGTGCCAGAGCTGGATCCATCTGGTGTGCTCATCCTGGTGACCTCTGGACTACCCATCCTGGTGTCCCCTGGAGTGCTCTCTCTAGTGCCCTCTGGAGTGCCCACCCTGGTGCCCGCCTCTGAGGTGCATGCCACTGTGTTCACCGGCGACACAGCGACACACAAATGTGTACGAGACCCCTCCTTCTCGTCCCTCTTCATCTTTAGCCTCAACCTGGTGCCCATCCTGGTGCCCTTTTTAGTGCTTGTCCCGGTCCCGTTGGTGCATGTGACTCCATTCACTGGCAGCATGGTGGCGCTAGACTTCTCCTTCTGCTTCTTCATCTTCATCCTGTCGGTGGACTTCCTGGCACTCCGGCGAATGCGGAACCGGGCCGCCCGGAATATCCGGCCGTACAGGACCAGCATGAGCGCCAGCGGGATGTAGAACGCCCCGAAGGTGGAGAAGATGGTGTAGGCTGGGTCCTGGCTGATGGTGCACTCCAGTGGGTTGGCGCGGTCCTCTGGCGTCCTCCAGCCCAGCACTGGTGGGATGGAGATGGAGAACCCGATCAGCCAGGTCAGGCTGATCAGCATGGCGGCGCGGCACAGCGTCCTGCGGGTCATGTAGCCCACCGGGTCGGTGATGGCCCAGTAGCGGTCCAGGGCGATGGCGCACAGGTGCAGGATGGACGAGGTGCAGCACAGCACGTCCAGAGCGATGAACAGGTCGCAGGCCGCTTGGCCCAGAGTCCAGCGCTGCAGAACCTGGTACAGCGCCGCCATGGGCAGCACCAGAACCGACACCAGCAGGTCCGCCACGGCCAGAGAGCCGATCAGATAGTTGTTGATGGTCTGCAGGGAGCGCTCGAGAGCGATGGCCGCGATCACGCACGCGTTACCGACGATGGACATAAGGATCAGCGCGCCGAGGAGGAGAGACGTCAGAACCTCGCCGGAACCGAAGCCGGAACCGGACCTGGAAGCAGACCAGTTGCGCGCCGCCAAATCCGTGCTGTTGGTCTCCATGTGGTCAGTCTGGCTGCGTCCAAAACCACATACTACACTGAGCTGCGCTGTGTTACAATTCACTGCTTTATTTCTCAGACATGCTCTTTAATGTGCATATCCTAGGACGCGCGCGTTTCCGTTCTCTTCTCGCGCGCAGCTGGCTCTCGGTCCCGTGCGCGGCGCATCACCGCGGTCCCGCACGCGCGCTTTTATAAGAGCGCCGGTGGCGCGAGGAGAGAGAGCGAGACCGTGCGTCACTCACCGAGACCCGCGCGCATCAGCGGCAGCATCACGAGCCGAGGGAGAGAGAGAGCGCGCGCGGCGAAACACTTCAGAGGACTGCTGCGAGTCTGAGTGCTGCTGAGTCTCGCGCTCTGAGGGAGGGAGGGAGCTCGAGCGCAATTTATTGGAGACCGCTGACTTGACGTCACTGAGCATAACCGCTAAACGCTGCCTTATACATACATTATATATATATATATATGAAACAAGCAAAACTGTCTGAGATCATTTTACTTGAAAGAAGTTAAAAATGTCTAAAATAAGTTTAATAATCTTATAATAAGGTAAACAGGTAAAAATGTACTGACTGGATTTAAGATCATTTCACTTATTTGCAGTGTATTCATGGTGGAGGGATACATGCAGGGCGCTGTGAGGCAAAATAGTCCCCAAAGAAAACTTATTATTTCAGATTTTCCACTATTTTCCATCATCAACATTCCATATAAACTCAGAAGACTCGTGTAGGTTCACTGGTGGTTCTGGATAGTAAATAAAATGTCTATATTTGTGTTGTAGTCATGGCGACCCCTGGTTCCTATCACCACTGTAAAGACATCTGAACCATTTCACACCAAACCACTCTGAACCTCTCTGTTTACACTTCACACACTGAGTTATGGAGGAAAGTTTGAAAAGTTGGTGGAGTTTTCCTTAAACTGGCTTTTCAGAATTTCTGCATATTTCAGTGGATGACAATGTTTAATATGAACAGAAACACAAAGTAACAAGGTGGAAAACTCATATAAAAGTATAATAAACACTGGATGATGTCACTCATGAACACCTACACAAGTGTGTGATTACAGAAGAGCTTCATACATTCATTCAAAAAAGTTAATCTGTTAAAAATTAACTACATTTATCAGCCAGATTAGGTTATTTTTCTGCACTTTAGATGCATAAAAATCATTTAAAGAAAAGAATTTCTAAACTGTGTTTATTTGATTATTTGATATCACAGTAATTCCACTGATTTTTCTCAAAGTTGTTGACCATTCAGGGTTGAAATGTAAACACAGTCAATATAAAACAGTGTCTCAGTCATCAGGCAGTGAATTCATAACCATTTCATGTAGGAACTTTCTGTGAGGGAGCTTTTAGAGGTGGACATCTGGTTCCTATCACCACCACTGTGAACAGTTCTGACTAGATAAGTTTATCTAGAACGGAGCGTTTCACACCAAACCGCTCTGAACCACTCTGACCCGCTCTGACCCGCTCTGACCCGCTCTGACCCACTCTGTTTACATCTTAACCACTTAATTATGCAGGAATTATGAAAAAATGCCCTTTAACTATCACCAAAACTCTCCATTGTTTACAGTCACCGTTCAAACCTGGTTATCTAATCAATCCTTCACTGCTGTCGGAATTGAACAAATCTAACAAATCAATAACTTTATTGAAACAGCACATTGTGACTGCTGACTGCTGTATTTATGTTTATTTGTATTAATTCTAATGTTATATTGTGTTTTACTGGAACAAATCGTACTTACTGCCCAGGGAAATAGCTTCAAACGAGAGAGAACATGAGAGCATGTTTATGTTTCAGCACCGTGGACAGCGCCCTGGACTCTGCTGCCCCCTGCTGGTCAACGCACCGCACTGCTGCTCATCCACAGGTTTGGTTACTCACATTCACTGAATTTCCTGTCTTTCTGTACCGTGTGGATGGATTGATCCTTTTCTAATAATCAGCGCTTTCAACTAACTATATTGTATAGTAAAACAATCTATTTTGTTCTATTTTAGTCATTAATAATAATTTTGCTGGGTTTAATTTGTGCTGTTGTGCTTTACTGTTGTTCAACACTCCCACTTTGTAGCTCCAGCACTTTATTTTAGACCAAAATGATCCCAAAATAGAGAAAAACTAAAGTTTCTTATTTAATGGCCCCTTATTTGAATTTTCCGTTCCACCTTAAATGGTGCAACTTTAGTTTGTTATTCAACACTGCAAAAAATAATATCACAGCAAGTGAAAACATCTAAAATCCAGTTAACATATCTAATATTCCTCACTACAATATCATTGAAAAAATATTATAAGATTATTTAACTTATTTCGAGACATTTTTACTTGTTTTGATTGATTCTGCCTTATAAAAGTGTCCTATTCTGTTGGCAGATCATTTACTTGCTTCGAGAAATAATGAAGATAATTTTGCTTATTTTAGGAAATAATGGATAAAACAAGTAAAATGATCTGCCAAAGGAATGCGACACTTTTATGAGATGAAAATTACTCAAAACAAGTAAAAAGTCTAGGAATAATTTCAATAATCCTGTAATTTTCTTATGACAGTGTCATAATGAGAAATATTAGACATATTGGCTAGATTTACTAGCTAAGATACCCTTTTTTTGCAGTGAACAACACCTTATTTGAATTTCCATTCCACCTTAAATGGTGCAGCTGTTACAGAAAGAAAATAAGAAACTTAACTGTAAACTGTTCCATTTAATGTGGAATGAAAAATGTTCACTGCAAAAAAGAAACTGCAGTTTGTTGGACTCTAACTGCACCATTTAAGGAGGAATGGACCAGTTCCAGCCCCATAGTTGTGCAGACGGATTCTGGATGTGAGAAAAAGTGACACTACAGAGGGAAATAAATCAGGCTGAGTGAAAATCGAGCCCCACATTAGCAGTCACAGTGCATTCAAGCTGAAATCTCCTCCTCGATTTGCATACAAGAGAAAAATATGAGCATGATCTGAGAATAATCACACAGTCTGCCTGCATTACAGCGGACGTGGCCTGACTGTATATGACAGAATTACATATTTATGACAGAGTTAATAATTTATTAGGCGTGACTCTGTTTGGGTCACTGAGCAGATTAAAATCAGCAGCGGCCTGACCGTGACGGCACACGCAGCCAATTCCTCCATTCACATTCATCAATAGTCATTAGTTTTAAGATGAGTTACAGCCTCATTGTGCTAGAAATCGCAGTGATTCGGACGGTCAGTGGAGGGACGTTTACGAAAACAGTGGGTGAATAATCAACAGTTCCATCACTTCACATACAGAATATTTTGCAAATGTACAGTTTTATCTGCAAAAGAAAATCATCCATTATAGATCATATCTGTACTCTGCACAGAGACTTTCCTCAAAAATAAAAGAATGATGCAGTGCTGCATAAAGGATGAGGAACACTTCATCATTTTGTGCATTTCTACATAAATATGATCTAAAATATAATCAGAACTTTAATTAATCATAACAATAGATAAAGAGAACCCACTTAAACGAATAACACAATCCAGTTATAATCCAGTACATTAATCCAGCTATTAATCACAGTGACCCAACATTAAATGTTTGTGTTGGTAAAGATGTGTGACCCTCTAGAATGGTCAGTTTGGTGAAGGTGATAAAGAGGGTCAGGAGGTTCAATCAACTTGATGACAGTCAGGTGTGAACATCGCTGACCCCACCCCATTTAAAGAACCTGAATCTTCACCATCAGAGTCTGTTCTTTAACACACGTTTACATAATCATACCATGTTTCAGTCTAATGAGATCTCTGAGGACCTCAGAAGAACATTTCCAAACTCATTAGGCTGGAAGATGTTCCAAAACTATTTCTGACGAGTTTACACAGTGACAGGCAGATTGACAAATGGAGGAAATTCCACAGCCCTGTTACTCTTTCCAGGAGTGGACGGCCAACAAAAATGACTGCAAGACTAAGGTGGAGAATATTCCAATAGATCACAAAGACCCCAGGCTAACATCTAAAGATCTGCAGGCCTCTAAACTAGTTAACGTCAGAGTCCACCATCAGTAAAACACTGAACAAGAATAGTGCAGTAAGAGGGTCTCAGAAGAAACTCAGATAGGTTACAGTTCTGGGGTCGTATTACTGAAACTACGTAACTCTGAAATCTGATCTGTTTAGTCTCCATGACGACTTCAGTATGGACTGAATTTAGGACAGTAGCTATTACAGAATAACAGTACCCTTGAAGTACAATGCCAAGTCCCCCTAAAGGACAATGCCAAGTCCCCCTAAAGTACAATGCCAAGTCCCCCTAAAGGACAATGCCAAGTCCCCCTAAAGTACAATGCCAAGTCCCCCTAAAGTACAATGCCAAGTCCCCCTAAAGTACAATGCCAAGTCCCCCTAAAGTACAATGCCAAGTCCCCCTAAAGTACAATGCAAAGGACCTCAATATACAGTGCGAATTTTGTGCAAATGTGCATTGCAACATAAATCAGTTTGAAGGGAAAACCCCCAATTTTTTAAATCCCCCATAACTCAGTGTGTGAGGTGTAAACAGAGAGATTCAGAGTGGTTTGGTGTGAAATGGTTCAGATGTCTTTACAGTGGTGCTGATAGGAACCAGGGGTCGCCATGACTACAACACAAATATAGACATTTTATTTACTATCCAGAACCACCAGTGAACCTACACGAGTCTTCTGAGCTTATATGAATGTTGATGATGGAAAATAGTGGAAAATCTGAAATAATAAGTTTTCTTTGGGGGCTATTTTGCCTCACAGCGCCCTGCATGTATCCCTCCACCATGAATGGAGTTTAAGTTCTCTAAACTATCATAAAACAGTGTCTCAGTCATCAGGCACTGAATTCATAACCATTTCATGTAGGAACTTTCTGTGAGGGAGCTTTTAGAGGTGGACGTCTGGTTCCTATCAGCACCACTGTGAACAGTTCTGACTCTAGTATGATGCACGTCACCAAATCACTCTGAATGATTTTGTTTAGATGTAAACCATTTAGTTATGCAGAAATTCTGAAAAAATCTGTGGAATTTCCCTGTAAATAGAGTTGAATCCTTCTGTCTCTGTGAATGTGAATGAGGACGAAGCTCCTAAATCACCACTCATTCCATTGAACACTGTCCGGCTCTTCCTACACACTGCTGGTCATTTCTAAAGCTCAGGCGCGGAGCACGTCCTCTGAAAAGCTGTCTCTGGTCATTTCATCTAATTTTCCCGTCCTTTTCTGTGTACAATGCGTGTATTGTGGCTGTAAAGGCCTCGAGGACAATCAGCCCGCTGAACTGTCGCTATAGAGGGGCTCCTGTGGGGGCCGGACTTTGTCAACATTGCAAAACAGCGCAATCCCGCTCACCTCTCTGACCGCCTCTGTGGACAATGAGCTGGAATGATCCGCGGCCGGCAGGAGAGTGACCGGGCGCTCTCCATGGGGGGCCCAGAGTGGAGATCCGGGGGGCTGCTGAACACCTCAGCGGGGGGACGGACGCTCAGGCGCTCTGCTGAAGCTCTGAGTCCAGAGGTCCAGCGTCTTCACTTCCATCCAGACTTACAGCAGGTGAGCGAAGTTCTGAAAGACCTGACGAAAGATTTAAACCTCTGATTTCATCCTCAACTTTAAATATGCTTACAAAGAAAGAAGATAAAGGAGAAAACAAACAAACAAACAAACAAACAAACTGTACACAATCTTAATCTTAACAATAAGCAGTGGACAAAACAGGTTCCGCAGTCCTCAAACTGAAATAATGTGCACTACGGTTCTAAAGTTCAGAGTCAATATTGAAAAATGTCAAAATCATTTTTCTGCAGCACAATTGGATTATATTATTTAAAATATTAATATAATCCAACTGTGCTTCATAAAAATGATTCTGATATGATGCTGATGTTTAAAACAGTAGGATGCTGTAAAAATGAAGAAATATTTGATGAAGGGAGCTGCAGATAATTATATGATTGAAATAAACTTAATATCTTTAATAAAATTAATAAAATTCATATATTTTCAAATTCATATCAAGTTTAATATTTAGTAACATTTATTTACTGTCATAACTTCTCCTTGTTCCAGAAATACATGAAAATGTAACCAAATGGTTAAAAATGATCATTAAACTATTTGTTTACATTTTGGTGTCTAATTTATAACATTTGTAACAATCTTCACTTTATCAGTTGTAATTGACAATTATTGATTGGAAACTTTTTAAATAGCAGTATGTATAGAAACTGAATACAGCATTTACACATTTATGAATAAAATCGTGTCTTATTTTTAATTTTCTGACGAACAAAGTCTTGCTTAGTGAAAATTCACAGTGATGTATGAGTGACCGGTTGCTGTCCACTGAGGGATCCGAGTGGAGTTCTGGAAAGTGGCTGTAATCAGCACACTGTAAAAAATATTTTGGAAAAATAATTGCAGATAAAATTTTGCCCCTAGACTTTATATGCAGCAACTTTTTTACTATAAAAAAACTTTCATTAATCCAAATTCTTTCACTCAAAACAAACAAAAAATCTGTTATGATTGTTTGATCTTTACTCTCCAGATGTTTAAAAACACAGTAGAAAATTCCTTTAAGAAAGCTTAACGTTGTGCTTACTGATATTTGAAACTGGCAGCTGCTCTTTACATGGTGTGAAAACTTTATGATGAACAGTCCAACAGAAAAGATCGACAATATGTGGAATGAAATGAACTTACATTAAATAAAGTTCAGAAAATCTCCACATAAGTTTGAGATACAAGGCTTAGTTCTAACGGTGATGATCAGAACACTCGTAACAAAGATGGTTCTTCAACGGTTCTTTATTAAAGAAAATGGTTCTATATGGAACCATGAACATTCACAGAACCATTTGCATGATTAAATGGTTCTTTGCGTGGTGAAATGGTTCTTCAGATTGAGGGAGAATGTGTTGTATAAGGTTCTATATAGCACCAAAAATGTTCTATTGTTACGATCTCAAGCTTACAATAGCAGAACCCTGCTATATAGGACCAGAACACATTCTCCATCAATCTGAGGAACCAATGTTTTAAGAGTGTGTTAGTCTGTAATATTTTGTTATACAGTTATAATAATAGTAGCATTTATTTTCTGACAGTTCTTATTTAACACACTTCACTAGCAATTAAAAACAATAAGAGTCAAAGCCTGACTTACTGTAGAGCTTCTACTCATATTCAGTGTTCATATTCGCTAACGTTGTTCAGGCAGCTGCACTTTAATCTATTCAAGTTTATCAGTAAATGTCAACATTTCTAAGAAACAGCATCACATGCGCAGTCAGTTATCATCACATTATATCACTGTATTAAAGTAAAAGTAAAATAATCTAACTAGCATCTACTTAGGTAGAGTCTATCTGGCTTGTTTGATAACTTGACATTATTAACGTAGCAAATTTTAGTTATTGTTTAAGGTTAATCAGTACTGTGCCTAACAGTATCATATATCTATGTAATTATAGACATAAGAAAGGCTTATAGATATAAGAACATCTCATTAACCTTTTTTCCACAGTGGAATGACAGTAGCTACGTTTTCTAGAAATGGATTTTCTCTAAGCTATAAAATAGCTATTAATGAATGAAATCAAAAGTTCACCACATGAACTGAAAACTTAAAAGAATCTCAAAATGCATCCTAGCGTCATGCTAGCTTGTGTGCTAAACTGATGGCTAAATAATGTTAGTAAATGTTCAGAATCATGAATAAATGAATGCTGTGTCTAATGTTATCATTCCGTTGCCACTTTATTAGCAACATATTTTGATTTATCACAGTGATGCAAAAGTAGCTACATAGTTCTACATCTGTCACTGGAGAACAAAAATTCTGAAACGATTCATTTTTTTTGTTACTGTGACGACAGATGCTCGGACGCTCTGCTGAAGCTCTGTGTCTGGAGGTCAGGAGGCCTCAGAAGCCGACGGGCACCATGGCCCACAGGAAAGCCTTCAGTCTGGACTATGGGAGCAGGCAGCAGGGCCATCCAGCAGAACGCTGGGGTCGTTTCTCCCCTGGAGTGAACGTGGATGTGCTGCGGCCAGAAGATCCCTCTGCTTCCTCTTCTGACTCTGGAATGATCTCCCCGGTGCCAGCCTCCAGGTTCCAGGATGGTTCCTTTGTCAACAGGGGCATTGCTTCTTCTAACCTGGATCTGGGAGATGGAGGCTCGTTCCTCAATAATGCTGGCCGACCTTTGACCCCCAGCAGCTCAGATCAAGAGGTAGAGGTGGAAGATCTGAGCAGAAGCCCATCAGGGTCCAGCCTGGCACCTTCAGGATCCAGCCTGGTACCATCAGGGTCCAGCTTGGCACCATCAGGGTCCAGCCTGGCACCATCAGGTTACAACCTAGCACTAGCAGGGACCAGCTTGGCACCATCAGGGTCCAGCCTGGCACCATCAGGGTCCAGCCTGGCACTGGCATCCCCCACAGGAGAACAGAGGATCAGCAAGAGAGAGAGGAACCGAGTGAAGAGCGTAAGGAGGAGGCAAAGGAGGAGAGAGCGCTGGAGACAGAGAGAGATACAGGACAACGTTCAGGTCAGAGAAACATCTGGAAATTTTCTCAAGCTTTTAAAAATGTTTTAATAAATAGGAATTTATACAGGTACAGTAATATCAAACATGTTAATGTTACCAGGGACAGCTGTAACAGTACCAGGAACAGTGATAACAGTAATGGGAACAGCTGTAACAGTACCAGGGACAGCTGTAACAGTACCAGGGACAGCTGTAACAGTACCAGGAACAGTGATAACAGTACTAGGAAAAGCTGTAACAGTACCAGGGACAGTGATAACAGTAATGGGAACAGCTGTAACAGTAACAGGGATTGTGATAACAGCACCAGGAAAAGCTGTAACAGAACCAGGTTGTAACAGTGCTATTAACCTATTCAAAATTCTTTACAACTATGTAACAACAGAAAGTGTAAAATTCAATTCCCTGACTATTACAATTTGTTATCTTAATATCTTTTAGAGGACCACAAGGGAAATAAGTCTATGGGCTTTATTGTTTTTAATCCTCTGAAATTCTTGCAAAAGCTTGTAAATTGTTTATGAATGCAGTTTTATATGGATTAATATAATTGTCAAATTGATCTATCTATTTATATACGGTGGAAACAGAATCAGAAATAGCTGTAACAGTACAGATGGAGTGGTAACAGTACCAGGACAAACTGTAACAGTACTAGGAACACCTTTAACCTCACCAGTACCAGTGACAAATTTAACAGTACCAGGACAGTTTTAACGGTATCAGGGACAATTGTAACAGTACCAGTTGCAAATGTAACAGTACTAGGGACAGTTGTAACACTCATTTGTATCTATAGAATAATAACAAAAAATATTTTTTTACAGATTTTGAAATTTCAAATTCCTCTGATCTGTTACCAGTAACACAATCATCTTTTTGAAATGAGTGAGATTCCTATGTTTTTCAAACAAAACTAATGGACCACAATTTTTAACATTTTATTGAATCTTCAAGGTTTATTTGTTACTTTACTCACTACAGTGAAACAAAGCATTACTCAGAGAAGACGGCATGGTGTACCCAAACTTTTGACATTTCCGATTCTGGGTTTTTGAGTGTTTGTCTCTAATTGCTGTTCCACACCAACATTAATCCCAGAAGCTCTGAGGGAGGAAACACTTCTGTAACCCTAAAGTGCTGCGGAAACCAAGACGAATTATGGTTCTCAGTCAATTAGGCCTAATTATTATTCAGCTGAAGTCTATATTGATCCGTTATTGATGCTAAAACACAGTGAAGCACAGAAACTGCGCTGTTATCTACACAGATACACCCTCACAATAAATAATAGAGTACAGAAACACAACACGTGACCAAGAAACACAATAACTCGTTTTTACAAAATAATAAATTTACAGGGTAAACAAAACATTCTTAACTCTTAAGGTCTGTGGACCCCCGCTCGTCCAGCGTTTCCTCTGGAATGAAGGTGTTAATAGTGAGTCTGTGCTGCAGTAACAGCCTCTACTCTTCTGGGAAGGCTTTACACTAGATGTTGAACATTGCTGTAAGGATTTGATTGAGCATTAGTGAGGTCAGGTACTGATGTTGGATGGTCAGTTCTGGGTCACTCCAACTCATCCCAAAAGTACTGGATGGAGCTCCATCCCTCCAGAGAACACAGTTCCACTGCTCCACAGCCCAATGCTGGGGGGCTTTATACGCCTCTAGACCACACTGGGCACTGGACATGGAGACCTTAGGATCATGTGCAGCTGCTCTAGAGCTCAAGTCTATTGGTCAATGCTTTTCTATACATACCTTAAAGTAGCTGAATGGGGTCACTGTCTGGGGTCACTGTCTGGATTCTTTTGCATTGGTTAGTTTCTCTATTTGCTGATTCTGTTCTGAAATTCCTGACTGTGAAGCTTCTTGAAGCCCATCTGCTTTTCTTACTGTTGTTGTAAAAAGATAAACAACTTCACAGCAGAGGGCAAAAACCTTCTGTGCTTTCAATGTAAGTGAATGTAAAGATGTTTTATTCAAAGCTGTTTTGCAACATTTTTATTGGTCCAATCATCATGAAATTTTCACACGGTGTAAAGGACGGCAGCTCAAATTATACAGAAATTATACAGTAAAATTGCAAAATATGGATTTATTTGGGTTTTTTTTGGACAGTGACAACATGTAAATATATTTACTTTTGTGCCCGGAAGGTTACCCCCCCCCCCACCTTCACTCAATGACAGAACAAACATAATAATTCTTAATTATTAAAATTAAATTGTACGTTTGAAGTGTTTTAGTAACAAAATGTAGTGTAATATCTTAAAATACATAAAAATGGCTTCTTTATTTTGATATTGTTTTGTCTTTTTGGCCCTCACTATAAACACTGCACTGTGGCCACCCAAGACAATAAGTTTGGGCACCCCTGCATTTACTTTTCATTAGTTTTGGTCCTGAAGAGATACAGATACACTCTCAGAAACAAAGGTTCCAAACTGTCTCTGGGTCAGTTCTCCTCTTGTCACTGGGGTGGAACCCTCAGGGGTCCATCTCAGTACCTTCAGTCAGGAAACATAACTGAACCATAATCCACTGAAATGATATGTTCTAAGCTGTACTGACTCCACACACCCCGTCTCGCCTCCAGGCTTTTATTTTACTGTTCTGTTTAAAACATTCGGTTATGAAAAGGTACAAATACGAACTTTTCACCTGGAGAAACTTATTTAAGGTTCACAATCAGACCTTAAAACCACTGTTGGAGCTTTGAGGGAACGTTTACACTGTTTGTACCTCGATGAATTAAAAATGTACCTGAACAGAACCTTTATTTCTAACAGTGTAGGAAAACTAATCCCACCAGCAGAGGGCGCCCACAGCACCACTGATGCTTCCAGAGGCTTAACAAGTCAGATATTATATTTATAAGCACATCCTCTTTTATCACCATCAAGATATACAAAGATAGACCATCAGCTTCCAGACCAAACACAGAGCAAGTGGGTACAAGCCCAGTAGAGCCTTATTTACTTTGTGGTACCAATAAACAAAACACCTGCGCCAGCTAATTATCCATAAATGAATATAAACAAGCCAAACAAAAGAAAGAAAACTACAGTCAGCTCCTCTCTCACCCTGTGTAACAAACAAACAGGAGGAAATACACAACAACTAAACTACACTGGCTTGTAATCTTTGTAAAAATGTGGCTAAAATGAAAAACAAATATTCTAATAAATGCAGATCGTTGTTACATCAGTAACAACCATCATCCATCCATCAGCAACATCCATCACTGCACATCACTGAATACCTTCATCTACAGAATTACACAGTTAGCCGGTCTGAGTGGACAGACAGAAGCAGGAAGACGTGCTGGTTTAGTGCTGCTGTCACTCAGGGTGCCGGTCTGGAGATCCGGACTGTTCAGTTTGGTCCAAAACAAAACCAAAAGCACCACCACAGCCTAAGTAGAAGACAGTGTGACAGTCAGGTGATCAGTGTGCAGGAAGACGACTGAGAGACGAAGACCGTGTGTTGGAGAAGAGCTGAAAGTGCTGATGTGACTTTAGTCTGAGCTTAGACTGGCAGTGCCTGTGTAACTGAGTGTGGAGTTCAGGGAAGGGAAGGTCTTTATTGTTTTTATTCAGGAATGATGGTTGTTTCACTGTTTTCGGGCTGATTCTGTTCCACCTGGTGGGGTTTCCAGTCTTCTGAATGAAGCAGTCGCCTGTTTGGGTAGAAAGGCCTCGTTCATCGTCGCTCACATGATTCTCTGAAAACAATACAAGCCTCGATACGGAGCTTCGTTTAGATTTCGTCTGTGTACTCAGATCACGGCTCGGAGCCTCGGAATCAAACGGAACATCACTAGTATTTACTGACGATCGCAATAAGTCCGGCACTTACATATCCAGCTATGACCTTTGAGGTTCTGCCCAGAGTTGCTGACTGACGGCTGTCAGTACTACTATACTAACACTGCGAAAACCACTGCCAGAAACCAGGGGAAGTGAGATCAGGACAGGGATGTGTGATTAGATTGGGCACCACACCGGACCAAAGGACCAACATTTGGTCCAAAAAGAGGTGGTCTCGGTCCAGATCAAACTGAACCATCATGCTGAACATCACAAATCACAAACATCACAACTAAACAAAACATTTGTAGCCAACTTTAACAACCGGTCCCAAATAAATATGACTATCAAATAGCAAAATCTGCCTATGATGCCAATTTATGAGTAAGTCTGATAAGAAGGGGAGAGGAATTATAATAACAGTCAGTCCTCAAACCGAATATTAACCCTCCTGTTATTTTTAGCTGTATATATATATATATATATATATATATATATATATATATATATATATATATATATATTCTCCATAAACATTATCTGTATCTAAATTAATATCAATTGAATTAATATTTACTGTAATAAAGATTTTCACCCCTTACAGATTTTCATGGTTTACTTATAATAATTCAAATATTTTTAATAAAAATAATTTTCTGTTTTTTCTGTACATCTGCAAAAAATACATTTATCACATTTGTTTATTGTTATTTATACTTTCCGCCATATTTTCTGCCATATTTTCTGCCATGTTGATTAATACAAACAAAACGTCTCTTCTGTTCTGAGTCAAACTGACCCTTTTTTACTGACTGAGCCGCAAGTCCTGCAGAAAAGGTTTCACACTCCAAAATTGTTTTTAAGTCTGAAACGAGCTCATTTGAGATAATGGCTTTTGCATGTGGTCCTTCCTGATGACTAGAAGCTCCTCCTACGTAACATTCTCTGACCTCTGAAATGGTCAGCATGACGTCAGACGATTTCCTGAAGAAGCTGTCGGATCCTGAAAGCTCCTCTAGGCCTGATTACTGACGCTGTGGTCGTGCTGTTCTCTCAGAGGTCCTTGTCGTTTGGGAATAAGTGGGGTGGCATTATGGGATGTGAGCGTGATGAGGCCTGCGCAGTGGACCCTTCAGAACCGAGTGGCCTGTTTTCGGGGGGCAGTTTATACTGAATTACAGCGACACTGTGAGAGCCGGTCACACTGCTGATCCACAGAGACAGTTTACCAAAACAGCAGCTCCAGTTCTGACAGGAAGCCGAGTTGTTTCATGCTTATAATGATCGATTAATGGTCAGATGTACCCTGTTTTCCCCCGTTACCCCCATCAGCCGAGACACGCTCGGTTTTAGAAAACTGCTGCTGTGTTCAGCTACGCTAACGTACATTAATACATGTTTATAGAGAACAGCGAGTCACACAGAGTCAGAAACCACAGAATCAAGACTGTTAGAGACACTGAACACCTCCACACAGTCTGAGGCACTTGGGCATGCAGTTAGCACCATGCTAACTGGTGTACATCAGCTTGTTTTACCACAGTACGACATTAGCCTCACAGATCCAGTGTTGAAACTGAAGAAGCACTAAATATATCTGGCCTGCTCGACTACATTTGCCCCCCATTTCAATACTGGTTTTAAGTAACCTTTGTCCACTTTGCCTCGTCATTTCCCCTCGTTGGACTCCCCAGCGCCACCTTAAGGGCTGTTCTGTTACTGTATTAGCTGAAGTGAATGGTGTTAGATGAGCCCTCAGAGGAGTGAGGGATCGAGCAAACACCGGTGTCGACTTCAGCAGCAGCACCTACCCAGAAATCATTTACGCTTTTCCCTTTTCAGAAAATAACAGCAGACACAGCTGTTTACAAGCAACAGCAATAAACAACTTTACAATTATGAACATCTGCTTGGCTTTAAGTTACAGACTGCTCCATCTGTTACGTCATACACGTTACGTATGTTAAACAGTTTGCATTGCCAAGTTTGCATGGCTGTCTGATTACCTCGCTGAGGCTAACCTGCTGAGGGTGAGTCTGAAAACTCTGCTCCTCACTGTCGCCTCCTCTCCTTCTGCACTGAGTGGCCGCTCTTGTAACATAGGAGTGATGCACATTGTAACAGGGCCGAGGAGTCAGAGGAGATAGTTTTTGATGAACTGTCATTTTTGTCAAATATCACAAAAAGAGTTTTGCACTAGGAAGAAGTGGAAAAGTTAGAGTATCGCTAAACCCAAAATGGGAACAAACGCAGACGGTCCGACTGCAGCACAGAGCTTCTCCAAGGTTGTTTTCGAAATTCTAAAAATGTCTCTGCACAGTGAGCTCCAGAACTGTCTGGTGCGTTTGATTCCCATATGCGAGGTGGACGTCGTCGGGGTGTTGCAGAGATTTCATTAGGTGGCCACTGCTCATCCTGCCCGGCGACTCTGAGCTGCAAACAACACGGACATAAAAAGCAAATGTCCGTAAAGATGATTCTACTGAAACAGAAGCAGAGCTAAATCTCTCCATCTTGTTTCAGTCCTTAAGCACAGTGGCCTATGACACCTGAAGCTTCTGAACTGCAGTGGATGGAAACGCAACTTCATCAGCATTTTTCCCGCTGAAATTTCATAAATGCACATATCATTTTGGAAATGTGTGAATGGAAACTCAGCCAGTGCTACATCACTAATACTAACCAGCCCCACAGTTGTATTAGCTCACTGGCTAGGCTAGCAGTCAGGATTGGGTGACACCATAGGGGTTCCCAAAGGCTGTGTAATGCATGCTGGGTATTGTAGTGAGAATTAAAAAAAAGATCTAAAATCCTGAGTTCTGTTAAACTGCTGAAGCTGAGGGAGATAAAACAGCAGTACTGGATACTGCAACAACACCGCTACACAACATTTTAACGCTCTGTGGTCTGAAATCATTCTCTCTTGATCTGTTCATCTCTTCTTAAACTCTCCTTTAAAGGCTCTTCATATATCATGATCCTCATATGTTTCATATCTAAATGCTCCGTTATCTTCATCACTACTTTCCAAACCCGCTGCAGCAGCTTCAGCAGCTGTAAACTCTCTGCACGCCGTTTCACACGAGTCTCCGATGTGGACTGAATGAAGAATGAAGGGTTTCCGGCGTGATGGTCAGTCCTTAGTGACTTCCTGAGTGTCCATCGGTCAGTTTCACACAGAATGTAGACGGACACACCAATCCACCAGTTCCATGCGGTGAGAGGCAGATGACGTGTATCTCAGCCCCTCTTCATAGGCTCATAACTCCGGATGTGAGTCTCGTATGATCTCGTGATAAGATGGAATGGAAAGGGCGACTCTACAGATTCAGGAAGTGTTTGAACTGGATTTCTGAGCTGGATCATCACAAAGATACAGACACAGATATAGAAACAGAGAATTCGATATGTGGGAGAGTTTGGGTAAACCCATAAATTAGACCATAAAATGCAATTTAATGTCTGTCTAGTTTCTGAGCTCCCTCAGTTGAACTTTTTTGAATTTAATAATGTTGATGTGAAATATTAAGATGAAAATGAGTTTGATTTACAAAACTGGATGTTTTTCTATCTTATTAGGTTACTGTGTTTAAGTGCTGTGTGTTTACTAAGTCAGTTGTGTAGGACTGTCTGATGTGAAGAAAGCTGCAGTCTATTTTATCTCAGCACGGCCGTCTTTGTGGAGAGGTGTGAATAGTTTTTCACAGCCCTGCCCTTTCACCCCTCATTGCTCACTGGCAGCTCAACCTTTCACATACATATTATTAAATAACAATATCCAAATCTGATCTCCAGTCCGTAGGCAGAATAGCCACTAGGGGGCGCAGCTGAAAGATGTTAAACTGTGTTTTCATGCTCCTGTAAAAAGGGAGAGCTGTTTTAAAGCTGTTCTAAGTGTGTTGTGTTGGTGGTGGATGTTGTGCGTGAGCCGCAGAGGGAGGTTCATGTGTATCTTGTGGTGATAATGACTCAGCGGCGCTCCCTGCAGGACGCTGGAGGTGTGAGGGTGGTAATTACACAGGGACCCTAAGAGCCCCCCGGGGCCACAGCAACACCTCAGCACTAAACACTTCTCACAAAGTTCAGATACAGTTCTCTAAGTTCTTCAGTTCTAGTGTTCATTATTTAATCCTGTCCTGCACAGTGAACTGAGCGAATACTCTCTCTCTCTCTCTCTCTCTCTCTCTCTGTCTCTCTCTCTCTCTCTTTGTCTCTTTCCCTCCCTCTCTCTCTCTCTCTCTCTCTCTCTGTCTCTCCCCCCCTTTTTCTTTCTCTTTCCCTTTCTCTTTCTCTCTCTATTCTCTCTTCCTCTCTCCCTTTTTCATTTCTCACTCTCCCCTACTTCCTCTCTTTTTCTCCCTCTCTCTCTCACTCACTCCCTTTTTCTCCTCGCTCTCTCCCTTTGTCTTTTTCTCATTCTCTCCCTTTCTCTCTCTCTTTCTTTTTTCTACTCTTTCTCTCTCTTCCACTTTCTTTCATTCTATACCTTTCTCTCTCTCTCTCTGTCTGTCTTTTCTCCCATTTTCTTCTCCCTCTCTCAATTTCTCTGTTCTCTTGTTCTCTTTCCCCCTTTCTACCTTCCTTTTCTCTCTTTATTCTTTGTCTCTGTATCTCTCCCCATTCCTTATTTCTCTCACTCACCCTTTCCTTTTCACTCTTTTCTTTCTCCCTCTCTCCCTTTCTCTCTCTCTCTGTTCTCCTTCTGTCTTCCTCTTTCTCTCTATTTTTTCTGATCTCTTTCTCTGTTCTCTCTTTCTATATTCTTTCTCTCCCTCTCCCTCTTTCACTTTCTATCTCTCTATCTATTCTCTCTATCTCTCTCACTCGTTCTCTTTCTCTCTATTCTCCCTGTAATTCTCTCTCTGATTTTGTTCTCTCACTCTCTCTCACTTCTGTCTCTATTCTCTCTCTGTATCTCTCCCCATTCTTTCTTTCTCTCTAATCCCTCTCCCCTTTCCTTCTTTATTCTCTCTCTCTCACTCTGCCCCCCGTCTCTGTAGAGCTCCACAGGTAACCCCTCCAGCAGCAGTGATGATGATGATGATGAAGAGCGCTCTGGTAGGGATCGTGAGGGCTGTATCTGCGCTGTGTGTCTGGATGTGTATTTCTGCCCCTACATGTGTCACCCCTGTAACCATGTCTTCTGTGAGCCGTGCCTGCGGACCCTTGCCAAGAACTGCCCCACCAACACCCCCTGCCCACTGTGCAGGACCACCATCACTCACGTCTTCTTCCAGAAAGGTCAGAAACACCTCTCACACTTATTCACGGTCACTTATTACATCACACGGGGGCGTGAACATGCTAATTACAAACACAAACACAGTTATAACATGAGCTGATCAATAAATTTGTATACATGGAGCAGTGGCCTACAGCCCCCCCAGACCCCCCCCTCCACAGCCATTTATCTTTATACTACACTTATTTACATTGTTACAATATGCCCATTTCTATTGTTATGTGAAACAATACACTATACAGGTTACACTATAACCATTTCCACAGTTACGCTACAACTATCTTCATAGTTACGCTACAACCATCTCCACAGTTACGCTACAACCATTTCCATAGTTACGCTACAACTATCTCCATAGTTACGCTACAACCATTTCCATAGTTATGCTACAACAATTTCCATAGTTACGCTACAACCATCTCCACAGTTACGCTACAACCATCTCCACAGTTACGCTACAATCATCTCATAGTTACGCTACAACTATCTCCATAGTTACGCTACAACCATTTCCATAGTTACGCTACAACCATCTCCACAGTTACGCTACAACCATCTCCACAGTTACGCTACAATCATCTCCATAGTCACGCTACAACTATCTCCATAGTTACGCTACAATCATCTCCATAGTTACGCTACAACTATCTCCATAGTTACGCTTCAACCATCTCCACAGTTACGCTACAACCATTTCCATAGTTACGCTACAACAATTTCCATGGTTATACTACACCTATTTACATGATTTGAAATTTTCAATTAAAATTTCCAATTTGTTTACATTTTTCAGAACTGTGGAGGATAAATAGAGAAGGAATTTAATGGAAGCGTAATGTATTTTGTCAGTTCTAACTTCAGTAATTTTACAGTTTGATACATCAGCAGATAAACAGTGTAAAGTTGGCCGTTGGTTCTCACACTTAGCGCAGATTTCGGTTGTGGACGTGTTTTTACTGTGTAACTCTGTGTTTGAGACAGTAAACCACACTGTACTGACTGGACCTGTGAGGGTTCTTCTCTCTGATTAAACACTGAGGAGATGTTTATGCCTCTAATGTTGATTTCTGACCACAAGGTCATGTGACCTGCATCCTGAAAGTAGACCAGAGTTAATAATAATAATAATAATAATAATTTTCATGTAGCATCTTTCATACCATTAAAACTTGTTTTGGTTTAGAATGTTCTGGTCACTCTGTCTGGTGTGAATGTTCATCCACAGTGATGTGATCTGTGTTTTCTGTATTTTCTCAGTTCTGTAATCAGTATTTTTGTATAATTTTTTTAAAATGTAATTCTGTTGTTCTCTCTGCAGAGCTGAACCAAACCGCCCGCACGTTCTTCCCGAAGGAATATCTGTCCCGGAAGCAGAACTTCCAGAAGGCCAGCTGTGCTAAATGGCCGCTGCCCAGCTGCAGGAAGCTCTTCCGTATTTTTGGAGGTAAAACTAAAACTTTCCTCATGAGAGACGCCAGGTAGAGAGGATGGAGCTCTATCACGAGTGTTGCACTGACATTTAAAACAATAGTTTAGTAAAAAATTAAATTTACCCAATTTTACTCCAAACGTCGATCAGCTGAGATGGGTTTGGTTTCTGAAGTTTGCTTCTTTAGTTTTAACACCGGAGCTACGAGGCTAATGTAGCTATCAAGCAATAGACGATGTCTTATGGCCCACTAATTAGCAGGATGCTAACGGCACACCTAAATCATCACACACTCACCTCAATCCTTCAGATGTCCTGAGATGCTGTTTTAGCTAAAAGCGCCTGAATCTACAGTTTAATATGCCGTTTGTGGTGTTGGTGCTGTTTTCTGTAGCGCAGCATTATTTCCCTCATTTTCATGCTCATTGATTTTTGTTCATCAGTGTTCTCTACTACAATACCCAGCATGCATTATGCAAAATACAACTGGTACATTCGGAATTTCACATCTTGGAATTCCTCCTTCCCACCTAAAAGTTCACTGAACTTCAGCTGTTTGATGTTGAGAAAAAATGGACGCTAACAGTGAGCTGGCGCTTGTTTGGCTGCTCTGTGTGTATAAAAAGCTCTTAGACGTGTTTACAGTTGAATTAAAGAGCTGTTTGGTTGGTGTTTTACGGATCTAGGCTGTGTTGATTCATATAGTGCTGAATGGTACAAAAGCTCTCAGCTTTATTAAAAACCTCACACAGAACAGCTAAACTTCCCAGTTATCCCAGTTTCCCTCCTGTGTTTATCAACAAAATACACAAATAACTTAACATACAAAACAGACACTCAAAGTTCTGTTTAAAATGCTGACACTTTAAAATGACTTCAGGTGTCGGACACTCAGAGAGGTCTGAGCTCTTGATAAGCTCCAACTTTCCAAGTGGGAATTACGGGTTTAAGGGACTGCCCACTTCACATTTACAGCAATACAAACAATAGGAGTCTCTGAGGTGTCAATCCTGTCTGCTAGCCTAGCCACTATACGCTATAGGCTAATGTTTGAGCTCCTCCAACGAGAAAACACAAAACTGTGCTTTATTTATGTTTTAGTGACCCCTTTATTTTAAACACAGGGCATCAAGCAGTGCCACACTGTGCTAATATGACTTTTACAAAACATGTCGCATAACTGTTTCACTGCAAGAGCTCAGATACAATTCGAGCTAGCATTAGCTTAGCTTTTACCTCGATCATCAAACACAATCAGAGATTCTGTCTTAATTCAGAGATTATCACAGATTATATCTTCATTTTTGGACTCCAGAGATGATTTTTTCCCCTTCAGTCAGAAAAAAGGAGCCAGGCTGAGGGCAGATCTCTAGATGACCAGGCTAACTTTAGCTTTTAGCTTGTTGACGAGTCATTTCTGTGATTCGAGCGATTCATGTTTCCCAGCTGATGACAGGAATCAAATACACACCATCAGCTGTGCAGTTAGTAAAAGGAATGGTAGAACCATGTTATATGTAGAACCATTTGCATGCTAAAAGGGTTCTTTGCATGGTGAAATGGTTACTTAGATAGACGGAAAATGTGTTGTATATAGTTCTACAGAAACTTTTTGAAAATGGTACTATGTAATACCGAAAAAGGTTCTTCAATTGCTGGAAGCTTGACATCGTAACAACAGCAAAACCCTTTTTGGTTTCAAAAAGGTTCTATGTAGAACCATGTACAACATTTTTTCCCATGCAAAGAACCATTTAAGTATGTATTTTATATAGAAGAAGATTCTAAACAGAATCTTTACCAAAGAACCCTTGAAGAACCATCGTTTTTAAGACTGTCGTTTTTCCCACCTTCAAGCTTCATCATCAGAAGGTGGTTTAAGCCCTTAAGGCAGAAAACCTCACCGCAGAACCGAGTCAGCATGTTTACAGCAGCTTAAATGTGTCACTGGGCCGGAGAGTCCCGTTCACAGCTCAGCGGTTTGGGGCAAGTGGTTGATAATTAAGGCATGCGGTTAGCATTGTGCTAATTGGTGGGGTATTAGCGCCCATTAGCTATTAGCTACATCAGCCTCGTAGCTCTGGCGCTAAAACTAAGGACACAAACTTCAGCCCGAGTCTCGGATGCGTGTGTTCCAGGTTTTCAGAGACAGAGCAGTCCGATCGCTCGGCGCCAGTTCCCCCACGGCGGGTACCGGCTGGACGCGCTGGACTTCGAGGACGATTCTCGCGGCTGGAGGTTCGACATGGACATGGTGATCATCTACATCTACTCCGTCAACTGGGTCATCGGCTTCATCATCTTCATCTTCCTCTGCTACTGCTTCTTCCCCTCACTGTGAGAGGAAGGAGAGAGACAGAGAGGCGCGGACAGACGGGGAGCACGCACAGTTCGGGACACTCGTCCAAAAAATGCCTATCGACTTCTTACAGCTCCCTTCCAGAGGAACACGTGGTCAGGAGGAGCTCCAGATCTTCTGCACACTGACTGATAGAGTGTGATGATTTATATCCATCAGCAGTGAGAGCTCAGTGTAGTGCACAGTGAGGAGCTCTGAGCTCTGAGCTCAGTCTGGATTAGTGTTTTATAATGTTACAATAACTAAAATCATCCGGAAATATTTACACAACAGAACACAGTAAGAACATCTTGGGAAAAGGTTATTTACACAGCGTTCCTTCACTTAAAATGATCATGTATTCAATTTCAAAAACTAGCACAGGTTCTTGCAAACAGAGGCGTAGCTAGAACTTCGAGAAAGTGGTCAGGCGAGACTGGAAATTGTATTGGTGTGGGACACTGCTAGAAAAATAAAACAGCGCTACTGTATTAAAATGACATATTTAATGATGCATTTAATCCAAACAATAATTAAATCTGTCCATCATTTCCACATGAATAAAATATTAGATCAATGCAGCACTTAACGCTTTTCATACAGACATTATAGGAGTTATTAATTCTGGCTGCTCTCTCTGCAGGTTATACAGTCTGATGATTAGAAGTGATCAGAAAGCTCAGCGCTCAGATTAATTATCGAGATGAATGATTATAGCTGAGGAATGTTTGATAGCTACTCATCGTACCATGGAATATAATGTAGCTCTCAGAGCAGCTCTGAGTAAATCAGCCAATTACAGCATGATATGACCACGCTTCGGCTCCGCCTCTGCCTGCAAAGCACTGGGGTTAATGTCCTGCTGATGTTCCTCTCCAGAACTGAGATAAACTGCTCATTTCCCTGCATACAGAGTGTCCAGATACTGACCAAACCTCCTGTCTAAACCTTTTAAAGTCAATAAAATGGCATTAATTCATAAAATTGTACATTTTATTTACAATATTTATTAATTCTCGTTTCATAGCTGTACCCAAACAGACTGCCACACACACTTAAAAATGATCTTCAAGGGTTCTTTAGTGAAGGCTTTGGTTCTTTTTAGAACCATGAGATCCACATAGAAAATGGTGAAATGGTTCTTCAGACTGAAGGATAATGGGTTCTACATAGCACCAAAAAGGGTTCTGCTATTGCTACAATGACATGCTTGTACCAATAGAAGAACCTTTGTGGCGTTATACAGAACCATTTTCAAAAACGTGCATCATGCCAAGAACCATTTAAGAATGCAAATAGTTCCAAATAGAGCTCATGGTTCTAAATAGAACATTCCCTTTACTAAAGAACCCTTACTTTTTAAGAGAGTAGGGTAGCTCCAGACTCTGTTCTGAAGTCCATCGAGGACCTGTTGCACCACCTGCGTGAGGTCACTGATCTGCAGCAGGTCCTGTGCGGGCAGTAACCCAGCAGGGTGGACACGGTCTGACTGTAAAGTTCCTGCAGGAGGACAAACTTAGTTGGCAGAAACAGAACAGAGCAGTTAGAGAACCCATGCTGCTCTTTTTATAATGAGAAAAGTGTTGAGGTGCTGGTGCAGATGGTGCTGACCTGAGTTCAGAAAGGACACTTCAGCCTGCGTGGCCTCCAGCATGGGATGGTAATTAGATTTCCCAGACTGCACTGTGTCCTGCGCACCGCAGCAGAACGTCCCTTCAGAATCTCCAACTTCAACTGCTGAGAGAAAAAGACAAGTAGACGTTCTGTGGTAAATTCACACTTGTGGCTGTGTTTACATGCAAAGACTTTCACCAATCAGATTTGTTTCCTTCTGATTATAGATTATAGATGCCTCCAGCGCTCACTGGAGCAGTTTGCAGCTGAGTGTGAAACGGTTGGTATGTGGATCAGCACCTCCAAGTCTGGGTCCACAGTCCAGGCCTGGAAAAAGATGGCATGCCCCCTCCAGGTAAGGGGAGAGCTCCTGCCCCAGGTGGGGGAGATTAAGTATCTCAGGTCTTGTTGATGAGTGATGGGAAGACAGATCGTGAGATCTCTGATAATCTCTGATAATCATCCATTTTCCCCGGTAACACGCTCTCCAGGCCAACGTTTGCATGGCTTCATGCCGTCGTTGGCTGCTTACCACCATGAGGTGCAGAATTACGGTGTTTTCAACTAAAGGAGCAAGTGCAGCATTCCTGAGTTTTTCCCATCGGGAATGTAATCAGATACAGACGCTTACACTGCTGCTGTTATTCTATATAACAGGTTACAGGATTAACCACCTCGATCAAACGGATAGAAACTGTGTCAGAATTCGGAGATGATCAATATGGTCACCAGTGATGAAGATAACAAACCTGAATTACAGAATGAAAATCCAGTCAAGGCTTTGTTTGTTACAGCCATAGCGGTAAGAACCGTATGTTCCCACCACCTGAGCTCCCCATGTGAGTGTCTTGTGACTATGAGCACCTGACCCATCACCTAGTGCAGCTCGCCCCCTAGTGTTCCCAAAACGGTACTGAAAGATTTACAAAGACAAAATTTGGCTGCTACACACGGAGCGGTTTGGATGAGTGTCTTCTAGTTTTGTTTATACAGAAACACCAGCCCAAAAGTTTGAGGTCTGTTGTCTCATTGTCCCTCCACTGAAATCCTCCCTCACTGCTGTCACCCAGCTCAAAATGACAAATGTCGAGTTGGATTGACATAGAAGCCGAAAAAGCTTGAATTCCGATCTGGCTGTTCAGACGGAGTATAGTTTGGAAATTTAGACTTACTTTGCTAAACGAAACACGTTTTGGTAAATTTAGAGTTACGCTGCTTAATTTAGACATTATTGGGTAAATTTTTACTTAATTTAGTCATTTTAACCCTTCACTCTGTTCACCCCCCACGCATTTATATTACACGTGGTGTTGGGTGAACCTGCGGGGAGTGAAAGTGTGGAGGTGCTGTGTTCTTCATGCTGTTCTCTTCCTACATAGCCTGCTGTTAGTGTGTCTGTGTGTGTGAATATGTGTGTGTGTGTGTGTGTGTATATGTGTGTGTGAGGGTGAACATGGACAGGCTGCTGACTGGCTACAGCTGCTAAAGGAGAACCCTACGCTGGACATGTGTGATATTTTAAACATCTGGTATTTTTAGTAAATTGTTGACTGTATTGATTTAAATAAATAATAATGTGGTGGGTCTCCAGACCACTGAGTAACACACATCGACACCACTCAGGGGTTCAGGCTTACTTTGGAAATCTAGACTTACTGTGGTGTGTTAAACATATTTTGGTGAATTTAGACTTAAACTGGTTAATTTAGACTCCGTTCAGACCTACTTTGGTCAATTTAAACTCATTTTGCTAAGTTTAAAGTAATTTTGGTAAATGTAGACATGGAGTGGTAAATTCGGAGTTTTTTTGGTAAATTTCAGTTTTACCCCTAATTTGTGAGTCGTTGCCATAGCAGCGAACGCCTCACGCGGTCGCCATAGCAGGCCGCGCTGGTTCACCGCGCAGTTTGTCACGGCGGGTTTTCCTGGTTTGTTCCGGTTCCTGTGCAGCTGATCTTATTGATGAGCAGCGTTTGGGCTCAGACTGACCGTTTGAAGTGGCTGTTCGGTGATTTTCCTCTGATGTTTCCTCTGTGATGTGTAACAGTCGCAGTCCGCGCTGGAGCTGCTTCACCGCGTTAGTATTCCCGTCCAATAGCAGCGCAGAGGCAGCTTTGTTTCCCACCTGCATTCCGACAGGAAGCCCCGCCCCATCTGCGCTCCGATTGGTTGGATAGTTCGTGCGCGCAGGCATTCCGCCGTTCTAAGATGCTGTTGGTCCCGCCCCTCCTGCCCTGGGATTGGCTAAGCAGTTCATAGTCACCGTTTTAAACTCTGTCACTATTAGCCAATCCCGGCGCAGGAGGGGCGGGCATCTGAGCAGCCAGCGAGCCAATCCCAGCGCACGTGGGCGTGGTATGCCGGAATACAGGTGCACGCGGCGAGGTCAGACCAGCAGCATCTCTCTCTCTCTCTCTCTCTCTCTCTCGAGCGCGCGCTATCCGTTAACGCTCGGGATTCGGTTTATCTGCAAAAGCGATGAAACCTCTGCAGCTGTGAGAAGAGCGCGCGCGGTGCTTATAATCGATTGTATTGATCGGTGTCGTTTGCTGTCGCTATCGGGCATGCACGCGCTCTGATCTCGTCCTCGAGACGAAGGTGACTCGCATCGCGTGCAGTCGGTGGCAATGCAGAGAGGAAGAGCTCGTGCGCGCGACGAGGAGCCGCGGTGCGCGTGACAGATTGATCGATTGGAAAGCAAGAAAAAGCGAAATCCTGCGAGTCTGTGTGAGTGAGTGTGTGTGCGCGTGCGAGTGAGCGTGTGGAGGTGGGGGTGGTGGCGCGCGCCTCGGTTCGGTCTCCTCGCTGGATGTGTCTGCATGAGCTCCGCACCGACAGGGCGCAAAACCCGCCCCGTCCTCCAGCTGGGCAAACCCGGGGAGCGCGAGCCCGAGCGCGCGGAGGGAGCGGACTGCAGGATGGTGAGCATCACTTAGGGGGGTCTGGGGGGGGCGGCGCTGGTGTTTGGGGTTTATTTGTGGGGGAGGTTTAGTGTTGGGGGCGGATTTGGTCTTGCTTGTTAGATTTTGGGGGCTTTGGTTGGATGTTCGGAAGTTTTTAGCTGTTTTGGGGTTTAAGGGGGATTGAATGCTTCAGGATTGGGGTGTTGGTTGTACGTGGTGGTGGATGTTTGGAGTTTTGGGGATTGTTTTTAAAGGAGATGTTTGGGATTTGGAGGTTGGGAGTTTTGATGTTTGGAGGTTTTGAGATTTATAGAGGGATTTGATGCTTCAGGATTGGGGGTTGGGGTGTTGGATGTACGTAAGGGGGTGGATGGATGTTTGGGGGATTGGGTTTTAAAAGAAGTTAGCTGTTCAGGATTAGGAGGTCAGGGGTTGTTGGTTAGTTGGGTTTTGGGGTTTTTGGGATTTGGCGTTCATGGAGTTTAGCGGGTTGGGGAGTTTGGTCTTTGGGGGTTACATCTTGGATGGTTTGTAGTTTTGGGGGTTGGATAGTTCGGGAGTGAGGGGTTTTTAGGGGGTTGGATGGTTTTTAGTTTGGGGGGTTGGATAGTTTGGGAGTGAGGGGCTTTTAGGGGGTTGGATGGTTTTTAGTTTGGGGGGTTGGATAGTTTGGGAGTGAGGGGCTTTTAGGGGGTTGGATGGTTTTTAGTTTGGGGGGTTGGATAGTTCGGGAGTGAGGGGCTTTTAGGGGGTTGGATGGTTTTTAGTTTGGGGGGTTGGATAGTTTGGGAGTGAGGGGCTTTTAGGGGGTTGGATGGTTTTTAGTTTGGGAGTGAGGGGCTTTTAGGGGGTTGGATGGTTTTTAGTTTGGGGGTTGGATAGTTTGGGAGTGAGGGGCTTTTAGGGGGTTGGATGGTTTTTAGTTTGGGAGTGAGGGGCTTTTAGGGGGTTGGATGGTTTTTAGTTTGGGGGTTGGATAGTTTGGGAGTGAGGGGCTTTTAGGGGGTTGGATGGTTTTTAGTTTGGGAGTGAGGGGCTTTTAGGGGGTTGGATGGTTTTTAGTTTGGGGGTTGGATAGTTTGGGAGTGAGGGGCTTTTAGGGGGTTGGATGGTTTTTAGTTTGGGGGTTGGATAGTTTGGGAGTGAGGGGTTTTTAGGGAGTTGATGGTTTTTAGTTTGGGAGTGAGGGGCTTTTAGGGGGTTGGATGGTTTTTAGTTTGGGGGTTGGATAGTTTGGGAGTGAGGGGCTTTTAGGGGGTTGGATGGTTTTTAGTTTGGGGGTTGGATAGTTTGGGAGTGAGGGGTTTTTAGGGAGTTGATGGTTTTTAGTTTGGGGGGTTGGATAGTTTGGGAGTGAGGGGCTTTTAGGGGGTTGGATGGTTTTTAGTTTGGGGGGTTGGATAGTTTGGGAGTGAGGGGCTTTTAGGGGGTTGGATGGTTTTTAGTTTGGGGGGTTGGATAGTTTGGGAGTGAGGGGCTTTTAGGGGGTTGGATGGTTTTTAGTTTGGGGGGTTGGACAGTTTGGGAGAGTGGGGTTTTTAGGGGGTTGGATGGTTTTTAGTTTGGGGGGTTGGATAGTTTGGGAGTGTGGGGTTTTTAGGGGGTTGATGGTTTTTAGTTTGGGGGGTTGGATAGTTTGGGAGTGAGGGGCTTTTAGGGGGTTGGATGGTTTTTAGTTTGGGGGGTTGGACAGTTTGGGAGAGTGGGGTTTTTAGGGGGTTGGATGGTTTTTAGTTTGGGGGGTTGGATAGTTTGGGAGTGAGGGGCTTTTAGGGGGTTGGATGGTTTTTAGTTTGGGGGGTTGGATAGTTTGGGAGTGAGGGGTTTTTAGGGGGTTGGATGGTTTTTAGTTTGGGGGGTTGGATAGTTCGGGAGTGAGGGGCTTTTAGGGGGTTGAGGGTTTGGAGTTTGGGGACGTTTGGGTTTTGGTGGGTTGATGTTTTTAAGGTTTGAGAAATTAAAGGTTTAGGGGTTCGGTGTGATGGGGTTTGAGAGTTCAGGGTTAACGGGGTTTAGGATGTTTGGAAGTGGTTTGGAGTTTGGGGTTGGAGAGGGGTTGGTGGGTTTGCTGTTTATGGGGGTAGGAGTCTACATGTTTACAGTTTTATTTTGCGTGATCTTTCTGTGCAGAGGAGGACGGGTTCCAGAGGAGGATGGGTTCCCCTTTTGAGTCTTGGTTCCTCTCAAGGTTTCTTTCTATTGCTCTTAGGAAGTTTTCCCTTGCCACTGTCGTCTTTGGCGACACTCATGCACCTGGATTTTTCAGTAAAGCTGTGTTGTGACAACGGCTGTTATAAAAACACAATATAAATAAACTTTAACTCGACTTGCAGCCTGTTAGTGAATCAGTAATAAAGAGCTTCTACAGAGTTTAGCCAAAACCAGCCACAGCAGAGTGACTGTATCACTGTGCTGTTAAAGGAGAATAAAAAGAGCAAATCTAACTTTTAACGGCGCTTTTTATGTTTATAGATAACATTAATGATTTCAAATGCATCCACAAAGTCAAAGCCTTTAAGGAAATGTTCATAGTTAATCAGTACAGTCTCTAATCTGCAGTGTGTGATGATCACAGAGGTGGCTGCAGGCTGCATGTCTTAACCCAAACTAACCTGTGTGGCCAAATTTACCAGGTTTTCCCCCGTAACCACAAATGTAGTCAATCAGCCGGGACGTTCAGTTCAGTGTCTGAAGTCTGCTTCTTTAGTTTTAACACTGGAGCTATGAGGCTAACGTTGCTAAGAAGTAATCAAAGCTTATATACCACAAATTAGCACTATGCTAACTGCATACATAAATCTTTGCACACTTGCCTCAAACAGCTTGACACAATTTGAGGCGTGAAGCAGTCGTTGGCTTCCTATTTACCAGCTTTTCATTTGAATTTTCCGTTCCACCTTAAATGGTGGTGCAAATAGGAACACAGGAGCCAGAACAATAGGAAAAGTTAGCCTTTACATTTAGCTGTTACATTAGCCTATAACTAAAAAGCAAACTTCAGACGCCAAACATGTCTGATTGCCTACACTTTGGGGAAACTGGGAGAGTTTAATTTTTCAGTAAACTATTTCTTTAAGCTCCAAAATGCTGTGGAGCTTCTAATCGTGAGAACAGTGTTTCATTCTCTTTCCATCTTTCCCTCAGGTTGTTCAGGAGTTTAACACACTGGTGGCTCTATATCGAGAGCTGGTGATATCGGTGGGGGAGATTTCGGTGGACTGTCCTTCTCTACGGGCAGAGATGCACAAAACCCGCACTAAAGGCTGTGAGATGGCCAGGACAGCTCATCAGAAACTTTCTGCAATATCAGGGTAAGAACATATTTACAGGAAGGTAAATGCATTACGTGATTCTGATGACTTACTGGCCGTTGAGAAAACACCTTTTTAAATGCAAGGTGCATCTCCTACTGAGAAAGAAGCAGAATGCTCTTCTTAGAGGGTCAGTGCATGGCCCAGTCAAACTCTGCTGTCATGTCCCAATTTGTAGTTCTGTCAAACTCATCTACTGCAATGAAACGTGTCCCGGCTTGTGGCCTATAGTCAAACTCCACACTGTGGTGAAACATGTCCCGGTTTGTGGCCTATAGTCAAACTCCACTACTGTGGTGAAACGTGTCCCGGCTTGTGGCCTATAGTCAAACTCCACTACTTTGGTGAAACGTGTCCCGGTTTGTGGCCTATAGTCAAACTCCACTACTGTGGTGAAACGTGTCCCGGTTTGTGGCCTATAGTCAAACTCCACTACTGTGGTGAAACGTGTCCCGGCTTGTGGCCTATAGTCAAACTCCACTACTTTGGTGAAACGTGTCCCGGTTTGTGGCCTATAGTCAAACTGTACTACTTTGGTGAAACGTGTCCCAGTTTGTGGCCTATAGTCAAACTCCACTACTGTGGTGAAACGTGTCCCGGCTTGTGGCCTGTAGTCAAACTCTACTACTTTGGTGAAACGTGTCCCGGCTTGTGGCCTATAGTCAAACTCCACTACTTTGGTGAAACGTGTCCCGGCTTGTGGCCTATAGTCAAACTCCACTACTGTGGTGAAACGTGTCCCGGTTTGTGGCCTATAGTCAAACTCCACTACACTGTGGTGAAACGTGTCCCGGTTTGTGGCCTATAGTCAAACTCCACTACTGTGGTGAAACGTGTCCCGGTTTGTGGCCTATAGTCAAACTCCACTACACTGTGGTGAAACGTGTCCCGGTTTGTGGCCTATAGTCAAACTCCACTACTGTGGTGAAACGTGTCCCGGTTTGTGGCCTGTAGTCAAACTCCACTACTTTGGTGAAACGTGTCCCGGCTTGTGGCCTATAGTCAAACTCCACTACTGTGGTGAAACGTGTCCCGGCTTGTGGCCTATAGTCAAACTCTACTACTTTGGTGAAACGTGTCCCGGCTTGTGGCCTATAGTCAAACTCCACTACTGTGGTGAAACGTGTCCCGGCTTGTGGCCTATAGTCAAACTCCACTACTGTGGTGAAACGTGTCCCGGCTTGTGGCCTATAGTCAAACTCCACTACTGTGGTGAAACGTGTCCCGGCTTGTGGCCTATAGTCAAACTCCACTGCTGTGGTGAAACGTGTCCCGGCTTGTGGGCTATAGTCAAACTCCACTACTTTGGTGAAACGTGTCCCGGTTTGTGGCCTATAGTCAAACTCCACTACTGTGGTGAAACGTGTCCCGGCTTGTGGCCTATAGTCAAACTGTACTACTTTGTTGAAACGTGTCCCGGTTTGTGGCCTATAGTCAAACTCCACTACTGTGGTGAAACGTGTCCCGGCTTGTGGCCTATAGTCAAACTCCACTACTGTGGTGAAACGTGTCCCGGCTTGTGGCCTATAGTCAAACTCCACTACTGTGGTGAAACGTGTCCCAGTTTGTGGCCTATAGTCAAACTCCACTAATGTGGTGAAACGTGTCCCGGTTTGTGGCCTAGAGTCAAACTCCACTACTGTGGTGAAACGTGTCCCGGCTTGTGGCCTATAGTCAAACTCCACTACTGTGGTGAAACGTGTCCCAGTTTGTGGCCTATAGTCAAACTCCACTAATGTGGTGAAACGTGTCCCGGTTTGTGGCCTAGAGTCAAACTCCACTACTGTGGTGAAACGTGTCCCGGCTTGTGGCCTATAGTCAAACTCCACTACTGTGGTGAAACGTGTCCCGGCTTGTGGCCTATAGTCAAACTCCACTACTTTGGTGAAACGTGTCCCGGCTTGTGGCCTATAGTCAAACTCCACTACTTTAGTGAAACGTGTCCCGGTTTGTGGCCTGTAGTCAAACTCCACTACTGTGGTGAAACGTGTCCCGGTTTGTGGCCTATAGTCAAACTCCGCTACTGTGGTGAAACGTGTCCCGGCTTGTGGCCTATAGTCAAACTCCACTACTGTGGTGAAACGTGTCCCGGCTTGTGGCCTATAGTCAAACTCCGCTACTGTGGTGAAACGTGTCCTGGCTTGTGGCCTATAGTCAAACTCCACTACTGTGGTGAAACGTGTCCTGGCTTGCTGCCTAGTCAAGCTTCTATGGTGAAATGTATCCCGGCTTGTGGCCTAGTCAAACTCTGCTAATGTGTTGAAACATGGCCCAGCTTGTAGCCTATTCAAACTTTGCTACTAAGGTGAAAAGCGTCCCAGCTTGCCGCCTCGTCATTTCACAACTCCAGCATATCCTGTCTTGCAGCTGAGTCAAACTCCAGCATATCCTGTCTTGCAGCTGAGTCAAACTGCAGTGAAAACTAGATTATAGCCTGCAAAGTTTCTGTGATGCTCTTGCTTTACAGTTTTTAGTTTGGTTTGGACCGTGCCCTTGAAATATGGTTGTGGTTTGAGATCAGACTGTTTGAGTGTAGGAGGGCAGTGTGCGATGATGCAGTTAGCACTGGTCTGATCAGTGGGTATAGGCTTGCATTGCTTATTAGCTACATTAGCTTCTTAGCTCCAGTCTTAGCTGATCGGCTGCATTCAGGGTAAACTTGGTAAAGTAGATATTTCACTTTAACTCCTCTTTATTTGGATCAGCAAATCAGTGATTTACAGAACTGTAGCGGAATAAAGCCGATCGATGGTATCGCCAGCGCCACGACTTTCCACCAGAGACCCTCACAGCAGTAATTACAGAGACCCACAGGCTTCACATAGCAACACTTTAATTAGCGCTGCTTTCACTTTGCACTATTGCGGTCAATCTCTATCGGACTAAGTGTGTTAACTACATGATTTGGGGTAGTTAATTATAATTGTCTGTAATTCATTTAATTTTATTTACCCCTAATCCCCTTATTGATCTAGCAGCTCTATTTCTGAACTAATTTGATCTGAATGATAAATAAAATAATAAGTTGTATGATTTAAGATACGGTCTGTCAGGACAATCATTTACACTGATGATCCATCACTCTTTACTCGCTCACTCATCATCTGAGCCACTTATCCTCCTGTTTCGCAGGGAGCGGGGGGGAGCTGGAGCCTGTCCCAGCACTCATTGGCTGGAAAGCAGGAAACACCCTGGACAGGCTGCCAATCCATCACACCATGACTTTATAAAACACTAAAAAAAACTTTATTAGAAACACCCCCACCTACTTCCACTCACTGACCACTTTATTAGAAACACCCCCACCTACTTCCACTCACTGGC
Organism: Colossoma macropomum; assembly: GCF_904425465.1. Taxonomy (NCBI): domain Eukaryota; kingdom Metazoa; phylum Chordata; class Actinopteri; order Characiformes; family Serrasalmidae; genus Colossoma; species Colossoma macropomum. The sequence goes on along the minus strand of NW_023494793.1, from coordinate 705,920 downwards.
CACTTTATTAGAAACACCCTCACCTACTTCCACTCAGGGCTGAAGAATCCAAACACCTCTTTTATTCCAAACCCAGGAGACTCGATCTGTTGTCAGTGAAGTTTGTTCGTTGCGCGGGCAGGTTCCAGACACCCAGCCAGCCGTAAGACACTGGACTGTTACAGTTTTATAGCTGGACTGAGGCCAAGATTAGACCCAGCTTATACAGGACAAGTAACAGGTGTGACAACATGACCATAAAAGGAGAAACACAAAAATAGGCAGCCTAAAATACAACTTCAGCACCTTCACACACAACACAGCACAGTAACTTCCTTCAGGGCCACTTTATTAGAAACACCCCCACCTACTTCCACTCACTGGCCACTTTATTAGAAACACCACCACCTACTTCCACTCGCTGGCCACTTTATTAGAAACACCCCCACCTACTTCCACTCAGTGGCCACTTTATTAGAAACAATCACACCTACTTCCACTCACTGTAAACACTTTCTCTCTCTCTCTCTCTCTCTCTCTCTCTCTCTCTTTCTCTCTATCTCTCTCTCTCTCTCTCTCTGTCTCTCTTTGTTCCTCAGGCCGGAGGACGGAGAAATCCACCCTGAAATCTGTCGGCTCTTTATCCAGCTGCAGTGCTGTTTGGAGATGTACCTGACGGAGATGCTGAAGTCTGTGTGTCTGCTCGGATCACTGCAGCTTCACAGGAGAGGTACAGCTCATTTCCATAGTTACACTACACCCATTTCCATAGTTACACTACACGCTTTTCCATATTACACTACACCCATTTCCATAGTTACACTACACCCATTTCCATAGTTACACTACACCCATTTCCATAGTTACACTACACCCATTTTCATAGTTACACTACACCCATTTCCATAGTTACACTACACGCTTTTCCATATTACACTACACCCATTTCCATAGTTACACTACACCCATTTCCATAGTTACACTACACGCTTTTCCATATTACACTACACCCATTTCCATAGTTACACTACACCCATTTCCATAGTTACACTACACGCTTTTCCATATTACACTACACCCATTTCCATAGTTACACTACACGCTTTTCCATGGTTACACTACACCCATTTCCATAGTTACACTACACGCTTTTCCATGGTTACACTACACCCATTTCCATAGTTACACTACACCCATTTCCATAGTTACACTACACCCTTTTCCATATTACACTACACCCATTTCCATAGTTACACTACACCCTTTTCCATAGTTACACTACACCCATTTCCATAGTTACACTACACCCATTTCCATGGTTACACTACACCCTTTTCCATAGTTACACTACACCCATTTCCATAGTTACACTACACCCTTTTCCATATTACACTACACCCATTTCCATGGTTACGATACACCTATTTCCATAGTTACACTACACACATTTCCATGGTTACACTACTCATGGTAACTGCTATGAATTATTCAGTAACTACCACTTATATAAGGTATGCCACTGATATATTATGAATGATTCAGTATTTACTAAGAACAGTTTTATTTTTACTGTGACTTATTCAGTTATTACCGTAATCAGTATCTACTATGAATTATTCAGTGTCTATCATAAATTATTCAGTATCTGCTCTGAATTATTCAGAATCTACTGTGAAGTGTTCAGTATTTGCTATAAACTTGTGTCTTCTGTAAACTTATGTGCAGTTTTGACATTGAGGAACTAAATTATGAATTCACGTCCAGCTTCTTCTTCAGTGTTGAAGACGTGTTTAACCGTGCGGGCGTCTTTAGGCGAGCTGACCCACGCCCTCACTGTGCTGCGTCTGTGTTCTGGTTCTGTATTTAGCCCTGCGGGTCCAGTGTCCGGTGTTGGTTTCAGTGCAGTGTGTTCTCGGTGTTGGTTACTCGTGTTCGGGGCTGGATGTGTTACAGGGAAAGATTCTTCTGCTCTGTTGAAGCCAGAGAGTCGGAAAGAGGAGAGCTCCGATATCCCCATCCTGGAGGACACCTCTTCATCTCCGCTGGAGCAGCAGGCCCACTGCCACGTGGCCACCGACATCGAGAACATCGAGAGGTCATTCAGATCCACAGCACTGACCACTTAACCCTCAAATATAATCGGTCATAAAATTCTGAATTTGATACGATACAGGGGTGCTTTGATTCTGTACCTTTAATAAAACAGCAACAAGATACGTTAAATGTGTTCATATATTAATCTTTCTATTTTCAGTTAATCAGAGCAATTAACATCATAAACGTTCAATATTTTAATCATTATTTAAATACGTTGCTGTATAGTGTTGTGGTCTAATGCTTTAGCCATAAGCTAATATGTTAGCTCCAAGCTAACACACTAGCCATAAGCTAACAAGCTAATCATGATACTATGATGTGATGCAGTGTGATATGTTGTATCCCTACATACCTACTTAAATCTCTTTTTGATAAAAAATTTAATGTAATTGACTGTTTGCAAAATTCTGACCAATCCCGCCTCCTTAGTTACTGTTGCTATGTCCACCAGACTTCCAGCTCCTGGTAGCATCTGTAGCATTTGTGCTAACAGACTAAAAGTTCATTAGCACAAAAGAAAATGTGGAACCACACAGAGGGGAACATTGTATTAGTCAATAATCAGTTAATAAACTAGCTTTACCAAAGAAATGCCTGAAAATTGACAAAATATGAATGAAATGTAAAGCGAACCAAAAATGCTTTGTGGAAGTGTTAGTGATGCACGCTGCCCCTTCAGGTGAGCTAATGCTAAAGCTAATCTCAGAGCTGGACACTAAGGAGGACTCATCGGGTTTTACAGTACATTTTATTTATTTTTACACCAAATATTTAGTTACATTATGATTTCCATCTCATTTGCATTCTGTATGAACAGATTTGTCTGTTTGTCTGTTATTATTATTATCATTAAAATCATTAAAGTACTACTGATATGAAGGTATGGCACTGATATAATGTCTGTTATAAATGATTTACCATGAGTGGTTTGATATTGAGTCTGAAATATTTAGCAACGATAATCAATTATTCAGTATTTACTGTGAACACAACAATAACACACATCATAATAAAATCATAATAAAGTAAAATCTGCACTTTCCTCACAGTTTCTCTGCTTCATTTAGCCAAAAATGATTCATATAAAACTACAGCATGATTTTGTTGGGACTGAGTTAAAGCAGTAGTTCAGTCAGAGAAGCTAATGTTGCTAACAGTAAATGAGAGTGAACAGCCGTCTGTTAGCATCGTTAGCTCCTGTTTACAGCAGTGCAGTGTTTGTTCTTGTCGTTTGTCCTGACGCTGATGATAAATAAACACTGAGATGTTCTCCTGCAGGGACATGACGGAGATGAAGAACCTTCTCAGTAAACTCAGGGAGACGATGCCTTTACCGCTGAAGAATCAAGGTGCCCTCATTACACCTGCTTTATTATTATTATTATTATTATTATTATTATTATTATTATTATCATTTTCTGTTATCTCTGTTATGCTGATAGTACACACTTAAAAACAGTGGCTTTCAAGGGTTCTTTAGTGAAGAAAATGGTCATAAATAGAACCATGAACACTCAAAGGACCTTTTTTGCGTGCTTAAATGGTTCTTTGCATGGTGAGATGGTTCTCCAGACTGATGGAGGATGTGCCTTAGATGGTTCTGTAGAGCACCAAAAGCTTTTTTGGTGTTGTATAGGATCCTTTTCAAAAAGGTTCTATATAGAACCATTTTATTCACTAAAGAACGTTGAAGAATCATTTTTAAGTGTGTAGAATTCATAATAAAATTCTTTCTATTAAATTATAAAGGAGTGTAAAATAGAAGTGATTATCTCCAGCACCGTCAGACGTCTGGACCCACTATGTGGCTGATAATTTGCATAAATATTCATTGCATGTATAATCTGTGTATTATAGTATTGTGTATAGGTGAGTGATACAGCAAAATGTAATATCACGATCTTTCAGGACGTTTTTAGATCCGTGATGTGTCACAATATTTATTGTTAAGCTGTCAAAAACTAGGAACATAATTACTATTCAACATTTCACACACTGCACTGCACTAAATCTAATTAAACAGAGCTAATTAAGCTCTTTTTTAATTGAACCATGCAGCTGGTCAGTGTTTTTAAGTGCTGTCGAGATCCACGATACACTCAGAGAAGAATATCGTGACGTAATTCATCATGATAATGATCAGTATCATCATTCTGCCCAGCTGTAGTGTGAATGTGGTGTTTTGTGTGTTCCCAGATGACAGCAGCTTGCTGAACCTGACCCCATACCCCCTGGTCCGGCAGAGGAAGAGGCGCTTCTTCGGCCTGTGCTGTCTGGTGTCCAGCTGAGCTTTCACCCAGGATCTAACCACAAAGACTACATTTCCCATGATCCCTCACAGTGTGCGTCGTTCACCAATCGACAGTGTAACTGCCATTGCCCAATTTCCCAAACCAGCGCCCTCTGTTGGTGAGGGCGCTCGGATTACTTACTGATACAGACCAACTGTACCATCACTGATAATCAATATATATACATACATACAGATACACACACACACACATATATATATATACACATATATACGATATAAACATGATTTTCTTTTGAAATAAGTGAATGTAGCTTCTGTTCATCATCATTATACTATCTGAAGATACGTTGTAGATTAAAGAATGCTGCTGTGTTTATCCTCCTCCACAGCGCCCCCTGCTGGTGCGAAATGATTCCAGCCTTATAAACTCCGCATTTATTTTGCATGCTCACTGCAGAACACGACCCACATTCACACCTTTACAGCTGTGCATCTCGGTTATCAGCTGCAAATATGGCGACACAACATAAACAAACGTTGGGCGTGTCTGGTCTTGTCTTGGCTCTGAACTTTGTTTTTCTCCCTGCTTCTCCTCCGTATTAATTCTGCTATTATTTAGTCTTCCATAAACCGAAAACCTGTAAACCTTTTCTGTTTGTGTCCATCTTTAGGGATAAACAATACCTGAAAAAGCCTTTGTACATAATAAATAAATCTATATACAGAAGCTCTAGAGTTGTACATTTACATCACGTTCACATGTAATATGTACGTTTATACTTAACATTTACACAGTTATATTTATGTTTACGTCTCGTGTGCAGGTTTTCATCATTGTGTTCAGCAGAACCGTAATTTAACACTCATGTTAAATGTGTTGACACTGAATATGCAAAAAAATGTCAGGTAGCAAAGAGTAATAAAATTTTTCATCACACCTGCACGTCATATTGATGTAAGACCTGCGTTTGAAATGATTTTTCTGTTAGGAGTCTGTTTTAAAGGAAGGACCTCAGCCTTTTAATCACTGACCTGAATAATGAGTGGATATATATTAGCAATAATAGCAGTAAAGACATAAACATGGAGTTAAAGATCATTTAGCCCTGACTGTTCTGAAAGCTCCGACCACAAGGGGTCACTGTGGCATTCACAAACGCCACAGAGGCCAACAGTTTCACGTTTCACAGTTTTTTCTGGACTTGAGTTGGAGAGCAGACAGCACAGCTAATTAAACACACATCACTCACCGTCGTTAACCCAGTACAGCTTCAGATTCAAATACATTGGTACTGAAAGGGCTGAAGGAAACTGTACTGGCTGCTTTTGGAGCTTTTTCTGATGGTCGTTGCTGAAATTGGCTAAAACTGCTCTTGCTTAGAATCAGAGGGTCATCCCGATATTCCAGAGGTCCTATATTCTAAGGAACCCTATGTTCCCAGTACCCTGTATGTGTTCCCTTCTTGTCATTTTTGAAACAGCCCTGTCTTCCAAGAGCCCTATATTCTCAGTAGCCCTAACCTCCAAGGGCTCTACATTATTAAGGTCCTATGTTCCAAGAACCCAATGTTCTTAGGGCCCTATGTAACCAAAGTCCTATGTTTCCAGGAGCCCTGTATTCCAAGGGTTAATTGTTTCAGGAGCTCTATATTCACAGGGCCCCATTTTCCAAGAGTCCTATGTTCTCAAGGTCATATGTTCCCTCTTTGTCATTTTGTAAACAGTCATAAGTTCCAAGGGCCCTATGTTCTCAGGAGCCCTCTCTTTTATAGGCCCTTCATAATCAGGGTCCTATATTCTGAGAGCCCAGTGTTCACAAGGTCCTGTGTTTCCAGGAGCCCTGTATTCCAACGGTTATTTGTTCCAAGAGGCCTGTATTCCAATGTTTCCAAGGTCCTCCGTTCCTTCTTAATTATTTTGGAAAGTCTTATGAACTTCTTATGAACGTCTTATAAACCAGATGAAGCGATTACTCACATAGTTCATGTATGTTATGCACCAAACTAAAACAAAAGAGTTTGCATTACAAAGTTTGCTTAGTTAGCTAATTAGCTCACTTAGGCTAACCAGTCTGAAGGGAAGCATGCCTATTGAACGATCTGCTCCTGATTGTCACCTGTATGACCTTGAATGGCCCCAGGACCCTAACCATGAGCTGTGGAACCCTTTCTTAGGCTTCTTTGATGTGTCGTATTGAGGTTTAAGGTGTTGTATAAAGAGCTGAGGGAATAGAAACAGAGAAGTGAGCAGCTAGCGGAGAACGTCCAGCGATAAACCCGTCAGTTGGGTCTGGGTTTTATGTATACAATATATACTCACTGTAAACATGCCAGTGTATGATTTCATATGGGCTATGACAACTGTGGGTGACCCTGAAGCGCCCCCTGCTGGTTTAAAATGAGGATTGATGCTTGTTTTGCTGCATTATTCCTTTAATAGACTCATATCTGAAATTTTGACCCTCCACTCGTCCCACGCAGTAACAGACACTATAAAAAGCCTGGACAGGGCTGGACATGAGGGCCAGTGTAATTAGTTGTCGAGCAGTTGGCCAGATTGGGAGGGTTTGTTTGGACGCTGGCAGTGTGCAAACTGTTTGTTTACCTTCGCTGTGTCAGACTGGAGCAGACTGGCAGGGGTTCTCTTCCAAAACAGCTCACAACCAACTGGAGATTTTTCATTTATTCAGAATAAAGAGTCAAAAACAAGGTGTATTTTATAGAGCGCATGAAAAAAGATGAATTTAGGAAGCTGAAAGCGACAGTTTCTGTTTATAGAGGCAGCTTTGAGCCATGAAGCTGAATGTGGCTTCCCTGTTCGGCCGCTTCTCTTTGGAATTGTCAGCTCCACCTTAAATGGTGAAGCAGTTACATGCTGCACTATTTAAGGTGAAACAGCAAATTGCACTGAGAAGCGTCTGAATAGGGAAACCACATTCACTGACACATTTGAGCCCAGAGTGTAATGCTTTAGGCATGCTAATGCTAATAGCTGAGGTATAAGCCTCCATTACTTGTTAGCTACATTAGCCTCATAGCTCCAACACTAAAACTAAAGAAGCTTGATTGACTATTTAAAGTAAGGAGGGAAAACTGTGTAAATTAGACTGAATTTCGACTGAAGTATCGCTTGATTAAGTGTTTTTAGGCGTCACAGGGCTGCAGGCTGAGGATGTCGGGGGTCTCTCCCCCGCACTGTCGGACCCCCACTTCACATTCAGACACGGTGGACGGTGTGGACTCTCCGCTCAGTAACGCGCACACCTGGATCCAGCGGGTGGGCGGTGCGCACTCCTCCAGTGTCCGGCAGCGACACACCTGCGACTGATCTACAGCCGAAAAACAAAAACACCACAGAGTGCAGTGTGTGTTTATTATGAGTGTCTGTTACTCTTATATACTGTATGTTTAAGCACATTCACACCGTTTACAGTGTCTGACTCTATATATACACTTACACATTCACTACATTCGTTTATGTTCACCCTCCCTTATTTTCCCTTCTCTCTTATTTTCATCTTCTTTGAAACAAAAACAACACAACTTATTTAAAACAAAAGTGTCTCTGACACCAGATAGAAACTACAAATAACAATAAGAATGACAATGATAGTTTTTGTTGCTGCTTTCTTGCTTTATGTAAGCAAAATATTGACATCACACACACATATATGGTCAGATGTAAAAATTAGTCATTTATTTTAAAAATATTGTAGGCAATAACAATTCATCTGCACTTTAATGTGATGTTTTCAGGCAATTTTAGTGCAGAATTTCAATTTATTTGTTTCAAAAGTAAAACATAAAATAAATATTGTGCAATAACTTTTGCACAAGCCATATTTTATTTTCCAATATATCAAATTTTGTTTTCCAGTATATTAAATTTAGCAAATGAACCCTGATGCATGACTGTATGTATGTATGTGTGTGTGCACATGCAAAATGTAAATAATCGATGTTTCTCTGTTTGTGAAGGACTGAATTACTGTAATAAACAGTGCTGATTACAGTGAGCTACATTTTCTCTCTCTGTGTCTCTGTTATGAGTTATTGTGAGGTATCGGTCACTCTGAGGGTCTCACCGTCACAGAGGGTCCACAGAGAGCACTGTGGGCAGACTGCAGTGGATGGCTCTGGCCACTGGCAGGCACTGTGGTCAGCTAAGATAAACTGGTGACCCAAACACTGCATGGCCCGAACCTTACAGACGCTCAGCCTGCTGGTCCGGCGGCGCTCCAAGCTGGTGGCGCACACTTCCAGAGACGGCCTGACCAATCAGAGCAAAGATCAGACAGACAAAAAGGGGTGGGGGTGGGGGTGGGGGGGCAAATATGATAAAACATTTATACAGTAATCCTCATCTGCAGATCTGCAGATCTCTTTTTTTTAAATATCAAGCCACAAATATACAACATAAACATTAGCACATCAATAAAAACGTCCGCACTTTGACCCAAAACATTATACTACTGACAAAAACATTAGCACACCAACAAAACAGTAGACCAAAACATTAGCACACCAGTTAGTTCTACAGTTGTCATGGAGTTCCACAGGGCTCAGTCTTGGGGCCACTCCTATTCATCATTTACCTCCTCCCTCTTGGTTTTATCTTCCGGCACCTGTGGTATCCTTTTTCACTGTTATGCTGATGGTAAACAGCTTTGTGTCCACAGTTCCAGCCTCTACTCTGCCCTTCAATGTCCTCACTACCTGTTACAGTGATATACATATACAGACGACAGGCAGCTACTTAAACTCAACAGCAGTGAGACTGAGCTGATCCTCATGGGGTCTAAATCTACACTTTAAAACTAATATTTGTTCACTCCTCATTGCTGGAGCCATCATACCTGTTCCCACACAGGTTAAGAGCCTCTGTGTGGTTTTGGACAGCCTCCTGTCCTTCTGAAGTCATAAACAATATATCCGGATTGCCTTTTTCCACCTGCGAAATATTTCCAGACTACGCCCTGTTTTAACAGGACACTCCACTGAAGTCTTAGTCAATGCTTTGGTTACATTGGTTACATCACACATCGGCTGCTGTAATGTGATCCTGTAAGGCATCACCAACAAACTGAACTACTGACTTTAACTTATTCAGAGCTCTGCAGCACAAATCATTACACGATCTGAATCTGCTGACCAGGTTACACCTGCTGATCCCACCACACTGGATTCCTGTGTCAGTGGATTCACTACTAAAACATTAGCACACCGACAAAAACATTTGATTGGATTTACGTGTGTGTGTGTGTGTGTGTGTGTGTGTGTGTGCGTGTGCGTGTGTGCGCGTGTGTGTGTGTGTGTGTGTGTGTGTGTGTGTGTGTGTGTGTGTGTATGTGTGAGTGTGTGTGTGTGTGCGCGTGTGTGTATGTGTGAGTGTGTGTGTGTGTGTGTGTGTGTGTGAGTGTGTGTGTGTGTGTGTGTGTGTGTGCGCGTGTGTGTGTGTGTGTGTGTGTGTGTGTGTGTGTGTGTGTGAGTGTGTGTGTGTGTGTGTGTGCGTGTGTGTGTGTGTGTGTGTGTGTGAGTGTGTGTGTGTGTGTGTGTGTGTGTGTGTGTGCGCGTGTGTGTGTGTGTGTGTGTGTGTGTGTGTGTGTGTGTGTGCTAGCGTACTCGCACTCGTAGGGAACTTTACAGACACAGTTATCTTTGGCCAGTTTCTCCCACGGCTGGCATTCGGTCAGAGATAGAGCCTTCGTTGCTGCTGGACAGAAAAGAAGCCAGTTCAGTTCACAGTGTTACAAAACGTTACACAGTTACAGTGTCACACAGTACTACAGTTACAGTTACTCAGCATTACACTTATAGTTACAGTGTTATACAGAGTTACAGGCCTACACAGTTACACAATGTTACAGTTCTGCAGTGTTACAGTTACACAGTGTTACAGTTACACAGCGTTACAGTTACACAGCGTTACAGTTACACAGCGTTACGTTACTGAATGTTACTGAGTTACACCGTTACACAGAATTACAGTGTTATACAGAGTTAGTATTACATTGTTACAGTTACATGCTGTTACACAAGTTTACACAGTTACACAGGGTTGCACAGTTATGGTGTTACACAGAGTTACAGCTACAGTGTTACACAGATACACAGAGCTACATGCTAATTGTGGTTATTACTGCAGATCCTTTAAATGTTAATGGTGGTAAATGAAGATCAGACTGAAGTGCTGCATGATATATGTTCAAAGAGTGTTACCTGTGTGCTTTATTAGAGTGTTACCTGTGTGCTTTATTAGAGTGTCACCTGTGTGCTTTATTAGAGTGTCACCTGTGCATTATTGGGGTGCTACCTGTGCATTATTAAGGTGTCACCTGTGCATTATTAAGGTGTCACCTGTGCATTATTAGGGTGTTACCTGTGTGCTTTATTAGAGTGTTACCTGTGTGCTTTATTAGAGTGTTACCTGTGTGCTTTATTAGAGTGTTACCTGTGTGCTTTATTAGAGTGTTACCTGTGCATTATTGGGGTGCTACCTGTGCATTATTAAGGTGTCACCTGTGCATTATTAGGGTGTTACCTGTGTGCTTTATTAGAGTGTTACCTGTGTGCTTTATTAGAGTGTTACCTGTGTGCTTTATTAGAGTGTTACCTGTGTGCTTTATTAGAGTGTCACCTGTGCATTATTGGGGTGCTACCTGTGCATTATTAAGGTGTCACCTGTGCATTATTAGGGTGTTACCTGTGTGCTTTATTAGGGTGTTACCTGTGCACTATTAGGGTGTTACCTGTGCATTTTAGAGTGTTACCTGTGCACTATTAGGGTTTTACCTGTGCACTATTAGGGTGTTACCTGTGTGCTTTATTAGGGTGTTACCTGTGCACTATTAGGGTGTTACCTGTGTGCTTTATTAGGGTGTTACCTGTGCACTATTAGGTTGTTACCTGTGCATTTTAGAGTGTTACCTGTGCACTATTAGGGTTTTACCTGTGCACTATTAGGGTGTTACCTGTGCATTTTAGAGTGTTACCTGTGCACTATTAGGGTTTTACCTGTGCATTATTAGGGTGTTACCTGTGCATTTTTTGAGTGTTACCTGTGCATTATTAGGGTGTTACCTGTGCATTTTTAGGGTGTTACCTGTGCATTATTAGGGTGTTACCTGTGCATTTTAGAGTGTTACCTGTGCACTATTAGGGTTTTACCTGTGCATTATTAGGGTGTTACCTGTGCACTATTAGGGTTTTACCTGTGCATTATTAGGGTGTTACCTGTGCATTGATAAGGTGTTACCTGTGCATTATTAGGGTGTTACCTGTGCATTATTAGGGTGTTACCTGTGCATTATTAGGGTGTTACCTGTGCATTAATAGGGTGTTACCTGTGCATTGATCAAGTGTTACATGTGTAATATTAGGGTGTTACCTGTGCATTGATAAGGTGTTACCTGTGCATTATTAGGTTGTTATGTGTGTGCTATTGAGGTGTTGCCTGTGCATTATTACACCTTTATATGTGCATTATTAGGTTGTTTCCTGTAGTATTTAGTTGTTATCTGTGCATTATTAGGGTGTTATCTGTGTGGTATCAAGGTGTTACCTGTGCCTTATTATTCCTTTATCTTGGCATTATTAGAGTGTTACTTGTGTTATTAAGGTGCTATCTGCAATAATAGGGTGAAACCTGTGTTATTAAAGCGTTACCTGCATTATTATGTTGTTACCTCTCGTATTAGGTGTAAATAGCATTATTAGCATGTTACCTGTTTTATTGAAGTGTAACATGCAATATTAAGGTGTTATCTGTATAATTAAGGTGTCACCTGCATCATTAGGATGGTACCCTTATTATTAGGGTGTTACCTGTGTTATTAATGTGTTTACTATTTTATTAGGGTGTTACCTGTGTTATTTAGGTGTTAACTGTGTTATTAGGGTGTTATTAGGGTGTTACCTGTGTTATTAAGTTGTTAACTATGTTATTAATGTGTTACCCGTGTTATTAAGGTGTTAACTGTGTTATTAGGTTGTTACCTGTTATATTAAGGTGTAAACTGTGTTATTAATGTGTTACCTTTGTTATTTAGTTGTTCACTGTGTTATTAGGATGTTACCTGTGTTATTAAGGTGTTAACTGTGTTATTAGGGTGTTACCTGTGTTATTAATGTGTTAACTGTGTTATTAAGGTGTTAACTGTGTTATTAAAGTGTTAACTGTGTTATTAAGGTGTTAACTGTGTTATTAGGGTGTTACCTGTGTTATTAATGTGTTAACTGTGTTATTAAGGTGTTAACTGTGTTATTAAAGTGTTAACTGTGTTATTAAGGTGTTAACTGTGTTATTAGGGTGTTACCTGTGTTATTAAAGTATTACCTGTGTTATTAAGGTGTTAACTGTGTTATTAGGGTGTTACCTGTGTTATTAAGGTGTTAACTGTGTTATTAGGGTGTTAACTGTGTTATTAAGGTGTTACTGTGTTATTAAGGTGTTAACTGTGTTATTAGGGTGTTACCTGTGTTATTAAGGTGTTAACTGTGTTATTAAGCTGTTAACTGTGTTATTAGGGTGTTACCTGTGTTATTAAGATGTTATTTGTGTTATTAGCGTGTTACCTGTGCGGCATTTCGTGCTTTCAGACTGAGGTGACCAGGCCAGGCCGGCGTTGCAGTGGATTTCGGATGGTCCATCTCTCTCTCTCCCTGCAGGACAGCTCAGCTCGATCGTCTCTCCAATTCTGTAGCTGAGCTTCCATGGACTTCCAGAAACGTCTGCAGGGAGGAGAGGGGGTTCACACGCAGACCCTACAGGAGGAAAATATGCATATCTATGAATATGTAAAGCAACAGTGTTGGCAGCACAGAGTCTGACTCTGTCTGCAGAGCTCAGATTAAATCTCAGACACTTACTCCTGCACTCCTGCTGAGATCTCCTCCAGGTCTGCTCCTCCACACACTCAGCGAGGGGCTCTCCGATCAGCTGATAGCCATCAATACATGAGTACTCCACCTTATTGCCCACCAAGTAAACATCTTTAGGGTCCTGAGGGAACACAAACACAAACACACTGAAGAACATCTACGCCAGTAATACCTCATTATGAGAGTGTTATAACTGTTATAGACGATGTTT
>NW_023494793.1:685000-687500 GCF_904425465.1 Colossoma macropomum | reverse complement strand
GAGTGGACGTTTCTGTAGAATGACCCAAATACCAGAATGTCAAGATGAGAAAAAGACTGACTGAGATGCTGAGAGGCAACACAGCTCTAAAAACACTCTCAGGATCTTCTTCTGACATTGGAAATTAGTTTGAGACGGTAAAATGGCTGACAGGAAAACTCGTTTGGTATGACGTGTTTTAAAGGACTGTATTCTGTCACTTGTTAAACGTCAGTGATGTGAAAGTCTTACTGTAGTTGTCCTCTTCTCTCTTTAAGAAGTTATAAAACTCTCTGCATTTTACAGTCGTCCAGCTGAAGAAGAACAGGACAGTGTGGGTCTTTTTGACGCACTCCCTAAAATCATGCTTCTCGAACTCTGTAGGTACAGAGAGAGAGACAGAGAGAGAGACGGAGAGAGAGACAGAGAGAGAGACGGAGAGAGAGACGGAGAGAGAGACAGAGAGAGAGACGGAGAGAGAGACGGAGAGAGAGACAGAGAGAGAGACAGAGAGAGAGACAGAGAGAGAGACGGAGAGAGAGACAGAGAGAGAGACAGAGAGAGAGACAGAGAGAGAGACGGAGAGAGAGACAGAGAGAGAGACAGAGAGAGAGACGGAGAGAGAGACAGAGAGAGAGACGGAGAGAGAGACAGAGAGAGAGACGGAGAGAGAGACAGAGAGAGAGACAGAGAGAGAGACAGAGAGAGAGACGGAGAGAGAGACAGAGAGAGAGACGGAGAGAGAGACAGTTATGAGATCTGAGTTTCTGTTATATCACATCTTATTCAGTTTTTCACTCATCATATCTACAATAATAACATACTTGAACTGTTGGCATAGAAAGTGTCAGTTTAACTGAAACACAATAAACAAACATTTAAAAATAAACATTTTTTAATCTTTTTAATTAACTGAAGTTGTATTAGGAGCCCATTAACTGAGGCTCATTATCAACAGTCATTAACACGCTTCATGTCTGTAAAGCAGTAGTTCAGGAGAAATTCACCAATTCCTGCATTATTAACTGATTAAGATGTAATCAGAGAGGTTCAGTGTGGTTCAGAGTGGTTCAGGGTGGTTCAGAGTGCTTCAGAGTGATTCAGGGTGGTTCAGAGTGATTCAGGGTGGTTCAGAGTGGTTCAGGGTGGTTCAGAGTGATTCAGAGAGGTTCAGAGCAGTTCAGAGCGATTCAGAGCGATTCAGAGTGGTTCAGAGTGGTTCAGAGTGGTTCAGGGTGGTTCAGAGTGGTTCAGAGTGATTCAGGGTGGTTCAGAGTGATTCAGGGTGGTTCAGAGTGGTTCAGGGTGGTTCAGAGTGATTCAGAGTGGTTCAGAGTGGTTCAGAGTGATTCAGGGTGGTTCAGAGTGATTCAGGGTGGTTCAGAGTGGTTCAGGGTGGTTCAGAGTGATTCAGAGTGGTTCAGAGCGGTTCAGAGCGATTCAGAGTGATTCAGGGTGGTTCAGAGTGATTCAGGGTGGTTCAGAGTGGTTCAGGGTGATTCAGGGTGGTTCAGAGTGGTTCAGAGCGATTCAGAGCGGTTCAGAGTGGTTTGGTGTGAAACGTTCCGGTCTAGATAAACTTACCGAGTCAGAACTGTTCACAGTGGTGCTGATAGGAACCAGACGTCCACCTCTACAGTGCATTGGTTTGTTTCTCAAATCAGATCATTTGAGTCAACTGTCCGCTCTGTTATTTGCAATTGGTCAGATCTGACTTGTGTGTCCAGACATCACCAGTCTATCTGCATGTGTTGTGTGGTATCGATGTAGCTATGCTGGTGTTGCTGATTTCAAACGTGGATGCAGGAGAGATGGAGGAGCATCATCTCCCCTCCAAACTCTTCTGAACTCTCTTCATCATCATGAATCTCTGGAGCTCTTCTAGAATCCCAGCACTTCACTCTGGATTCGACATCGTCGCTGTTTGTCGAGTTGCGAGTGACAAAAAAGACACTTTGAAATCTGATCTGAGCGTCCAGAGCGTCCAGACTGAGACACATCTGTACAAATCTGACTGGAGTCGCATTTCAAACCACCTACAAATGCGGTTTAAATCTGATGTGCAAAAAACGGATTTCACGGTTTTTTGTTGTTCAGACTATCAAAAATCAATCTGGATACAATCTGGATATGACAGAAATCAGATCTGGACTGGGGGGATACATGCAGGGCGCTGTGAGGCAAAATAAGAAAACTGATTATTTCAGATTTTCCACTATTTTCCATCATCAACATTCCATATAAACTCAGAAGACTCGTGTAGGTTCACTGGTGGTTCTGGATAGTAAATAAAATGTCTATATTTGTGTTGTAGTCATGGCGACCCCTGGTTCCTATCACCACCACTGTAAAGACATCTGAACCATTTCACACCAAACCACTCTGAATCACTCTGATTACAGCTCACACACTGAATTATGGGGGATTTTTAAAATATTAGCAGAATTCCCCTTTAAATGCTGAAGCTCCTTACGGCTCTTCTCAGTGAAGTCCTGGCTGAAGTGCAGCAAGGTCCTGAACT
>NW_023494793.1:662500-680000 GCF_904425465.1 Colossoma macropomum | reverse complement strand
TTATTCGCCTTCATTTCTAACAAAGCTCAGCCTTCGTTACCTGAGCAACAACAAAGCTCACCTGCAGCCTCTGAGGAAGCCGTTTCCAGCTGGCCAACTAAGCTAAGCTAAATAGTGTCCTTTTACTGTTTTCTTCTTATTGTTATTTTGGAAAAACAAGCACAGCATCTCTTTATTAAAGCTTATATGTCTACTACAAGTGTCTGTTAGCTTATTCAGCTAATGTAGGCTAATGTTTGAGCTAACAGCTTAGCTTAGCTAACCCAGTGAAACCCAGTGAAACCTGAGCTGACAGACTTATATACATAGCACACACTTGGTTCTTCTTGGTTCTTTAATTATAAAAAAATGGTTCTATATAGAACCATGAACATTCAAAGAACCCGCTGCATGATTAAAGGGTTCTTTGCATCATGAAAGTGTTCCAAAAAGGGATTCTGGTATTGTCACAATGTATATAAAAATGACCTATAGTACATTCTCCATCAATCTAAAGAACCCTTTCATGACCCAAAGAACCCTTTAATAATGCAAAGAGTTGTTAAGTGTTCAGGTTCTTTACTAAAGAACGCTTGAAGAACCATCATTTTTTAGAGTGCAGTGTATCTGTTTATGGTTCTGGCCTTTTTCTGTAAGGCAAATAACTGCCCTGAGTAAAGCAATCTTTATGGTGTTCAAGCTCTCTAGCGCCACCTGTGTTTTGGAGCAGGCGTCGCAGGCTGACCAGGATGACCATGGACCCCAAGCGCAATGCACTGGCTCGGAACTGACCGCAGGCCTGGAGGAAAACATGACAGCATGCAGTAACTTCACTGCAAACGCGAACGCACTGCGGCCTCTGAAATGAATACATTTCCTATGGAGTGTCTATACAAGTGCAGAAATAACAGGATGAAGAGCACTTACAGCACGATGACCGCAGTCAGGCTGGACAGGAGCAGCGCCGCGCCGCAGCACCCGAACTGACAACAACACACCCACAGCTTCAGAATCACCACCAGCTTTACAGACAAACCTGCCCAAACCTTAAAGCGGCAGCTCAGCGAGAATTCAGATTTCTCCCCTCGGTCAGCCGAGACGTGGTCAGGGTCTGAAGTTCACTTCTTCAGCTTTAGCACTGGAGCTATGAGGCTAACTTGGCTAACAAGTAATGGAAGCTTATACAGCTGATGCTATTTAAGTGCAAATAGAATGACGCTGCAGTGAACAGCATGACTTCACTATTTACACTGTGTTTAAAGGACACAACAATATGTGCTTTCTTCACACTGACTCAGCCATATTAGCTCAGTTCAGCTCCTTTTGATCTGTTACTGGTCCACTTTCATTTGTTATTTCCAGTGCTCACATCTCGCTTATATCTGTCCGAGTTCATTTTTTAAAAATCCAATTCGTCCACATGACTATTAAAAATACATTTTTATTTTGAATGATGATGTACAGTATATAATACTTTAGAAACAGGACAAATACACAAAGGTCTGTGGTGTTGTCCACTACACTGTCCCACCCAGCATCATCCCATTAACCTAGATACTGTTTCGCCTTTGCAGCTGTTTTTGTTAGATTGATATTTTACATATTTATTCATTTGTGGAAAGTCGGTTCATTCGTTCTGGTCAATGCTAAATAACTTTACTGTCCAGTTCTCCCTTTTGAAGAACCCAGTTTCTGCCTGCGCTGCCTCATTTTAACTCAAAACTGCAGCAGAAATGGACGTTTTGTTCACACGATTTACCAGCCAAAGTCAGAGCAAATAGCCAGACTGAGTGGTTGATGCTGCCAACTTCAACCCCACCAATTAGCATGGCGCTAACTGTATAACCTGTGTTAGAAGCCATAAAAGCCAAAGACAGCTGAGCGTAATACAGTTCAAAGTGAGCATGTTCACTATGTTAGCTTCGTAGCTCCAGTGCTAAAACGGCTCAGCTGAGGAGGTAAAACTGTTCAGAACTGTCACTTTAAAATCTGACAAAAATGTGGAGCACAGATCAGACGTAGTGCTGTGTTTTCCACACATCTGCATGTTTATTGATTTATTAATTTGGAACCCTGTAAGATTCACATTCACACTGTTTACTTTTACAACAAACACTTATTAGCAGCAGTAAATGAATAAAGTATGTATAAATACTGAAAATCCGTGATTTTTTATTTAAATTGTTTATTTTTAATCCATTTAAAATAAACAATATTTATTTAGAACTTTGAAAAATTGAGAGCAAAAGAAAGTCATGAGAAGTAGAATGAAGAGGAAGCGTTGAAGATTCTGCACTATTTTTAGGTCACTATTCAGATTTGGTCAGATTTGTGATCATGTTGAGGTCTTTTTGTACTAAAAGGTCAGATTTGTTGTTGATCTCTCCTTTAATGACACTCATGTTCATATTATCTCTATTATTATTATTATTATTATTATTATTATTATTATACTACACACCACTAAATACTATACTTTAAAAAATGGTTCTGCAAGGGCTCTTTAGTAAAGACAGTGGTTCTATAGAACTATGAACACTCAAAGAACCCTTTGCATGACTAACAGCTCAGACTGATGGAGAATGTATTGTGGTTCTATGCAGCACCAAAGAGGGTTCTTCTATTATTACGATGTCAAGCTTGTTACAAAAGCAGAACTTTTTTTTGGCGTTATGTAGAATCTTTACTCATTCTCTGTCAGTCTGAAGAACATTTCCATTAAGAAACATTTAAGCCATGCAAATGGTTCTTTGAGTGTTCACGGTTCTATATAGAACTGTTTTTACTGTCTTTACTAAGAACGCTTGGAGAGAGTAAGAAATTTTTTAAATTCAGGTTAAAATTCACTTTTCACTCAGACTGTTGTGCAAATGTTATAATTTGCAGTGCAAAACAATGAATTGAATTAAAAAATAATGCAGCTTTTTCACTCTCAGACGTTCGGAGGCTGCTGTAAACATAAACACACATTGCATTAATATTTTTCCCGACTCTTCCTGCGCTCCACACCAACTCACAGACTTTAAAAACATTACAAATTCAAATTACTCACCATCACACACGGAATACTGTAGCATTACACAACACATCACTGCACATCAACAACACAGTAAAGGCATCAACCCCACCAGTCAAAGCTCAGCTGCCCAGTTCAGCCTGGCCTGACTGGTCAGTGAGAGTTTGGTCGCAGGTCCTGCAAGGAGGTGACTGAGTGGTCAGTGCTGTAAAAGCCAATGTTGCGACTGTGGCTGTAGTTTCTTACCGTGGTCATGCTGGAGCAGACGGCCGTGCAGGTCTCTGAGAAGTCCAGTCTGAGGAGGAGGGTCTTCAGCTCAGAGAATTCCTCACAGGGAGGAACATAAATCTGCTCCTTCAGCGCTTCATGCTTTTATCACTTCCAGACATCAGCAGTGTGAGTGTACATTCAGACCAGATGAGAACATCTGTTATGGTAAAGTAATACTCACTTAGAGGAAAACGAAACCAAAACACAGGAGAGTTCCTGGATCCAGTACAGATACACAGATTCTACTGAGCTGGTTCAGAGTCAGAGCTGAAACACATTCAGGACTTTAACTGATCTCAGACTTTAGACGAAAACCCCTTTGCTTTGAGTGACTCCAAACCTTAATTATGGTTATTCGTTAAAACTAATGACTGAACATTCCACAGCAATCATAACTACCCACACTTTACCAAATGTCTCAGTGGTGACTGTTTCAGTAGTGACTGTTACAGTAGTGACTGTTTCAGTAGTGACTGTTTCAGTAGTGTCTGTCTCAGTAGTGTCTGTTTCAGTAGTGACTGTTTCAGTAGTGACTGTTACAGTAGTGACTGTTTCAGTAGTGACTGTCTCAGTAGTGTCTGTTACAGTAGTGTCTGTTTCAGTAGTCTGTTTCAGTAGTGTCTGTTTCAGTAGTCTGTTTCAGTAGTGTCTGTTACAGTAGTGTCTGTTTCAGTAGTGTGTTTCAGTAGTGACTGTTTCAGTAGTGTCTGTTACAGTAGTGTCTGTTTCTGTAGTGACTGTTTCAGTAGTGACTGTTTCAGTAGTGTCTGTCTCAGTAGTGACTGTTTCAGTAGTGTCTGTTTCAGTAGTGTCTGTTACAGTAGTGTCTGTTTCAGTAGTGACTGTTTCAGTAGTGTCTGTTTCAGTAGTGTCTGTTGCAGTAGTGTCTGTCTCAGTAGTGACTGTTTCTGTAGTGACTGTTTCAGTAGTGTCTGTTTCAGTAGTGTCTGTTAGAGTAGTGTCTGTTTCAGTAGTCTGTTTCAGTAGTGACTGTTTCAGTAGTGTCTGTTTCAGTAGTGTCTGTTGCAGTAGTGTCTGTCTCAGTAGTGACTGTTTCAGTAGTGTCTGTTTCAGTAGTGACTGTTTCAGTAGTGTCTGTTTCAGTAGTGTCTGTTAGAGTAGTGTCTGTTTCAGTAGTCTGTTTCAGTAGTGACTGTTTCAGTAGTGTCTGTTACAGTAGTGACTGTTTTGGTAGTGTTTTCTTAATGTTCTACACTGATTTTCAGACTTTGGGACTCATTTACTTCAAAACAATGGGATCTAACTGCTCACCATGTGGCCATGAGGGACAGGGATGCAGCCTCACTTCCTACTCTGAAATGCAGGGGCAGGACAAAAATAAGGCTCCGCCCACAGACTAAAACCCTTTGGTTATGTTCAGACTGACAGCCTAAATCTGATTTCTATCATATTCAGATTGTATCCAGATTGATTTTTGTTAGTTTGAACAGCAAAAACACATAATTTTTTGCAGATCAGATCTAAACCACATTTGTAGCTGGTTTGAAATGCGACTCCAGTCAGATTTGTACAGATGTGTCTCAGTCTGGACGCTCTGGACACTCAGATTGGATATTAAAGTGTCTTTTTCGTCACTCACAACTCGACAAACAGTGACAATGTCGAGTCCAGAGTGATGAAGTGCTGCGATTCAAGAAGAGCTCCACAGATTCATGATGATGAGTTCATGAGTTCTGAAGAGTTTGGAGGGGAGATGATGCTCCTCCATCTCTCCTGCAGCCGTGACTGAAATCAGCATTACCAGCGTAGCTACGTAGTTACTGACGCCTACGTCGTTACCATGGCGACCCACGCAGATAGACAGGTGATGTCTGGACACACAAATCTGATCTGATCACTCACAGATAACAGAGCGAACAGTTGACTCAACAGATCTGATTTGAGGAACGAATATGATTTACCTGCAGTCTGAACACAGAACGCATTTCTGTAGTGACAGAAAAATGTGAGACAGCATTTTTGCAAAAATGAAACTCATAATAAATGTAAATTTTCCAACTTCACTTTAAAGGAAATCAAGAAGATCTTTTAAAAACATTGAAAATTATTATTACTATTTTCAGAAGTGTAAATTTAGGGGTCAGGGGACTCTCCATACAAAGGACCCTATAAATGATGATTGTGTATATATTTAGATTAATACTGTCTCTATTAATGCTCAGGGTTTAAATAGATCAGAATACAATTACTGTAAATATCAAAGACCTGAATATTTCATGATACATACTTTGTTGTTTAGTAGTTTTTTGTTATAGTGGGAGCTCAGTTTGAACCACTCCAGTAGAATTCTCCTCATATATTTATGCGTTTTTGAATCTGTATATTATCCACTGAGTTCTGCTTCATTTAATTCCAGAGATGTTTGTAAGTGTGGAGTCGTAACTCAGTCGACTCTCTGGTTCTGCAGGACTGTGGACTTTTATTTATATCCGTTCCTCTTTTTCTGCACCAAGACAATCAAAGCGCTTTTCATCAAACCTTCAATGTGATTTCTTCATTTAAGTGTTTGCTGTTAGTTATAATGTTGGCAGTGGAGTTTGGCAGAGGAACGCGGAGCGGTCAGACAGCGTCCAGGCCAAAACTGACTAATGTTTACATCACTGACTGACGCCCACTGCAGACCTCCACTCCGACTGCACTTATACAGAGACACTCACTCACTGCAGCCTCCGCCTCCCACTCACATCACAGCAGATCCTCAGCCGCCGCTCTGGATTATTAGTGATTGAATGGTGGGATTAAGGTGCTGCTGTGTTTATGTAAGTGCAGCGTGGCTGGTTAGGATAGCGCTGACTGTCAGATTAATTCCACTGATTATTCTACATTCCTCCATCACTCAGAGAGGTTTGGTGTGAAATGGTTCAGATGTCTTTACAGTGGTGGTGATAGGAACCAGGGGTCGCCATGACTACAACACAGATATAGACGTTTTATTTACTATTCAGAACCACCAGTGAACCTACACGAGTCTTCTGAGTTTATATGGAATGTTGATGATGGAAAATAGTGGAAAATCTGAAATAATAAGTTTTCTTTGGGGACTATTTTGCCTCACAGCGCCCTGCATGTATCCCTCCACCATGAATGGAGTTTAAGTTCTCTAAACTATCATAAAACAGTGTCTCAGTCATCAGGCAGTGAATTCATAACCATTTCATGTAGGAACTTTCTGTGAGGGAGCTTTTAGAGGTGGACGTCTGAACAACTCTGAATCACTCTGAACTGCTCTGTTTACATCTTAACCACTTAATTAAAAAATCAGTTCCTCCTTTAAGGTCTAAGAGTAAGGGGCTAGAGCACAGAGTGTAAGGGTTTGGTCTAGAGCACTGGGGTTAGGGTGTATGGGACAGGATCTATGATATAGGGTGTAGCGGACAGGCTTTGTAGATTAAGGTTTAGTGCTTAGATCCAGGGGACAAGGTACCCTACCTACGTAACGAGGTGTGGGGAATACTGCTTTAGGGTTAGGAGATAGGTGATAAGGTCTGGGGAGCTTAGGGGATCGGTGAAAGGGTCTAGGGGGGTTAGGGGATAGGTGACAGGGTCTAGGGGGGTTAGGGGATAGGTGACAGGGTCTAGGGGGGTTAGGGGATAGGTGACAGGGTCTAGGGGGGTTAGGGGATAGGTGACAGGGTCTAGGGAATAAGGTTTTAGGGTTAGGGAAAGCGACTGAGAGGTAGTTTTAGACTGGTGTTAGTGGGATATGAAAAGCTGAGTAACGCTCAGTAAACATGTACATACTGTTCTGTTTACTGCCTGTTTAATAACTGTGTAATAACTGCTCAGCTGTATTCTGTATTCTGTAATCTTTATTTTGTGTAATTAATTATTTGTGTTTAGCTGTAATTTATCTGCAAATACTGTGTAACTGAGTCAGAGCAGAAATCCTGCAGTAATGATGTGAATTCAGGGCACTGTGAGCTCTGCCACGTAACAGGCACAGGGAGCTTTCTGAGGCTCATCTGTCTGTACAGTTTTAGTTCATATGAAATCAGTGGTATTTTATAATCTATATTTGTGTGACTTTCTCTGGACTCTAATTTTCATTATCTGAAAACATATAAAGCTGAGCTCATCTTTACTGGAAATGTCAGTAACACTTTATTTAACTCAGCTATGTAACATTATTGCCATGACACGATATTAAACACTGACATCTGTCATGAGATCAATTACCGGTAATAGTGACAGTGACATGACACTGTAATATTGCTGATCATAATCCATTGTGACGGGTTTATGACATGTTGTTTTCAGTGTTACGGAGCTGAGCTCGTGTGCAGTGGTACTGAATGCCCTGAAGGCCAGGCCGTATTTTCTGCCCTCTTATTGATTTTGCTGCTCCTCTAATCCTGGTGAAAATATCTGCCATGAGAAACTTAGTGGACTTATTTTTGGTAACGTCGTCACCTCCAGCTGCAGGAGAGCCGAGCTGAACAGACACATTATAACACTATAGCATTTCATCACTCACACGACTCAGAATAACAGACAGCCGGTAACATTCATCTCCCCCAGACACTGAGGGGGGACGGGAAACGCCCAGCAGAAAGAGTCCAGAGTTTAGGGTTTAGAGAACACGGTTTAGGGTTTAGGGTCTATATGTTAGAGTTTAGAGAACAGGGTTTAGGGTTTAGGGTATAGAGTCTATATGTTAGAGTTTAGAGAACAGGGTTTAGGGTTTAGGGTCTAGAGTCTATATGTTAGAGTTTAGAGAACAGGGTTTAGGGTTTAGGGTCTAGAGTCTATATGTTAGAGTTTAGAGAACAGGGTTTAGGGTATAGAGTCTATATGTTAGAGTTTAGAGAACAGGGTTTAGGGTTTAGGGTATAGAGTCTATATGTTAGAGTTTAGAGAACAGGGTTTAGGGTATAGAGTCTATATGTTAGAGTTTAGAGAACAGGGTTTAGGGTTTAGGGTCTATATGTTAGAGTTTAGAGAACAGGGTTTAGGGTTTAGGGTATAGAGTCTATATGTTAGAGTTTAGAGAACAGGGTTTAGGGTTTAGGGTATAGAGTCTATATGTTAGAGTTTAGAGAACAGGGTTTAGGGTATAGAGTCTATATGTTAGAGTTTAGAGAACACGGTTTAGGGTCTATATGTTAGAGTTTAGAGAATAGGGTTTAGGGTTTAGGGTCTAGAGTCTATATGTTAGAGTTTAGAGAACAGGGTTTAGGGTTTAGGGTCTAGAGTCTATATGTTAGAGTTTAGAGAACAGGGTTTAGGGTATAGAGTCTATATGTTAGAGTTTAGAGAATAGGGTTTAGGGTTTAGGGTTTAGATCCTATATGTTATAGTTTAGAGAATAGGGTTTAGGGTATAGAGTCTATGCATTTGGGTTAAACAGATTAGGGTCTAGGACATAAGGTTTAAGGTATAGGGTTTACGGGTTATGATCTAGATGACAGAATTCATGTATTAGTGTTTCAGAGCTAAGGGTTAGGGTTTATGAGACAAGGTTTTAAAGTGAAGGTCCAGGGAGTATCGAAAAATCCATTACGTGTCTATATTAACACTCGGCCGGTTCTGTCCTTGTTCCAGGTTCATTATATAAAGAATACAGTTTCGGGTTCAGAGTCTAGGGCACAGGTTTAAACCCCAGAATCATTAATCAGCCTGGTTTTATTCAGCAGGGCTGCAGGAGAGCCGAGCATTGAGCCTCTTTTTCAGACCACATTATAACATTTGGCATTTAATCAGGTGTACGACTCAGAATAACATGCGTTTAATAACATTTATCTCCTACAGCTACTGATGAGTGATGACAGACCAGTGCAGCCCTGTGGCGACGGAGCCAAAGCTTCTTAACCGCTCTCTTTCAGCCTGGATGTGAAGCAGGATTTAAAACACAGAACCGGCTGCCAGGAAGGGCAGTTTGTGCTTTTTGATATGGAAAAGGCTCTCACAGCTGCACGGTGCTGCCGTCTCTGCCAGCAGTGAATTGCTGTAATTGAGGAAACATGTAATGAGGCCATGGAGTGTTACGTGCATCAGAAAGGAAAAGAAGGCTGACCACTGAAAACACTGAAAACGCCTTTCTCTGCTGTTGTTTATGTAAATGTACTTTTCATTTGCATCTGAATGGCTTCCAAAAAGTTGCGGCTCATTTTGTAGGGGGAAATTGCAGCGGACCTAGAATAGAACCTTGAGGGATGCCACACACTGCCTGCTGAATTGTTTGTTTTTTTGGCATGAAAAATAGTTCTGCTGTGAATGTCGGTGATTTGCATTCAAGGTATGCTTATTGAGGACTAATGTTTGAAGAAGTACTTCAATCTGACAGCAGACATTAGCAAATATGATCCGAAACACAAAGGAGAGAAAATTCAAGAGAGAAAAACAGGATTGATGTTTTCTGTTGAGTGTAGGTGTAGGAAGGAAAATAACAGCATGTCAGGCACAAATGCAGTATTTACATTTATTTTACACCAGATTTATGAGTTCAGTCATTTTGGAAGTTGCAAAACACTGACCAATGGAAATGTTACAGAGAACCGATGGACATTAGCAGCTACATGCAGTAACACACCATACAATGCCTGATGATCCATCCACACACACTGACACCTGATCTCAGCGATGGTCATTACAAACTGACAAGACTATTTCAAAAGATAGTGAACTGCAAACATGCTAAATACTCAAATCAACCCAGTTCCAGTTTGTACGCCTTTTTATTACCAGCCGTGTTGGAGTTCTTTGGGCGAAGTATGAAGAGAACTGCATGTTGACATCACTACTTTGGTCTGGTGATAAACAGGAGACAAAAGAGGCATTTCTGTAACCTTAAATTCAGCTTTGACCAGCATTATATTAGAACTGATTAGGATGAACCATGACCTGTAAGGCCTTGTTCAGACTGACAGCCCAAATCCGATTTGTCATATTCAGATTGATGTTTGATAGTCTGAACAGCAAAAACACACGAAATGTGATTTTTTAAAAACTAGATCTAAACCACATTTGTAGCTGGTTTGAAATGCGACTCCAGTCTGATTTCTACAGATGTGTCTCAGTCTGGATGCTTAAATCGGATCCCACAACTCGAGAAACAGCGACGATGTCGAATCCAGAGTGAAGTGCTGGGATTCGAGAAGAGCTCCAGAGATTCATGATGATGAGAGAGTTCTGAGGAGTCTGGAGGGGAGATGATGCTCCTCCATCTCTCCTGCAGCCGTGACTGAAATCAGCATCACCAGCGTAGCTACGTAGTTACTGACGCCTACGTCGTTACCACGGCAACACATGCAGATAGACTGGTGATGTCTGGACACACAAATCCGATCTGCCTGCAGTCTAAACACGGCCAAAGAGGACAAACACAGGTATACCCCCCCACCCCCCACCCCCTCGACACACAACCAAACAGTCCAGACATTAGTGGTGGGCAATACGATGACAGTTTATCGCTGTTGATAAGGTAAGATGAGATAATCCTTTATTAGTCCCACAACGGGAAAATTCACAAATTCACTGTAATTATGTTTTGTTATCGTGATACACAACATGCGTTTCTGAGCGCGTCGTGAACATCATCAGTGTCTGTTTCATTGCAAAGAGCACAATTAGTCCTGTTTAGCTGGATTTAGTCCTGCACAGCGTGTGAAATAAGAATCACTGCACTGATTGTTTGTGATGTTTGTAAATGTGACGTTATTAGTACATTGTGTTTGTGTTAAATATCGTGAGACATAGTGTGAAATTTTCTTTAGGTGTCGTGATTCCCGTATCAGCCACCCCTGTTTGTTTAGGTTTAGCACTGGAGCTACAGGGCTAATGTTCCTAATGTCGCTAACAGGGCTACAAGGCTAATGTCGCTGTCAGATTCTTTTTCCTACCCTTGAAAATATGAGAGATTACAGATCAACTCCACATGGTCTGAGGCGAGCTTTAGCATCATGCTAATTGGTAGGGAATCCAGTTGTTGTTAGCAGCATTAGCTTCATAGCACCAGTGCTAAAACTAAAGAAGCAAATTCATCTCGGCTGGTTGGCTGGTTGTGACTCTACTAGTGCATTGTGTCAAAATATCGTGAGACATATTGTGAAATTTTCTTTAGGTGTCGTGATTCCCGTATCAGCCACCCCTGTTTGTTTAGGTTTAGCACTGAAGCTACAAGGCTAATGTCGCTAACAAGTAATGGAAGAAGGTGGGGGTCAGGCTAACTTTCTTCCGCAGGCCACACTTCGGGCTGCCTGCTTATGTTTTCATTTTACCACATAAATGCTATAAAGATGTTCTTCCTCCCCTCAGATTCTGTTTCCCCCCTTAAAAATATTACAGGTTACAGAACAACTTCACACAGTTTGAGGCAAACATTTAGCCTCATGCTAACTGGGGTATAAGCTTCCAGTTCCTATAAACAACATTAGCTTCATAGCTCCAGTGCTAAAACTAAAAAAGCAAATTTATCTTTAAATTTATTACCACTGAGCCTCGTTCTCCAGTATCCTCCCAAGTCTGTTCTTAAGTGTGTTCTTGATAAAGATTCTAGAGAAAGTCTGCGTCAGATTCATGACGTGTTCTTAAAGCGCAGAACTGTTCTCTCCTTTGTGCTCTTGAGTGTAGATTCTGTTCTTACCTAAGAATGAATCCCACATAAGAGAGCACTGGTGAGTCAGAGTCTTCGTCAGAACTGCGTAAGAGGGTTTAAGAGGAAATTTCTTCGGTTGGTGAACGAGGCCCAGTGTTATTCTTGGGGTCAATTTGAGTTCAGCAGTTTAAACAGCTAAACAATGATTATGATTAAAATTGTTTATGTGTCAAGTCCTTTGTTTCTTTGCAAAACATGATGTGAATTATTTATTTAGAGACGTTAAACATTGAATTGGGTCAAATTGACCCCAAAGGAAAAGACAGTTGAGGCTTAGATCACTGAAATGTTTTCACCCCATAAACACAGAACAGAGACGGCGGATTCTCGTTTTCTTACAGACAGTTCACTCCGAGACACGAGACTGAAGCACTGTGAGGAACGTCATTTCAGAGTCGACGCCATGCATATGGAAACGTAATAAAAGTGTTCCTCTGATAGGAGTGAACCGCCGACGGCTAATAAATATAAAACTGCAGGGTTACGACAGGAACGTTTCTCTAGAACCGGAGCACTTTAAAAAAGCAGGAATGTACAGAAGAGTAACCGACAGCGGATATAAACGCTTTTTGGCATGACAAATAATAATCAACTCAACCGGATTACACACGTATTTACAAACCGACAGTCATACGAGTCACAACACCACAGCAGAGAAGCCTATTATAGAGTCATCATCACATCCACTGTACAAACGACATTAAGTTCCCATGAAATGAGTTTAATATGTTACTGTTACTCTGATCGGAAGCAGAATCGGGAGATAAACGACGCGCTGTCATTTTTACTAGTGCGACAGACAGGATGCAGGAAAGCAATGACATCATCATTTAATCTTCCAGCTGGAAAAACACGCACACACACATAAACTCATAAGTCCGTTCCCTTCGTCTCCGTTCTCAGCGCTGAGACTCGGAAATCATCCCACTGCCTTCCTGACTCGAACCGGAGATTCTGATTAGCCCTAAAAACGTCGGAGAGGAAGGCGGCTTCCTCCAGAACAAAACAGACAGCACAGAGAGAGAGAGAGAGAGAGAGAGAGAGGAAGAGAGAGAGAGAGAGAGAGAGAGGAAGGGAGAGAGAGAGAGAGAGAGAGAGAGAGGGAGTGCAGGAGGAGAGCGCTGGGCGGCTCAGGTGGCGTCGTCGTCGTCGCCCAGATAGTAGTTGAGGGTGATGACGGCGCTGATGAAGTCGCCCAGCTCCACGAAGTCGGCCGTGACGACGTTCACGCCGCTCTCTCCGGGCCGCTGAGAGCGGATCCACTGCATCATTCCGGGCAGAGCTCTGAGGACAACACACAGATCAACTTTATCAGAACACATCGATTGCTTTCAGTCAGAGGAGGGAACGGGTCACTGAGTTACCAGTAACAAGTGTCAAGTCTTGACAATCGAGTCCTGAGTCAAGTCCTGAGTTGGTACAGCGAGTCTCAAATCCAGTTCTGAGTCCTAATCTTCAAGTCAATCTTCAGTCTTCAAGTCTCAAACCTTCAGCTAATTTAAGGTCGTTTCAACTGTGAATATGAAAAAGATGGTTACAGTAGTGTTGCCTTTTAATGACGGCATATTAGTCGTGTTGAGCTGTTTGTTCATTTTTTATTTATTTAAGCTACTCTTTATTAATCCCACAACAGGGAAATCTGCATTTTAACCCATCCGTGCAGTGAAACACCACATACACACTAGTGAACACACACTAGGGGGCAGTGAGCACACCTGCCCGGAGCGGTGGGCAGCCCTATCCACCGCACCCGGGGAGCAGTTGGGGGTTAGGTGTCTTGCTCAAGAGCACTTCAGTCTCCTACTGCCGGTCACAGGGCTGGTTCCCTAACCTCCAGCCCACGACTGCCCCCCAACTAAAACACAAAATCCATGGTACACAGATAACCATGACTGACACACTGGTAAACACAAAGAGCAGCACAACTACACGTGGAAAGAATTTTCAAAGTCATATTAAATCTACTGCAATACACTTCCCTCCGTACTGAGCGGTAGGAGCTAGAAACAAAGTCTAAGCGCTCGTTTGTAGCAGAGACGTTCATGTTGCTTGCAGGAAAACATGATTATTCCAACTTCAATATTTTAAAAATTATTCCACAAAAAGCAGAATGTGTGAGGTCGTGCTTTTCCCTAATCGGCTGAGGAGACATTCTTTCAGAATGTTGATTTTAGGTTGTTTATCAGCTGTATGATAATCCAGCTCTGCTCACCAGCGCTGATAAGAACGTCTCCACGGCTCCGCTCTGCACTCTCAGCATTTCAGAAATACCTTTACATTCACAGTCGTATGAACATTTACTGCTCATTTCTCTCAGCTGTATATGCTGTATATATGTACCTCAGTACTGCAGTACACGGCTGCATCATCACACATCTGTTCACTCTCAGTTGTCTACTATAAAATATCTATTTTATGTTTATATGTACATCTTTGTCTATATTTATTTTATTGGATTTAATCTTATGTTGACACCTGATCCAAGAAGTGCCAAGAAGACTAGCTCCTTGTACACCTGGTTCATGGCGAATAAAGATTCTGATTCTGGAGAAAAAAACTGGATGGAAGTGGATGTAGCGCTTAACAGCCATGCCAGCGTAAAGGACGCATGGAAGTTCCTTTTCGTATGTGAAGGGAGCATAAATGTGCCTTTAGGCAACCACTGCATTGTTTAAGGTGGAACAGAAAATTAGAACAAGAAACTGGAGAAAAAGCTGAATTCAGCCTCGTGGAAAGAGGAGCGAGATCAACTGACAACTTTAAATCTGGTTAACTGGCTAATAATGTTTCATTTTCAGAGAATTATGACTGCAGTAACGATCACTCCGAGTTTCCTGTTGAAGCCTGAGCTCTCAGCAGCCTTAGTGGCCTCATCAGGTGAAATATGTGAAGTGGTGTGAATTCTGATAGTAAGATGTGATGAAACATGACTCAGCTGTAATCATCTGTCAAGCTGCCTGATTTTATGTGGTGCAATCTATGAATTTCATCACATCCCTTTAATCAGTTCCAATTAAAAAATGGATAAACTCCGTTCAGGATGGGTTAATATCTGTGTCCCTTTATCAGCGGTTCTGGAGCTGGTTCAAATCAAAGCCCACATATTTATCATTACTGTGATAAATTACATCATAATGTGTCTCCATATGCTTTTCTGAGTGTATCATGTTTATCATCAGTACTAAAAACACTGACTAACCGCAGGTCTAATCACAAAGAGGGCTTAATTAGTTCTGTTTAATTAAAATGGGTTAGTTTAAATGGCTTAAATGGTTTCCACTTCCTGCTAAGTTGTTGCTAGGCGGTTACTAGTGTATCCCAGGTGGTTGCTAAATTGCTGCTAGGCATGGTGTAGGGAGTGTTTATTTATATAGGGAGTTGCCAAGTGTTAGATACGTGTTGCTGAAAATGAATGGGACTCTATGGGAGGAACGAGGGATGAAAAAACGACACATAGAGGAGTGCGGGTCAGTGTGGCTGTGTATTAGAGCTTGAGGACCTGCACTGAGTGAGGACATGTAGTTTGCTGGCTGTTGGGCAGTCAAGTAGTAGAGTTTGAGTGGTGGCGGAAATGAGTGGGACTGGGAATGGGAGGAACGAGAGATGGAAAAAAAGACAAACAGATGAGTGCGGAATCAGAACAACATTGAATTCGTGCTCGGGGTCCTGCCCTGAGATAGTATATGCGAGGCGGTGTCTTTTAGTCGAGCAGAAGTTCAGTAGATTGCCTTTCGATTTTTCACCCCATTCATTCCTATGGGAAAAAATTTGGAATTTAATGAAGCTTGTATGAAAACCGTGCATCCGATCAATAAGCTGTATAAACGCTGTATACAAGCCTGACTCACACAATCAGACCAGACAATCTGGATTTGGAACGGTGTTGATATCTCGAAAACTGCGGGACAAGTTGGTGACAAAAATCTGGCAGAAAATTCCTAATAAAAGAGAAGAAGAATATAAAATGAAGAATAATATATTTGTGCTTTGCTTTGCAGAATAAATATCGCAACACACTGTGTATCATAAAAACTTCCTGAAGTCTTGTGATGTTGCATTTTGGCGTATCGCCCGACTCTAGAGTGATCAATACTTCTACAACAGTGATCAACTGCTCAGAAGAGTTAGAGCTATTACAGATCAGGCTGGGTCCACTCACCCATTCAGCGATTATTATTGATAACCATTAGTCATCATTAGCCATTAGTGAGTCACACTGGAGAGCTGGAACACAGCACCGTCAGAAACAGCACCGCTCGGCCCAGCACTCCCAGCTCCAGGAACCGAGCCAGCGCCCGAATTCATCCTCACTACGTACTGATTCACTACATACGGAACTACTGAGCCAATCGAGACTCAGACACTGATTTTACAGACTGAACAGTGTGTGATGGTGATGCACGACTCTGATTATAGATTCAGACTGAGGTGTTTATTCTCACTCTACTCAACAATCTGATGAAAATGTCCGTTTACATGCTCACTACAATAATCCGATCCGATATTACACGCATGCATGGACAATCTCTTAGTGTAGACGTTACCATGACAACCAGCATCACGTGAGTCCAGTCAGAGTGAGATGAGCAGCAGTGAGCAGCGCTTGTGTTTTTAATGACTTTAAAATGATGTCAGACTCAGGAAAACGTCCTTCACATGTCCTTATTAAAGAAGGCCGAGAGGAAGACGTCGTGTTCTGAGACTCATAAGCTGGACGCATTTACTGAAAAACCCTTGAAGAACCATCTTTTTTAAGTGTGTAATTACAAAGATGAAATTAAAAAAGAGGGTGGAAAGTAATAAAACCATAAAATAAAAAATAATTAAAAATCAAAGAGGCCTAAATGTTTACAAAGAAATACTTGAGTCATTTCCAGCAGCCTGAGTGAGGAAGAGCGCCAACTTACCGCTTTCACCACTGAGCAGCAGATGCAACTCAATGAAATCTTACTTCAAAGAAATACCAGCCTCTAAACTGTTAATCAGGAAACTCGTGCTGGCAAACTTCTAAAACCTCTAAGACTCGATGAAGCTTAGGAGAACATTTAGATCTCATATGAATCAAAATTGAAATAAAATCAAGAGCTTAAAATAAAAGACTATAAAATAACAAATAAATGAAGGAATTAAAGGAAATTAAAATAGTGATTAAGATAAAACACAATACCAAACAAAGCAACGAGAAACAAGAACTTTTTCAACCTGGACATTTCAGAAAAAAATGCTGTATCACATTCGAAGGTTTTTACCCTTTACACTGTGTGAGGTTTATGCATGATCAACGTGACCCCAGGACTAGGATTAGGCTTAATCCCTGGGCAGGAAACCAGCCTTTAAGACTCTCTCAGGATGCTCGAGAGCCCTGCGTCAATAACAGATACAGTACGTAACCATGATTAGCCGCAGCCTCTGTAAGCAGAGCGGTTTTAAAAACATCACTGAAAGGTTGATCTCAGTCAGAATGAATCGACCTGTTTTCACAGAGCGAGCAGAGAAAGCCACAGCGGGCAGCTGGTGCTGTTAGCAGAGCAGAGGACCAGCCAGTGGACGAGGCTTTATAAAGGCAGAGTGACTCAGAGTGTCGGCTCTGCCCTTTAGCTTCTGTCCCACTTACACCCAGC
>NW_023494793.1:615000-657500 GCF_904425465.1 Colossoma macropomum | reverse complement strand
CAGACAGAGCTGATGATTCAGACTCAGTAAATGAGCCGTTTCCCCTGCGAGACCATCAGCGCAGATTTATCATTTATCAGATTTACATCATTTCCATCTTAACAATATCTAACAGACCCAAACAAGCCACAAACTGAGCTCCTTTCAGTCCTAATCTCTCAGAATCGCGGAGCTCAGCTGACCTGAATGAGCTACACCTACACGTTTAAACATCACTGATCAATAACATAAATCAGTGTATATAAACGTATAAAATGATACCAATCTAAACTTAACAGCCTCCAGATACTCAGGATGAAGATAAAAATATGGAATGTTGTGTTAAATAAGAATAAAGCTCTATTAAAATTAACATGTAGAATGAAGTTCTAATACGAGAATACTCTGAGTGGGGTTTTAATACATTTAATTAAAAAAACAAACGCCTTCATTTTTAAGTAAATTGACAAATTAATTTCAAGGTAATTCTACAAAGTGATTTACACTTAAGAAAATATACATTTGACCATTTATCTGCCCATTTATTGAACTTATGTTACTTTTTTTTTAATTAAATTCTTTGAGCAAAATATCAGTTTAAGAAGTAAACTTGTCTTATCATTTAGCATCATCAAAAGGAATTAAGCCAATTTTTTACAAATTTAAAAATCTTAAAAATATCTTAAACAGGTGTTTTTATTGTCTGTATTTCACTTCTGTGTAAACAGTTCTAGTTACATTTGTGTGTTCTTTTATTTTAAATAAGATCCTAAATTGTTTAAATAATGAAATTGAATGGAATTGTGGTGAAATCTGGGCCTTCGGGATGAATCGTTTACCACAGAATTGTTGTGGAATTAAGTCAAATAAATTTCAAACTTCATGATGCATCTAATCATTTTTTCAAGAATTGTTGTCAAAGTGCAAATTTGAAATTTCATTCTAAACTAAATAATTTCTTAAAGAATCGTAATCTAATCAGACTGTGAGGTCAGAGATTCAGGCTGAAGGTAACGACCGTGACTGTCTCTGTTTACCTCTCTGTGATGGTCTCCCTCAGTCCGCTGGCCACTCCCTTCATGACCGTGCTAGCTTTGGGCGTCAGGACCATCTGGGACACAAAGAAGGTTCCTTTGCGTCTGCGGTCCGTCAGCGAGGCCTGGAGGAACTGGATGAGCTTGTCTGGGTCGGTGGTGTTGGCCCAGGGGGCGGGCATCATCTGGCCGGGCCACAGGAAGGGCACCTCCAGGGCCATGGGGTTGTGGTAGAAGACCAGCACCTGGTACTCCTTCTCCCACAGGTACTTCAGACTGACCTCCTGAGCAAAAACCACCGGGCACAGCCGGTCCCCGAACACGGTTCTCAGCATCTGGACCAGCTTCTCGTGGTGCAGGTTCTGAACGCCGTAGAAGTGGTTGAAGTCCAGGAAGACCACCTCCCGGGCGTGAGAGGCCAGGAAGGTGCTGATCTGCTCCAGACCCTCGCGCACGGTGGCGCTGAAGAGGCCGTGGGCGAAATAGAGCTCGTTGTCGGGGTCTCGGGGTTTGGTGGAGATGCGGAGGTCGAAGAAGCGTATCCCCGCCTCCAGCTGGCTGGAGAAGTTCATGGTCTGCGTGGCCAACCACTTCCTCATCAGCTTCTTAGCCACCGTGCCGAACACGGAGACAAAGTTCTGCACGGTCTCCGGCTGCTCGGGGCCCACCGGGGACGCCTCGTCGATGTAGAAGCTGAAGGAGTCGTGGGATCCTGCAAGACAGGAGGAACCATCATTACTCTACTGAGGCTGGAACATGAAAAAGAAGGTTCCACTGGTGGACATCGTAAAGTTATATACAGCAGCCAAACTGATTCAGGAGGATGATCTTCAGCAATGTTAGACTGAAGCAGGGCTGCCCAAAGTGTGGCCTGTGAGAACGTTTGATTTGGTCCACCAGTCACCTTATATCCCCGCCCATTCAGCCTACAGCAGTTTAGCCCCACCCATTCAGCCTACAGAAGTTTAGCTCCACCCATTCAGTCTACAACAATTTAGCTCCACCCATTCAGCCTACAGCAGTTTAGCTCCACCATTCAGCCTATAGCAGTTTAGCTCCACCCATTCAACCTACAGGAGTTTAGCTCCACCCATTCAGCCTACAGCAGTTTAGCTCCACCATTCAGCCTATAGCAGTTTAGCTCCACCCATTCAACCTACAGGAGTTTAGCTCCACCCATTCAACTACAGCAGTTTAGCCCCACCATTCAGCCTATAGCAGTTTAGCTCCACCCATTCAACCTACAGGAGTTTAGCTCCACCCATTCAGCCTACAGCAGTTTAGCTCCACCATTCAGCCTATAGCAGTTTAGCTCCACCCATTCAACCTACAGGAGTTTAGCTCCACCCATTCAACTACAGCAGTTTAGCCCCACCCATTCAACTACAGCAATATATAAAGACCTGTCTGGAGATTTTATTATTGGTTTTATTCTGTAGCTATGAGGCTAAAGTAGCTAATGAGTAATGGTAGATTAAGGACACCTGTTAGCGTAGCGCTAACTGCAGCCTAAATGCCTGAAAGCGTGTGGAGCTGTTCAGCATCTCTAACAGTCTTGACTTTGTGCTGTCAGACACTGTTATCTATAAACATTACAGTAGCATAGCCAAACGGCAGCAGCCTGAATCTGAACTTGAACTGAGTGGTGGAGTAAAAGAGGCCGAAACTTCCTCGACAGCCTCTCTGCTCCTCTCACGCCAACCGCGCTGTCCTTCCATCCGCACCCATGATTCTCACCTCGCTCTGCTAACAATAAAGCTGAATTACAGCTGAACAGACGCGCTGTGAGTGGACAGACACCGAGGCTCAGGCTGAGCTGGACACTGAGAGCTGATGAAGGTAGAATAGAGAGTGATTTGCAGTTTTATGTGTGACGAGATACAAAGAGCAACACAAAGCTGAAATTACTCATCGTCTCCTAAACGCTGCATCACAATAAAGCTCAGCTTTAAGCTCAGTCTGAAATCTGATTTCCTTCAGCGCGAAAACACAATGAATCAGTGACGCCGGCTGACAGACGACTAGCAGCACCAACACAGAGGAGAGGCTGTCTGTCTCCTTTAGAGTGGATCTTACTGCTTTATCATCTCTTAATGGATCTGCACCTCCACACGTCTCTGACTGCCTCACAGAACATCGTCCACATCGAGCTTTAAGATCATCCAGTGCTGCTTTACTAAATGTTCCCAAGATGAAGATCAGAAAAAAAAGATGCAACTCTTTACTGATTAATCTTCATCAAACATCATCATCTGTAACCAGCTCCCTTTTTTTAAGCTCAGCATTCTGCCAGCTTCCTGTTTCTATTTCTGTTTATTTTATTCTATTTTCTGTTTCTTTTAATTGTTCATTTCTATTCATTTATTTATTTATTACTATTTTATTAAAGCACTTCTTCCAACTGTTTTATAAATGCTATAGAGATAAAGTTATTACTATTTTTTATTATTTATATTATTATTATTATTAGTTTTGCTTAATCTGTAAGTATTTAAGCCTTAACTGAATGGGTGTTTAACTGTTTATATCTCACATAAATTGGTCTATAAACTAGTGTAAAACTGTCATAACATTTTACTGACTAGGGCTGTCATGAGTCCTCAATTAAAATCGATTATTCTTTTTTAAAAAAATTAATCGACTAAAATGTACATTCTCAATGATCGTTTTAGGGATTATTTCACAATCAGAAAGATCAATATGGCGTCCGCAGGTCAGTTTAAAGCATTAGCAGTCTGAACGTTCTCCACAAATCACTTCACTGAAAGGGAGGAAACCCACACCAGCAGGATCTCACTAACGCACATGTTCTTGCAGCTACAAATTGCATGTATGTGAAAATCAGGTCTGGGCTGAACAGCTCAGCAGACAGCTAACAGGCTAACAGGCTGCTTTACTGTAAAACTGTGTAAAGAATATGGACTGAAAGCCTGTTACACATTTCAAACGCCCCAAATGTCTGTAGAGCTCGTTAAACCCTATGAATCTACACCATATTCATAGAGGTGCTGGTGGAAATGAGCATTATTGTAACAGTGATACTCAGGATCCTTATAAACAGTCTTAAAGTGAATTTGCTGATATTGGCAGATCGTCTTATGTATATTTTCTATTCCTATATTGCTCTCCTACAGTAAAAATCTGAGCCTGATGGCCACACATACGCATTTTTATTCCCCTCAGTGTTTTAAAAGATTTCTTTTTAATATTTGTCAGTAAAGCATTGCGTAAAGACTTTGAAAGACTCTGCATGGAGTTTTATTGTTCAGTTAAGCATATTTTTAAAGTTTAAAAAAATATTAAAACACAATTGTCAAAATAATCTGTAAAGTGCACAATCACTAATATCAATTAACTGTCAAAATTGGCAACACCTGAATTACTCATAATGATCAAATCTCAAAATAGATTAATCATCAAAAAAATCAGCAGAGTACTCAATTACGAATTTTGATCAATCCCCAAAATAACCAGCAGGCCACTGAATTACTAATAATGATTAACGAAACAAATCAATTACTCTTCAAAATAATCTGTAGTGTACTCAATTACTAATGATGATCAATCGTCAAAATAGGTTAATCAAAAAAATCAGTAGAAGTACTTTGATTACACGTTTTCAATAATCAAAACTGATTGATCATCTATGTATATATATAGTATTTGATTACTAATTTCGATTAGTCATCAAAATAGATTCATGAGCAAAACAACTGGTAGAGTATTTGGTTACTATAATCTGCAGTGACAGTCCTATTACTGACAATAACAATTAAATAATGAAAGATTTTGTGTCTTAAGTTGTGACGTATGCGTCTGATAGCGTTCATCGTTATTACAGCTTCTGCACAGGTAGTGGTGCTTTATTCTCCAGCTGTCGTCGGAGTTTCCTCTAACAGCTCGCTCTCTGACTCAGCTCACGTCTGCCTCTCTCTACACTGACTCCACTTCCTCCTGCTCTACATAAATACCCCCCAGGGAAAACTAGCCCCGCCTTCACAATAAGAGTCCTTATCAGAATGACAAAATACCTGGAATTAACATGCAAATCATTTCTGAACGCACTACGGTACACTGTTTAGTGAACTCGCACTGACACTGAGATTCTGCTCTTTGCTTGATTTAGATGCTCTTTTATGAGTTTGCCTGTCAAAACACTGTCAGTTTCTGGTGCATCTCCACTGAGATGTTCTCAGCCAGCTCTGAACAGCAGCCATCAGCACCCAGCAGCACAGACAGATACCAGGCAGTGAGCCACATGCTAACTGGAGAGATCTCAGTGCGAGAAAGCAGACACGACGACGCTACAGCAGCCGGAACAGACATCTGAGTTATACGGTTTACCCAGCCGAGTCAGGTCAAAGACCACCATCACACACCGCCTCACCACCAGGGACACGGAACGTGTTTCAAGTTGGGAGTCCTGAAATTTTATGCAGAATACGTGACGTGATTGATGACGCCATGCAAAAGCTTGCCTTTGTTCTATTTGATCTCTTTTGATAGTTTATATCAATCAGACTGCGTCATAATGTGCGATAATGAGGCGAGAGACGACAATATATAGGTAGATAGATCAGAGCGCTGATGGACATCATCTCTCTGCTGTCTCATTCTGGACGAACTTTATGCAAATGAGCTGAGCTGAACCAATCAGACTTAGGTGCTGTAAAGAACTGTATTCCGCCCACAGTCACACGCTGAGATTTAAGACAGGATCTCTCACTGAGTGGGAGATGTAACGGTTGATAAAACATCATGAATACAACGGCTGATCTTTTAAAGTTTAAGAACAGTACTAAGCTGCTTTAGGGCTTCAGAACTGGCCTCCATCTCTGCTCTTTCTCTCTTTAAATTTCATCGTGCCTGTTTTAGCGAAGCGCCCACGGAGCAGCCAGCTGTGGTGGTGAGCAGCGATTCAGCTCACTGTGATGGAAATGCAGCGTTAATTTAAACAGTGCAGCTACTGCAGATTTACAAAACACATTAAAAACAGTAAAATGCAGGATCCTCTCTAAAACAAGCACACGGTCAGTCGTCACTCAGATCATTAAAAAGATCAGGGGTCGGATTCACAAAAAGGTCGCAGTAAAAAAGTTTGCAAAGGTTCTTAAGACAAACAGAAGTTGAGAACATTGGTCCT
The DNA here is from genome assembly GCF_904425465.1 of Colossoma macropomum. NCBI lineage: Eukaryota > Metazoa > Chordata > Actinopteri > Characiformes > Serrasalmidae > Colossoma > Colossoma macropomum. The sequence continues at coordinate 651,344 of NW_023494793.1, read as the reverse complement.
CGTTCTCCAACCGTTCTTAAGTACAAATTTCCTCTTAAACCCACTTACGCAGTTCTGACGAAGACTCTGACTCTCCAGTGCTCTCTTATGTGGGATTCGTTCTTAGGTAAGAATAGAATCTACACTCAAGAGCACAAAGGAGAGAACAGTTCTGCGCTTTAAGAACACGTCATGAATCTGACGCAGACTTTTTCACATTTAATAACAAACTTAGGAGGATACTGGAGGACGAGGCCCAGTGCTATTAAACAACTCTCAAAAAAACTTAAAGTTCTCAAAAATTCACTTAAGATAATCTTACATTTTTCCTTAAGATATTCTTGAGTATATCTTCATTGTTTTCTGAGGTCGGCTGTGGTGCATTTTACAGCTCATCATAAACGATGTCAGATGCATTCTGAACGTCTGTTCACTGTTATTTCCATTATTTAGCTTAATCCACTCAGAGGAGCCAAATGGAGGACAAACATCAAACTGAGTGTTTAAAAAAATTTATCAAACAAGATCTACAGCTGATGGAGGAAGAAACAGCCAGCAGGAGAAATCCTCCTGAGGAGTGACGGAGGAAAGAGAGAGTCGAGGATGAGGAGCAGCAGAGGCAGCACTGAGTCTGATCAGTTTAGACGATCAACTCATCAATACAGCCTGAGACGAGGGAGAGTCCGTCATAAGATTAGGAACACATTAAAGAACAGAATGTTTTCAGGAAGAACACTCACTCTCAGAACTATTCTTAAGAACAGAGTTAAGAAAATAAGAGAATTCTTAAGAAGTTTGAAAAACTAGCACCCCGTCCCAAATCGCCGACTAGCTCACTAAATAGTGTGTAAAAACAGTGCATATCCGATTAGAAGTGCCCTCATTAGCGCAGTAGGTGAAGTACAGAAGTGTGTGGTTTGGGACGCGGCGTTAGATCAGCCAGTGAGACGCGATCAACAGCTGCTCTGCTGCGCTGCTCGTTAGCTGATTAGGAGATTTTAATGAGGTAAATTAATGTATTTATTGAGCTGATGTTGCTTTGTATTCACCCACTTGTGTAATTCATTCTGCATTTAAGGCGCCTCAGTGTAATTGCGGCACCATTTAAGGTGGAACAGAAAATTCAGATGAGAATCTGGTGAATAAGAAGCTTCATCTTTATCTGTGTATGAGTTTATTATTTAAGAGATTTGGCAGTTTTGGAGCCACTTTTATTAGTTTTTATAAAATCTCACTCTGGAATGTTCTGAACTCTGCAGATGTGCAGGTCATACTGATCCACCAATCAGCTGATATTCTCCTCGTAGTGTTTCTGGAGACGCATCTAAAGTGTCCTCATCTCTGTTCATGTGTTTGTGGTCATTCTGGTCTGTGTTGTTGGTGTTTATCCTCCTGCAGGGCTGTATCTGCAGTAACGGTGATGAGCTGAGCTCCATCAGAGCACAGAGTCACAGCTCACCCACCAACATGGAGACGGGTCATAGTGATGTAATCAGATACTATCAGACTAATTAGTATCAAACTGATTATTGTCAGAACTGTCTCTTTAACAGGCCTGAACACTGCAGTGCTGAGTAAAGTGAGAGTGGTTTCAGTGTGAAACTGGCTCTGTTTCCTCTGTGTGACTCAGCCTGTATTTCACCATCCGCCTGATTAATGAGAGCATCGCCGTCCCGCTCAGCGTCCGTCATGCCGCGGACGGACCTGCGACCGATCCTCATTACCCAGACGCCGTCTCGGCGGGCGGAGACGGAGAGGAGGGTACGCTAACACGATTAACATGCACGTCTCGCTGGATGAGCGTCAGAAGGAGGAAGCAGCGCTGAACACAGACATCAACAATTTTCATCAAGTCCAGCAGAGCTTTAATCAGAGCGCCTCGCTCTCGTTAGCCTCGTTATCCGCTCAATAACGGCGCGACACCAAAACAGCAGCGGAAATGACACGCTAATCAATCTGACTGCACAGCTGAACTGGGTGCTGGATGTGTCCGTGATGGAGCTGACCTCTACTGGACCCTCCATCAGCGCCCCACCCCCCTCCTTCATTCTGAATTGTACGCTCTCTCAATGAGGGTCAGAACCAGAATCACACTTTAATGGGCTTCATTAAAGGGCCTGTACACTGAAAACTGCATTTACCTCACTGTTTTAACATAAAAGAGTCTGTGCCTTTAAGACTGATTATGTAAATGAGCTCTGCTTGTCCTGTATTGTGCCTCATTCAAGATGCAGTCTGGGCTGAAACACACCATAAAACTTTAGGGTTAATGGGCCTCCATCAGTTTAGCCTCACCCATTCTGCCTACAGCAGTTCAGCCCCACCATTCAGCCTACAGCAGTTTAGCTCCACCCATTCAGGCTACAGCAGTTTAGCCCCACCCAAGCAGCCTGAAGTTATGAGGAGTGTTTCTGCCTGAACTACTAAATAAATTATTTTTTTACTTAATAAATAAAATAAGAAAAATGAAAATATTTAAATCAACATGAGGCTCTTTGCATCATAACCAGTAGTGATTTATTATGTTCCAGTAAAGTGCAGCGTCTCACCACTAGGGGGTTTGTGGGAAGTGTCTCACGGAAAGTCAGAATATCTTGCTTTAGAAAAATCTACCAATAATTTTTGTTGCGCTTTTTCTCAGCATTTAGATTATTTTATTTTACTTCCTAATGATTCAGTTATTCAAAATTCTTCAATACGTTTTTGTTTGTTTGCTTATACTTATGACTGTGAAGCACCTTGAGATGTCATGAAAGTGCGCTATATAAATGAATAATTAAATAAATAAATAAATAAATAAAGGAACTATTACTCTCTCATTATGAGCTCCCTGTCTGATAAACAATAAGCCATTATTACACTGAGCTGAAGAAAAAGCTTTTTGGGAAAACAGCATTTAGCGAACAATACGACTCCGACCAATTAAGCTCTTAATTCACTCCCAAATCTTCTCGCAGCACTGTGCCTTTGCGGGAAATTAAACACTCAGACTCATTTTCGTGTCTATAAATTATGGGCTTTTTCAGAAAGATCAGTCACTGCATGTGTGTTTATGGCTCTGTAAAGTCATTATAAATAAATGAGGCTTAAGTAGACAAAACTCATTAGAAAACATGCAGTAAAAGCTTCTTCAGTAACGCACACTGTAGCTCTGCTTAGAGCTCCTGAGGAACCTCTGTACGTCTGCATATTAGACCAACGTACTTCAAACACAGTGAACATGTAAATGACTGTCAGCCGGAATTCAGCCTACAGCAGTTTAGCTCCACCCATTCAGCCTACAGCAATTTAGCCCCACCCATTCAGCCTACAGCTGTTTAGCCCCACCCATTCAGCCTACAGCTGTTCAGCCCCACCCATTCAGCCTATAGCTGTTCAGCCCCACCCATTCAGCTATAGCAGTTTAGCTCCACCATTTAGCCTACAGCTGTTTAGCCCCACCCATTCAGCCTACAGCTGTTCAGCCCCACCCATTCAGCCTACAGCTGTTTAGCCCCACCCATTCAGCCTACAGCAGTTTAGCCCCACCCATTCAGCCTACAGCTGTTTAGCCCCACCCATTCAGCCTACAGCAGTTTAGCTCCACCCATTCAGCTACAGCAGTTTAGCTCCACCATTCAGCTACAGCTGTTTAGCTCCACCCATTCAGCTACAGCAGTTTAGCTCCACCATTCAGCCTACAGCTGTTTAGCCCCACCATTCAGCCTACAGCTGTTTAGCCCCACCATTCAGCCTACAGCTGTTTAGCCCCACCATTCAGCCTACAGCTGTTTAGCTCCACCCATTCAGCTACAGCAGTTTAGCTCCACCATTCAGCCTACAGCTGTTTAGCCCCACCCATTCAGCCTACAGCAGTTTAGCTCCACCATTCAGCCTACAGCAGTTTAGCTCCACCATTCAGCCTACAGCAGTTTAGCCCCACCCATTCAGCCTACAGCTGTTTAGCCCCACCCATTCAGCCTACAGCAGTTTAGCTCCACCCATTCAGCTACAGCAGTTTAGCTCCACCATTCAGCTACAGCTGTTTAGCCCCACCCATTCAGCCTACAGCAGTTTAGCTCCACCATTCAGCCTACAGCTGTTTAGCCCCACCCATTCAGCCTACAGCAGTTTAGCTCCACCCATTCAGCTACAGCAGTTTAGCTCCACCCATTCAGCTACAGCAGTTTAGCTCCACCATTCAGCTACAGCTGTTTAGCTCCACCCATTCAGCCTACAGCAGTTTAGCCCCACCCATTCAGGCTAAAGTTATATCTTAAGTATTCCAAACGTTGTCCAGCTCTACCAACTGCAATGCAGCACCCCCTGTTGGACTGTAGTCCCTTTCAGCATCTACATTCTTTCTTGCCCTCAGTCCACTGCCTTCTGCAATATATGGCCAAAAGTATGTGGACACCCCTCCTAGTTATTGAGCTCAGGTGTTTCAGGCACAGCCATTACTAACAGGTGTATAAAATTGAGCACACAGTCTTGCAGCCTCCACAGACAAACACTGGCAGTAGAGGGTCAAACTGAAGAGCTCAGTGACTTCAAACATGGCTCTGTTATAGGTCGCCACCTCTGAAACAACTGCCTCTGGAAGCAACATCAGCACAAGAACTGCACGTTAGGAGCTTCATGAAATGGGCCTCCATGGCTGAGCAGCTGCACACAGGCCTAAGACCACCATGCTCAATGCCAAGCGTCGGCTGGAGGGGTGTAAAGCGTCACCACTGGACCCTGGAGCAGTGGAACCGTGTTCTCTGGAGTGATGAAACAGCTTCACTATCTGTCAGTCTGATGATGGATCTGGGTTTGGTGGATGTCAGGAGAACGTTACCTACCGGAATGCACAGTGCTAACAGTACAGTTTGGTGGAGGAGGGATAAACAGTACAGTTTGGTGGAGGAGGGATAAACAGTAGAGTTTGGTGGAGGAGTGATAAACAGTAGAGTTTGGTGGAGGAGGGATAAACAGTACAGTTTGGTGGAGGAGGGATAAACAGTAGAGTTTGGTGGAGGAGGGATAAACAGTAGAGTTTGGTGGAGGAGTGATAAACAGTACAGTTTGGTGGAGGAGGGATAAACAGTAGAGTTTGGTGGAGGAGGGATAAACAGTAGAGTTTGGTGGAGGAGAGATAAACAGTAGAGTTTGGCTGAGGAGGGATAAACAGTACAGTTTGGTGGAGGAGGGATAAACAGTACAGTTTGGTGGAGGAGGGATAAACAGTACAGTTTGGTGGAGGAGTGATAAACAGTACAGTTTGGTGGAGGAGTGATAAACAGTAGAGTTTGGTGGAGGAGGGATAAACAGTACAGTTTGGTGGAGGAGTGATAAACAGTACAGTTTGGTGGAGGAGGGATAAACAGTACAGTTTGGTGGAGGAGTGATAAACAGTACAGTTTGGTGGAGGAGGGATAAACAGTAGAGTTTGGTGGAGGAGTGATAAACAGTACAGTTTGGTGGAGGAGTGATAAACAGTACAGTTTGGTGGAGGAGGGATAAACAGTAGAGTTTGGTGGAGGAGGGATAAACAGAGTTTGGTGGAGGAGGGATAAACAGTAGAGTTTGGTGGAGGAGGGATAAACAGTAGAGTTTGGTGGAGGAGGGATAAACAGTAGAGTTTGGTGGAGGAGTGATAAACAGTACAGTTTGGTGGAGGAGGGATGATGGGCGGGGCTGTTTTTCAGGGTTTGGGCTCTCAGTTCCAGTGAAGGGTGATCTTGATGCTGCAGCACAAAGACATTTTACACAGTTATCTGCTTCCAGCTTTGTGCCAGCAGTTGTAGCTGTAGCTAAAACAGTCAACTTACGACTGAACAGACATTCAGTAACATCACATCTGATCCTTTCAGTCGGATACAAGACGTGTAAATAAGTTTGTAACCGAATATTTCTGGAGGGGTCTAGTTAGCCTGTTAGCAGGTCAGCCTACTTTAATGTAACATCTCCTTCATGAGATAAATAATAAATGAAGTGTGAAATATAGTCTGTTGTTACTGTGTTATTACTCTGTGAGCCTGTTTATTCCTTGCATTAAGATACGTTTGGTGTCCAGATCGTATCTGGATGAACTTTTCCGGATTCCATTTAAAACGCGTCCCCAGTTTCACCAGACGTGCTCAGGTTTTACTTTTCCTGCATGTCAAGGCAGATTGTTGTTTCCGTTTTTCTTCTGTTTACTCTTCACAGCTCACTTTCATCAGCCTGGAGTGCAGGAGGGCTGTTGATTTGGGGTCTGAACTTCAGCCTCACTTGTCCTCCACTTTTCGTCTCGCTGTTTATTCTCTCTCCTGCCAGTCGGCGCTCAGCAGACGCTTTTCCACTGTTTATGTTTACGCTACGTTTCTCTGTTTACACTTCTGTTAAATGTGGTCAAATCTGTCATGAATGTGCTTTGAACTGAAAGATCACTGAAAACACATCAACGCACAGTGTAAACAGTGGTACATTATTTTGTCGGTAGTTTTGGTGGTGAACATTAACGTCAAAGTAACGTTAAAACAGAGAACAATGCAGCTGGTTAGCTGAGTAGCTAACAGGATGCTATGAACATTTCAGTCTGTAGAAAACTGATAATGAATGCTGATCTTTGAGTGTCCTGCTAGAACAAAACCTATTGTTGACACACACTTAAAAACATGGTTCTTCAAGAGTTCTTTAGTAAAGACAATGGTTCTATATAGAACCATGAACACTCAAAGAAGCCTTTACGTGATTTAATGCTTCTTTGCACTGTGGAAGCGTTCCTCTGATTGACGGAGAATGTGTTGTATATGGTTCTATATAGGTGGCTTTTTGGTGCTATATAGGACCCTTTTCAACAATGTTCTATACAGAACCATCTACAGCACATTCTCCGTCAATCTGAGGAACGTTTCACAATGCAAAGAAGTATTTAATCACATAAAGGGTTCTTTGAGTGTTCATGGTTCTATATAGAACTATTGTCGTTATTAAAGAACCCTTGAAGAACCATCAGATCACACCTGTTTGAGAGCTGTGGGCGTAGCTAATAAGCAGATTAAATGATACTCTGTGAAAATGCAGTTATGATCTGATATCTTGTTTATGTGAAATACATTGTGTGTGAGAGTCTCATTGCAGACGTACATGGTTAATGTAAAGTACAGTGCAGATCACATTGTTTAGTTACATCTGTAACCTTCATTAAAACTATATTGCAAAAATATATTTGATAAACACATTTAGAATATATATTTTTCCATATGGATTATCAGCCTGACCTTAGTGTGAAGGTATATCTTAAAAGAAAAACGTCCGTCTGCACTCAGACCTTCTCTGAATCTCCAGACTGGGAAGGATTTGTATAGCTGAGGTGCGGCTCTCTGAGATAACGCAGCTACTTTCCCAAATCCTATAACCTTCACGGACCTCAACATGACAACCCCATGACGCCATCCAGCTAAAGGAACCTGGCACACAGAGACTCCATTACAGGAGAAAAAAGTCCCTGTTCCCACGGTGACACTGCAATTTCATGTTCTGGTCACTTAATCATCTGCGTTTATCTTGTTTATTGGAACGTCGGTGGGCAGGAAATCCCCTCTGTTTCAGGGCTGGAGAGCAGGATTAGTGGATGAACAATTGGATTGATAGACAGATTTAAAGCTGAATCAGACAAGAACAATGCAGCCCTCAGGGCTCTGACGGGATCACCCTTTTTCATCATGCTGCTGGTCAAGTAGAAGTAATTGAAATCATCTTTCTGTTCCCGGTGGAGCTCGAACAGCTTATCAGAGGCAGCAGGGATTTCACACAAGCCAGGATGCCCTATTATACACCAAACTAAAGAGTGCATACCAGACTAAAGAGTGCATACCAGAGTAAAGAGTAAATGCCAAACCAAAAAGTATATAGCAAACCAAAGAATATACAGCAAACTGTACAGTATATAGCAAACTGAAGAGTATACACCAAACTGAAGAGTATATACCAAACTGGAGTATATACCAAACTGAAGAGTATACACCAAACTGAAGAGTATATACCAAACTTGAGTATATACCAAACTGGAGTATATACCAGACTGAAGAGTATAAACCAAAGAGTACATACCAATCTGAAGAGTATACACCAAACTGAAGAGTATACACCAATCTGAAGAGTATACACCAAACTGAAGAGTATACACCAAACTGAAGAGTATACACCAATCTGAAGAGTATATACCAAACTGAAGAGTATATACCAATCTGAACAGTATAAACCAAACTGAAGAGTATATACCAAACTGAAGAGTATATACCAATCTGAAGAGTATATACCAATCTGAAGAGTATACACCAATCTGAAGATTATATATCAAACTGAAGAGTATATACCAATCTGAAGAGTATAAACCAAACTGAAGAGTATATACCAATCTGAAGAGTATACACCAAACTGAAGAGTATACACCAATCTGAAGAGTATATACCAAACTGAAGAGTGTATACCAATCTGAAGAGTGCACACCAAACTGAAGAGTATATACCAATCTGAAGAGTATACACCAAACTGAAGAGTATATACCAAACTGAAGAGTATATACCAAACTGAAGAGTATATACCAATCTGAAGAGTATACACCAAACTGAAGATTGTACACCAATCTGAAGAGTATACACCAATCTGAAGAGTGTATACCAAACCGAAGAGTACACACCAAACTGAAGAGTATATACCAAACTGAAGAGTATACACCAAACTGAAGAGTACACACCAAACTGAAGAGTATATACCAAACTGAAGAGTATACACCAAACTGAAGAGTATACACCAAACTGAAGAGTATAAACCAAACTGAAGAGTATATACCAAACTGAAGAGTATATACCAATCTGAAGAGTATATACCAAACTGAAGAGTACACACCAAACTGAAGAGTATACACCAATCTGAAGAGTATACACCAAACTGAAGAGTATATACCAAACTGAAGAGTATACACCAAACTGAAGAGTATTCGCCAAACTGAAGAGTACACACCAAACTGAAGAGTATATACCAAACTGAAGAGTATATACCAATCTGAAGAGTATACACCAAACTGAAGAGTATACACCAAACTGAAGAATACACACCAAACTGAAGAGTATATATCAATCTGAAGAGTATACACCAAACTGAAGAGTATATACCAATCTGAAGAGTATACACCAAACTGAAGAGTATATACCAATCTGAAGAGTACACACCAAACTGAAGAGTACACACCAAACTGAAGAGTATATATCAATCTGAAGTGTATACACCAAACTGAAGAGTATACACCAAACTGAAGAGTATATACCAATCTGAAGAGTATACACCAATCTGAAGAGTATACACCAAACTGAAGAGTATATACCAAACTGAAGAGTACACACCAAACTGAAGAGTATACACCAAACTGAAGAGCATACACCAAACTGAAGAGTATATACCAAACTGAAGAGTACACACCAAACTGAAGAGTATACACCAAACTGAAGAGTACACACCAAACTGAAGAGTATACACCAAACTGAAGAGTATATACCAAACTGAAGAGTATACACCAAACTGAAGAGTATACACCAAACTGAAGAATACACACCAAACTGAAGAGTATATACCAAACTGAAGAGTATACACCAAACTGAAGAGTATATACCAAACTGAAGAGTATACACCAAACTGAAGAGTATATACCAAACTGAAGAGTATACACCAAACTGAAGAGTATATACCAAACTGGAGAGTATATACCAATCTGAAGAGTATACACCAAACTAAAGAGTACATACCAATCTGAAGAGTATATACCAAACTGAAGAGTATACACCAATCTGAAGAGTATTTGCCAAACTGAAGTATATACCAAACTGAAGAGTACACACCAAACTGAAGAGTATATACCAAACTGAAGAGTATACACATAACTGAAGAGTATACACCAAACTGAAGAGTATATACCAAACTGAAGAGTATACACCAAACTGAAGAGTATATACCAAACTGAAGAGTATACACCAATCTGAAGAGTATTCGCCAAACTGAAGAGTACACACCAAACTGAAGAATACACACCAAACTAAAGAGTATATACCAAACTGAAGAGTATATACCAAACTGAAGAGTATACACCAAACTGAAGAGTATATACCAAACTGAAGAGTATATACCAAACTGGAGTATTTACCAATCTGAAGAGTATACACCAAACTGAAGAGTATACACCAAACTGAAGAGTATATACCAAACTGGAGTATTTACCAATCTGAAGAGTATACACCAAACTAAAGAGTACATACCAATCTGAAGAGTATATACCAAACTGAAGAGTATACACCAATCTGAAGAGTATTTGCCAAACTGAAGAGTATATATCAATCTGAAAAGTATACACCAAACTGAAGAGTATACACCAAACTGAAGAGTATACACCAATCTGAAGAGTATACACCAAACTGAAGAGTATATACCAAACTGAAGAGTACACACCAAACTGAAGAGTATACATCAATCTGAAGAGTATACACCAAACTGAAGAGTATACACCAAACTGAAGAGTATATATCAATCTGAAGAGTATACACCAAACTGAAGAGTATACACCAATCTGAAGAGTATACACCAAACTGAAGAGTATACACCAAACTGAAGAGTATACACCAAACTGAAGAGTATATACCAAACTGAAGAGTATATACCAATCTGAAGAGTATACACCAAACTGAAGAGTATACACCAAACTGAAGAGTATACACCAAACTGAAGAGTATATATCAATCTGAAGAGTATACACCAAACTGAAGAGTATACACCAAACTGAAGAGTATACACCAAACTGAAGAGTATATACCAAACTGAAGAGTATATACCAATCTGAAGAGTATACACCAAACTGAAGAGTATACACCAAACTGAAGAGTATATACCAAACTGAAGAGTATACACCAAACTGAAGAGTATACACCAAACTGAAGAGTATATACCAATCTGAAGAGTATACACCAAACTGAAGAGTATACACCAATCTGAAGAGTATACACCAAACTGAAGAGTATACACCAAACTGAAGAGTATATACCAATCTGAAGAGTATACACCAAACTGAAGAGTATATACCAATCTGAAGAGTATACACCAAACTGAAGAGTATATACTTAACTAAATATTTTAGAGACACATAATGATATAAGATTCATATCGTATCAACAGATAATTGCTTAACAAATCTCAGTATTGGACAAATGTTTAGCTTTGGATATTTCAGCTGGTGCATGATGTGTTTACTGAACTCCAGTACAGCAGAGTGTTTGGGGTTAGGGGCTGAGATACACGCCATCTGCCTCTCACTGTGTGGAACTGGTGGGTTCGTGTGTCCGTCTACATTCTGTGTGAAACTGACCAATGGACACTCAGGAAATGACTAAGGACTGACCATCACAGAAACCCTTCATTCTTCATTCAGTCCACATCGGAGACTCATGTGAAACAGCCTGCAGAGAGTTTACAGCTGCTGAAGCTGCTGCAGCGGGTTTGGAAAGTAGTGATGAAGATAACGGAGCATTTAGATATGAAACATATGAGGATCATGTGATATGAAGAGCCTTTAAAGGAGAGTTTAAGAAGAGATGAACAGATCCAAACGACCCCAGTGTTTAGAGCAGTAAAGGAAGGATCCACTCTGGGAACTAGTGAGCCTCACACTGTGAGTATAAACAGTCAGCGCTGCACACCTTTCTAAAGTGAAGTGAAAAGCCTGTAGTGAACGTTTTAATGGTGCCTCTGTAACAGAAGGTCACTAATGTGGAGCTGAAACAGTCTAAAATGGACCAGAAGCTCCAGAACAGCTCGTCCTGCCATCGGTGCATGGAGGATTAACTCTTAACTCTCTGTACACAGACGCTCTGCAGATAACGCTGAGCCGGCCTGCGGCGGCGGAGCTCCTCTCTCTTCATCACCACTCAAATATTCCAGCATGTTATCAAATCAAATCAGATTTATTGTCACATCACAAGAGTACAGGGACACAGGTGAGTGAAAAACTTGAGTGCGAGTTCCACAAATTATGCAGAGAACAGTATTTACACATAGATAAACAAAACTATAGATAGGATAGAAGAATAGATAAAACCAATTTAACTAAAATATATACATATAATCTTACACAATAACTTAAAAATAATAATATTGCACCGAGACATATAATATTGCACTGGGAATGTAGAGTGAGTGTAATCAACTATATACTATATATAGTAATGGATATTACAATGCTATGTAGATGTGCAAGTAATCACACTAGGTGTGGAGGTAGAAGATGGTACAGTAGGTGGCAGAGTATTTAGTAAAGTGCAAGGTACAGGAAGTTAAGTGGAAGCGCAGGGGGAGAGTATTGTCTTTGGATAGGTATTCAAAGTCCAGCTATGCAAGTAAAGTGCGGGAGTACAGCGGGTGCACGTACGTGTAATGGGAAGGGTTGGGCTGGGCAGAGCAGTGATTACTGGCTGTTCAATAGCCTGGTTGCATGGGGGAAGAAGCTGTCTTTGAGCCGACTGGTTCTGGCTTTTAAGCTTCTGAGCCTCCTACCACTTGGCAGCTGAGAGAACAGACAGTGACTAGGATGGGAGGGGTCCTTCATAATCCTTCTGGATTTCCTCAGGCAGCGACTGGTGTATAAATCCAATAGGTTAGGGAGCTGAACCCCGGTGATGGACTGTGCTGTCCGCACCACCCTCTGCAGAGATTTCCTCTCACGAACAGTACAGTTCCCGTACCAGGTGGTGATGCTGCCCGTCAGGATGCTTTCCACAGTGCAGGTGTAGAAGGTCTTAAGGATGCTGGGGTTCAGGCCAAACCTCCTCAGCCTTCTGAGGAAGTAGAGGCGCTGGTGGGCCTTCTTCACCACCTGTGAGGTGTGCACTGCCCATGTCAGGTCCTCGCTGATGTGAACACCGAGAAACTTAAAGCTGCTGACCCTCTCTACCGCAGTCCCATTGATGGAAATCGATGGGTGTACTGTCTCCTGCTTCCTGAAGTCCACGATCAGCTCCTTGGTCTTACTGACGTTTAGAGAGAGGTTATTCTCCTGGCACCAGTTTTCCAGGATTTTAACCTCCTCTCTGTAGGCCGATTCATCGTTGTTGGAGATCAGGCCCACAACTGTTGTGTCGTCAGCAAACTTTATGATGACGTTGGAGCTGTGTCTAGCAGTGCAGTCATGGGTGTACAGGGAGTACAGGAGCGGGCTGAGCACACAACCCTGGGGGGCTCCGATGTTGAGGGTCAAAGAGGAGGATGTGATACTTCCCATCCTTACCACCTGCCGTCGGTCCGTCAGGAAGTTCAGGATCCAGCTGCACAGTGTGCTGTTCAGACCCAGATCCCGGAGCTTGCAGTCGAGCCTCGAAGGAACGATTGTGTTGAATGCTGAACTGTAGTCTACAAACAGCATTCTCACATACGTGTCCTTCTTTTCCAGGTGGGAGAGGGCAGTGTGCAGGGTCAGGGCGATTGCATCGTCGGTGGATCTATTCCGCCTATATGCAAATTGCAGTGGGTCCAGGGTGGCAGGCAGTGAGGAACAGATGATATCTCTGACCAGCCTCTCAAAGCATTTGCTTACGATGGAGGTCAGGGCAACAGGTCGCCAGTCGTTCAGACAGGTAATACTAGCTGTCTTTGGAACTGGCACAATGGTGGCTAGTTTGAAACTAGCTGGCACGACCGAGAGAGACAGTGAGGTGTTATAGATGTCTGCAAAAACTCCTGCTAGTTCCCTGTAGCAGGCTTTAAGCACTCTCCCGGGAATGCCATCTGGTCCTGCTGACTTGCGTGGGTTCACCCTCTTGAAGGCTTTGCACACATCAGCTACGGAGACGGAGGGGGCGTTGGGATCAGCGGTGGGCGGGGCGCTCTCCAGTGGTGTTGCGGGAATTCCGTCGAAGCGAGCGTAGAAGTTATTAAGCTCGTCCGGCAGATCAGCGCTGGTACTGGGCAGAGTGCGAGAGGCAGTTTTATAGTCAGAGATTGTATTTAACCCCTGCCATAAGCTTCGTGTGTTGGCTGTGTTGAACTGTGCTTCCACTTTCATTCTGTACGCACGTTTAGCTGCTCTGATGGATTTACGGAGAGCGTAGTTGGATTGCTTGTACTCCTCCGTATTTCCCGCTCTGAATGCAGCGCTGCGTGCGCTGAGGGCGGAGCGAACCTCACAGTTCAGCCAGGGCTTCTGATTGGGGTAAACGCGGACTTGTCTGCAGGGCACTACGTCATCAACACACTTGCGTATGAAGGCGGTGACTGTGTCTGCGTACTCGTCCACGCTGCCCGACGAATCACGGAACATTTCCCAGTCCACATGATCAAAACAATCCTGCAGCATAGCGTCTGATTGGTCAGACCAGCGGCGCACCTCCCTGGTAGTGACCGGCCCCCGTTTCAGCTTCTGCCTATAGGTGGGCAGGAGCAGGATGGAAGAGTGATCTGATTTGCCGAACGGGGGTCGGGGGAGGGATTTGTAACAGTTCCGGATGCTGGAGTAAACATGGTCTAAAATCCTGTCTTTCCGAGTGAAACATGTTACGTGCTGGAATAATGTCGGACAGTAGGTTCGCAGGTTATTCCGATTAAAGTCCCCCGCAACAATAAGTGCAGCCTCCGGGCGCGCGGTCATCTGCTTGCTGATAGCCTCGTGTAGCTTCCCGAGCGCGAGGTCCGAGTCCGCCTGCGGGGGGATGTACACCGCGGCCAGACAGAGTCCCATTATCTCACGGGGCAGCCACGCCGGCCGGCAAAACACGATGAGATATTCCAAATCCGGCGAGCAGAAAGACTCGATGAAATGTACATTCCTCCGATCACACCAAGCGTTATTGATCAGAAAACATACACCTCCTCCTTTGCTTTTCCCGGAGAGCTGCTTGGTTCTATCGGCGCGGTGCAGAGAGAACCCGGCGGGTTCGATGGCATTATCAGGGACCTCATCGGATAACCACGTTTCTGTGAGGCAGAGAACGCTGCAGTCCCGGATCTCTCGCTGGAAGGCGACCCGTGCATGAAGCTCACACAACTTGTTTTCCAAGGACTGCACGTTAGCCAGTAATATGGTGGGAAGAGGTGGCCGATGGGCACGGCGTCTGAGTCTGACGAGCACGCCGGCTCTCTTGCCTCTTTTCCGGCGTCTTCGACGGGTGCGTGGCCGGGCGGCCCAGATGAGTGGCGCCTCTCCAGTGTTAGCAAACAAAGGATCGGCGTTATGGAACTCAAAGTCCGGTTTCCAGTGAGTGATCGACGATCTGATTTCCAGAAGTGTTTGTCGGTCGTAGGTGATAAAACCAGTAACATTTAGTGCAAAAAGAGTTAAAAACAAACACAAAAACAACAAAAAACTGCAAAAGTAAGCGGGAGCTCGCAACACGGCAGCCATACTCGGCGCCATCTTTTTGAACTTAAGCAGACCTTCATCACGTTCACTCATTTTCTGAACACTATGATGGAACCTCAAGGCTGCACTTCCTGCAGCACTGCGTTCTACTGAGATTCCTTAGCGGAAAATGAAAAATTCCAGCCGTGAAAATCAATTAGGACTTTCTGAACAACGTGTAAAGCCTAATGCCCATGATTCCACAGTTTTGAGCCCTCGCAGTCACGGCTGCCGTTCAGAATCATGTGGTTTTATAGGGATTATTCTCACAGTTCACTGAAATCAGTGGAGGGACTGTGGGAAACGCTGACTGTAAACACAGACCACACCAGAGTTCGTGAGCAGGACAGGACAGAGATTATTATGGTGTGGATTTGATGGAAAGTTATTGTGTCTTGTGTTGTGAAATGGACATTAGGGATGCACCGATCCAGGAACTGTGGGCCGATGCTGATATCTGATATTTTTCATAAGATAATCCTTTATTAGTCCCACAGTGGGGAAAATCCCAGTGTTGCAGCAGGAAAGGGAGAGTAAGGCACTCAGGAAAAGAGCAACAAGAGGAGAATTAACTTTGTTAATTACCTAATAAGGTTTACAGTTTGTTACTTGTTATTGTATAGACAATATATATAATACTAAAAGAAAAAAAAAAAAGATAGAAAATATGAACTCGATTCTTCACAAAAATAAACAATATAAACAAATATAAATAAAAAAGCAAATATTTACACTGTAAGGATATTTTACCCAATTTGCACATGGATTATTGATTATGTTACACATGGGATGATGAGGAATTAACAATATAAACATTATAAATAGAAAAGCAAAAAATCTTTACACTGTAGAGATACTTTAAAAATATTCCACATGGAGTATTGATTATACTGCACACAGGAAGTGGTGATGAATTCACAGTTTATGTGCTGTAGGTGTGAGAGGTCTAAAGATACCTGTCTGCCAATGTTGATACATTTGTACAAATGTAGAAATTGAGATTATAATCTACTTGGATTAGCACCAAGTATCACATTTATTAACGTAGAGTTACATTATACGTCATTGTTTTAGAAACGTGCCTGAAACGAGCAACACCTGCCACTTTAGTGAGATAATTTATGCACTTTCTGAGCTGCTGCTCTGCATATTTGCACATGTAACTTTACTTTTTCTTCCAACTTTGCTCACAAAACTGCACTTCTTTACTTTTTACTATTGTTTTTAGTGTTATTCTTATTTTTTCTATTTTGTTCTAAGATTAAATTAAGATTATATTTGGTGAATGGAGGAACAGCAGAGTAAGAATTCATTGTACAGTGTAACTGTGTAACTGTTTCTGCTGCGCATATGACAATAAAACTCGAATAATTTTACTGAATAAACTTAAAACAAGTAAAAAATGTCTAGAAATAAGCAGGATAATCCTAAAATAAGGCTACAACCATCTCAAACTGAGACATTAGACAAACTGAGTAGATTTAAGATCATTTCACTTGCCAAGGTTCCATGTTTTGCAGTGTAGAGCTGATCGGAGTCACAGTGAGAATCAGTCAGTGTTTCCAGAGAAAACCAATCAGAGTGAAAATGACCAACATCCTGAACTCACAAACCCCTCAAACCCCGCTAATCAGCAGTAACAGCTCTAGACGTCTTACAGTTGATGTGCATCCCGACTGCTGAAACATGCTGGACTCACAGCCGTCCAGCCGCCGCTTCACAGCCAGCAGAGCCGATGCAGGCGGCTATAACAGGGTGATGACCTCATCACACAGTCTCACCAGCAGCACGGAGGGAATCACAGCTGACCCGTCCACTCTGCTGCACCGAGAGCCTCTCACTAATCACAGCTGATACCAGATCTGAGTGATTAAACAGCTAAAGTCTCACAGCTGATTCAGACGTAGAGAGAACAGCGTCGGTCAGACTTCATTCACGCAGTCCAGCATCACTGCAGCGTGGAACTGGCTTTACTCACAGTCACTGAAGTTCTATCTGATATATCAAAATAAAAGTCTGTTTCTGCATATTAATTTAATACAAAATCATTCATTTTAAGGAAAACGTAATAATTAATCTGTTTTGCTTTCCACCTTGTGAAACTCATTCAGCCGTAAAATTAACATGCTGTCACATTAAGTCACACGATGAGTGACATCATTCAAGCCTTCAGAGGAGCTGAATTCTAAATTTGGTGAACGTACATTCACACACTGGAGAGAGAGAAACTGGTTTTTATGATTTTTTTGCAATTTTCACAAAAAACTGAAATTCTACTGTAAAATCTGGTCTAAACATGGCAGACGGCAGCTTGTTTAGCCTGAAATATGGCGTTAGCCACGGGTCCACCAGCAGGTAATCTAAGAACAGCTCAGCCAGTTTACACTGACGCCCCTGCAGTTATCCCACCCAGCCTGGAACTGTTTTACTTGATTTAGTTCACTTTTAATAAGATTTCTGTACGTTTTATTGTTGTTCCTTTTTTATTATTATTGTCATTTATTTTATTATTGCCAAGTTATTGTTTTTCATCGTTTATTCCTTTATTTATTTCACTAATTATGTTTTTATTTATTTTATCATTATTCAAACTGTTATTAAATTTCTATATTGTTGCAGTTACCATTAAATTTACTATTGTGATTATTATCACCTTTTTAGCACTGGAAATGTTTTTACAATCCAGTTTTTCAATCCCTGTTGTCTGTACTGGCTGAGCTACACTGTAAATGAGGGTCTCCCTCTGTGGACTTTTTGTGGGGTTAATAAAGTGCTTAGTCACTAAAACTCTAAAGGACAAATATTTTTAACAAACAGTGGATCATTTTCAGATTAGCAGGGCTGGGCAGAACAGCACTGTACAAGATTTAGACACTCGGTATTTCTGAATGTACGCTTAAATACTCACTCAAAATAATAATATTTACACTTCATTATTAACCGTAATTATCTATGTAATTATGTATGACTGCAGTTCGGAATATCTCCAGTAGGTGGCAACAGTGTACTATCGGTCAGGCTGAAGCCCAGCTGCAGCTGTATGAGGCTACAGTGGAAGCCGTGATTAAAGTGCTCTCACTCAAATACGGCGATTAAAGGTCACGTGGATGTTAGAGGCGGTTTCACAGCAGAGGTGATGTGGCATGTGAGGTAATGATGGTGAATAATGAGGAGGCGGAGCTGAACGGAGACTGAAACCGGGGAGCGGCGACGCTCTGATAAACAGCAGGGGGTGCTCTGATAAACAGCAGGGGGCGCTCTCACAGCATTCACTACTTACAGTTTATCACACTTTAGTTCTGTTGACCTTTTTTACATCAGTAACAGCAGCTTAACTCACACTTTAATGCTATTTTTTAATGACGTAACAGACACGACAGCTGATTGTCGACTCTGGTTAATTAGCTTAAGGTTTTGCTGTAAAATAAGATAAGATTCCTAAACGAAGATCTGATTTACTTCTGTAATATGAACCTGTGTAACGTCTAATCTTGACCGGTCAGATCTTAACACTAAAAGAGAGGAAGTTTCTGTAATACAGGCTCAGAACTGAGAGTGTTTGTTGTATTTTAGCTGCTTGTTACAACATGAGGCATATTTTTATGGTTGAAGCAACAAGCTATGTTTTAGACCCAGAACGGGCGCCGAGTGGACGGGCAGTACTGAGGTGTAAGCCTTGTGTCTGACCCCGGCGGCTGAGCTGCTGAGTTTACACTGAGTTCTCCACCCCATGATGAGGCTCAGGTGCTGCTGGTCTGCAGGGCGTCTGTTAACCTCCACAGTGAGACTGAGATTAGAACCAACAGCTCAGCAGATGGACTCCAGCAGACTTTAACAGCAGCTGAAAGAAACTAGGAACACTCTCATTCTCCTGCTGCGCTGGGGAACCTTGTCACCGTGAGAGGAACCTCTAAACTAACCATGGAGATCAGGACCAGAACACCCCCCCCAGCACTGAGACACACTCTGACTCAGTCTAACTTGTTGACCAATATTGATCTATTAACGTCTATATATCTAGAGCTGCTGTTGTTTTGCTATAGACGCCATTCCCAAATCCTGGAAAGAGGGTTCTGCAGCTATACTGTAGACGTTCCATCATCATGATGTGTACGAGCGGTCTACGTGTGCTAGATTTGTTGTGTTTATTTACGAATATCTTTAAGTTCAAAGTCAGGTTCATACATATCTATCTATCTAGATGCCATTCCCAAATCCTGGAAAAAGGGCTCCGCAGCTATACTGTCTCTGTCAACAATCAACAACAATGTAAAGGATGTTTTATTCCTGCATGATCACACAACAATAACCTTTCATCACATCATAATAAAATTCCTCCTCCTACAGACGCTGATGTGATCTGGACTGAAAGTTCAGAATCTGGACTTTCCTCACAGTTTCTCTGCTGCTTTCAGTCAGAAATAGTTCATATAAACCCACAGTGTGAGTTTCTCTTTGTTACCACACAAAACATAAAAATAAAGGAGAAAAACGAGGCGACGGAGAAAAACTTCAACCTTTCTGTCGGAACATTTATTTACGAGTGAAGTTCAGAAGCTTTAGGAAACCCACCTTAAAGGGGAATTCCACCAATTTATCATGATTTCTCCACAACTGGGATGTAATCAGAGAGGTTCAGAGAGGTTTGGTGTGAAATGGTTCAGATGTCTTTACAGTGGTGGTGATAGGAACCAGGGGTCGCCATGACTACAACACAGATATAGACATTTTATTTACTATCCAGAACCACCAGTGAACCTACACGAGTCTTCTGAGTTTATATGGAATGTTGATGATGGAAAATAGTGGAAAATCTGAAATAATAAGTTTTCTTTGGGGACTATTTTGCCTCACAGCGCCCTGCATGTATCCCTCCACCATGAATACACTGCAAATAACAGAATAAGTGAAATTATTATGTTTCTCATGTTGAGGTTGTTAACTTTTTATTAGATTATCTAACTAATTTCCAGACTTTTTGGTCATTTTATCAAGTAGAATATCTCACTGTACTGTCAGATAGTTTTAATGTTTCAAGCACAATGATCTTCCAATTTAGTGAGAAATTACTAAAAACGAGTAAACAGTGTATAAAAAGAAGTGAAGTGATCTAATAAGCTAAACAATCTCAACATGAGAAATATCACATATATTGACCAGATTAATGTGTTTTAGGACCAAAAACTCCTAAAACTATCATAAAACAGTGTCTCAGTCATCAGGCAGTGAATTCATAACCATTTCATGTAGGAACTTTCTGTGAGGGAGCTTTTAGAGGTGGACGTCTGGTTCCTATCACCACCACTGTGAACAGTTCTGTAAGTTTATCTAGAACGCAGAACCTCTCTGAACGACTCTGTTTAATCTTAAACGTTTTTATGCAGGTATTTGGTAAAATAGGTGGAGCTCCCCTTTAAATATGACGACCAGGTCAAATCTACAGGGTGAAATGAGCTGAATAAGAAAAGAAAATCAGTGACTGTGTTTCATTAATCAATCCCAGAAACGTTACAATGATCTTATTCATTAATAATCTTGCTGTTTGATCAATTGATCATCTATAGGTCAGTTATAAAGAGTAATCAGTGTGATCAGCGCACTGAGAGTGATTTCACACACGCAGGTTACACATCCTCTACACTGAGTCTGCTGTTCCACTGTTCTAGTGTCTTTAGGACAGAACGCTTGACCTTCTGACGCCCCTGCAGGCCAGCAGGGGCAGATAGTGCCGGGAGTCTTTACCCAGAATCCCCTGGGAGCAGATAACCATGTGAAAGGGATGGATCTGTCCAGCAGGATTCCACGAACAGCTGTTTAGATGAAGTCTGGCTCCGCTCACGGTCAGAACTGTAAGAGGACTGGTCAGAGCTGAAACTCGGCCAAACTGGAACCTGAGGAAGCATCAAAGCCCCTACAGGCCACCAGGGGTCAGGAACAAAGAGTACTTACTGTACTTATACTTTTTCATTTTACTCACTACATTTCAAAAGAAAAATCTGTACTTTCTACACACTGTAATCTGGGATTATTTCTACGGTTCAATATAGCACAGGATTAATATAACCTGGAATTATTTCTACAGTTTGATACAGCACAGGATTAAAACAATCTAGGATTATTTCTATGGTTTGATATAGCACAGGATTTACATAATCTGGCATTACGTCTGGAGTTAGTTTTATAGGACAGGATTAATTTAATCTGTGATTTTTTCTACAATTAGTTTTATAGCATAAGACTAAAATAAACTAGGATCATTTCTACAGTGTTACTTTCATAGCATGGGATTTATAACCTGGGATTATATCTACAGTTCGATATAGCACAGGATTACTATACAATTAGATTATTTCTCCAGTTTGATATAGCACAGGATTAATACGAGCTGGGATTATTTATATGGCTCGATATAACATGGGATTAATATAACCTAGGATTATTTCTATGGTTCAATATTGCACAGAATTAATGTAATCTGGTATTACTTCTACAGTTCAATATAGCACAGGATTAATATAACCTGGGATTATTTCTACAGTACAGCTAACTCGGGTTCTAATGTCAGTGTTCTCACTTGTTCTCAGGAACCGCACTTACAGAACCAGAGCTCAGCTGAACTAGACCTTCCAGTGTGAACAAGCCTGAACCTCAGCAACCAAAACACCAGCGCTGGCTCATTTCAGTTCCAGAGAAAAACACCTTTATAACCTGATTTTACAGTTAAAAATGCCCCGATTTCACAGTGCAGTCCGTTTATCACCAACACCGGTCAGTTTTAATGACCGATGAGCAACTGAACATGCATTTGAACTGTTTTGGCAATGCAAAGTGGACAATAATAATAAGCCTTATGCTCACGCACTGCTGGTGATAAAATGACCACATGCTCTGGTTTCAGCATTATCTGGACAGCAGAGCGGCTAATGCGATGGAGAGGAAGCAGCAGCGGGTGGGATGGGCAGTTTACTGCACAGAGATGGTCAGGCTGACATGCACATTCAGGATCGTCAATAACACTGATCATCTTTTTTCATGATCCGATACTGAGCAGTACCATTCGACCACTTTCAAAAGTGAACATCAAACATCTAGTTATTATTATTATTATTATTATTATTATTATTATTATTACACTTAAAAAAAAAACATTCTCACCATTTTTGTAAGTATCGATACTTCAGTATTGATCCGCCCTTCCCTGATGCTCATGAGCACAGCAGCTTCGCAGCATGTTTATGTCTAATGCTGGTTCTTAATATATAATCTATTTTTATAATTAATCCCCATAAAGTGACAAATACAGTATGAAACCACGCTGTGCTCGTGCAACAAGTGTGCGGACCCATTTCCCTCGTGCTGCCTGTTCAGGATGCAAACCTTGATTTTTTTGCACTTATTTACACGCCGCAGCTCCGGGCTGCACATCACACCTGCACGCGCCTTTCACTAATCCGAGCGCTTAAATCAACAAAGCAGCTTCCAAAACAGCAGAAAAGCGCGCAAACCCGCCCAAACGCGCGCGGCGAGGCTTTTTCAGCACTCCAGCCGCGCGGCGAAGGAGCTCAAACGCAGCCCTGCAAGTCGGCAAAACGCTCGGCGTTCGGCGTGGCTCTCTCGCGCGCGCGCGCGCACTCACCCGGTATGGCGAGGTTGGTGAGCGGAACTGTGTGCAGGTTCTCCGGTAAAGTGGCCATCCAGTCCGCGTGCCGCAGCTCCGCTTTCCCCTGAGAGGAGGCCATGCTGCCGCGAGCCCAGAGCCCACACTGCCGCCGCGCGCTCCCGGAGACAACGCCGAGCCTTCGAGAGAATCACTCCGCTGAACCGACTCACCGCTAGTGAATCGGAGGAGCCGACTCTTTTCGCAGGTCCCAACTGATTCGCACTTTTTTTGTGTGCACGAGGTTCATGACCGTCTTGATGACAGAATAAAGTAAATGAAGATCATAATAACGCAGTTTATATTTTTATAAAACGTGTATGACGCAATGATTCAAATAATAACTAATTATTAAGCAACAATTATTTATATCGTATTATTTCATACATTGCTTTATAGGCTGGAGCACTCTAATAAAGTTGTAATTAAAAAATAATAATGTCATAAAATCAAAAAGTACCATGCATGACCGTTAAAGACTAAATAAACCCCAATTAATTTTTTTTACAATTTAACACCATACAGTTACAATATAAGATCCCATTTCAGAATACGATTCCTCTTTCTGTTGTTTGTTTATTCTGCCTTGCATGTGTGCGCGGTAAATAACTGTTTACAGAAGAGAAAACAGTTCACTAATCACCAATCACTAAATGTAAAGTCACTGTGTGGAAAGGAAATCAGAATGAAGTTGACTTGTGAATCAAATGAGTCGTTCGATTCATTTAAACGGAGAGACCGAAAGAATTGGTTCGGTAGAACTGAATAGACCGTCACTGTTCAGAGCGCTCGTAGCGCCACGCCCCCAAAACCACACACACACACACACACACACACACACACAGAGAGACACACACACACACACACACACACACACACACAGAGAGACACACACACACACACTTACCCCTAAAGCCCTGCGGTTACGATCAGATGAATCGATCCGATTGACCAGTTTGACTGATTCATTATGTAACAGCAGGAACCTCACGTAAACGTACACCCCCCCCCCACACCGCCCTTGATCCATCCTCAAAAATGAGTAACTCACGCTGTGACCACTTTATTAGACAAAAGACACACCCACACCTACTTCCACTCGCTGGCCACTTTATTAGAAACACCCCACCTACTTCCACTCGTTGGCCACTTTATTAGAAACACCCCCACCTACTTCCACTCGTTGGCCACTTTATTAGAAACACCCCCACCTACTTCCACTCGCTGGCCACTTTATTAGAAACACCCCCACCTACTTCCACTCGTTGGCCACTTTATTAGAAACACCCCCACCTACTTCCACTCGCTGGCCACTTTATTAGAAACACCCCACCTACTTCCACTCGTTGGCCACTTTATTAGAAACACCAACACCTACTTCCACTCGCTGGCCACTTTATTAGAAATGTCCCCTCCTACTTCCACTCAGTAGCCACTTTATTAGAAACACCCCCACCCAGTTCTGCTCTGTGGCCACTTTATTGGAAACACTAATAGGTGATACTGAAATGAGACACAGAAGCTCTTCCATCTGATGAGACACAAAATCTTTTATTATTTACAAAACAGAACTAAAGCGCTGATGTAAGTGAGGAATCAAAAGCTGCTGCTGCCGGTGTGTAAAATGGATTCATGCATAAAAGTCTGGCTGAAATCTGAGTGAACCGATCGGACGAGGAGGAAGAGATTCAGGTTTATAATGAACATGGAGAAGAATGAACCTTATCTGTTTATCTGGACACAATGTTTACCGTGTGCTCTACTGATGAGTCTCTGACACTGTAATCACTCTCTGACCTTTAGCTCTGCTCTGTATTCAGATCGTCTCACTGCAGAGCTCAGCTTCATACACACATTCAGAACCACACATTCTGGACGTTAATGTAATGTAGATCTCGGTCACTGCAAAACAACATGACACTGGCAAATAAAACCATCTTAATGTAGTCAAGATATCTAATATTTCTCATTTTGACTAACTGTAAGAATATTATAAGATTATTTAGATTGTCTAGACCATTTTCACCCTTTTTTAAAGGGCCGTTTCACTGAAAGTGAATTTTCTTTGTTTCGGTTTATTAATTCCATCTTTGTGATGCCACAAAAACCAACACATTTGCATATATCCACCCATTCAGCCTACAGCAGGTTAGCCCCGCCCATTCATGCTGAAATCACAAAGAGTCTTTCAGTCTGGGCTGCTTTTTGAACAAGGCAGCCAATCAGAACAGAGCTCATTTACATAATATGTTAGTCTTAAAGGCACAGTAATTAAAACAGTCTGTTTAATTGGATAAAGAGAGGCTGTAAAATGATCAAATAGAAATGAATTATGACTTTTAACCAAAACAATCTTATAATATTCTTACAACAATCTCAAAATGAGAAATATTAGATATTTGGACCAGATTTAAGATGGTTTTACTCACCAAAGTTAAATTTATTGCACTGCATTTTCCTGCAAGAGCGTTAAGTTGCTTGATGGCTGATTGTTTCTCGTCTTCTGAGTGAAATTCCGGAGATATCGGAGCGTTTCGGCTCCAGCGTCAGATCTGCTGCATTGGCTTTAAATTAGGAGAGACCTGTTTAAAAAGAGAGAAAACAAAACATTAAAACTTCTCCACTTCTGTGCTCGTTCTGAGTCTCGCAGGGGCAGACCTCGTAACCAGAACGTCTGGGGAGAACCGTGAGGAATTCTGGGCTAAATGTGGGAATGCAGACTTACTACAAACTGAGAGTGAAAATTCAGAACCAATCCAGCGCCTTGTGAAGGAGAAGCTCACAGTAGGGGGCGCTGGTGTGTTCGTCAACACTGTCCAATGTGCCGAAATTTTAATTTAAAATTACAAAAGTCTAAATTTTCAAATTTACAATGCGACAAATTTTCTCATTTCAAATATTTCACTTTCCGATGCACCAAAATTTGCACTGTTTGGATCACGGTTCCGATCCCAGTTTCAGAATCGTTACAGCCCTAGTTAGAATAAACCAAACTGAAAACACGGGGATTCCCTCTCCCCTCATACGGCAGATTAACAGAGTTTCACTAGCTGAGCTTGTGTGGTTACTGACTGAACTCGGTGTTAAAAAGAGTACAGAGCACAGGAATCTGGGGGCGGGGCTTACAGAGGGTATAACTTTTAGGGGCCAATTTCAGCAAAATCCAGCGCCAAGTCGTCCCCAGAAGCGTGTTCTTATTATTAGATTTGATCCTGTGAGACAACACTGTTCTATCAGAACCATCCTGAGATGTTCAACACTGTAATAAACACAACAAACAACTAATTTATTTACAAACAAAAGAAAAAAATGTGACGGTACTGTAATCTCCAAGCTCCGCCCACAAGTGGGTTCTTTGGCTGTAAATGTAGGTACTGTGATATAAACTGAGCCTGTTCTACAAACTTAACAAGGGTTCTTTGGTAAAGAAAATGATTCCGTATAGAACCATGAACACTCAAGGAACCCACTGCATTTTTAAAGGGTTCTTTGGACTGATGGAGAATGTATTGCATGCGGTTCTATGAAGAACCTTTTTGAAAAAGGTTCTATGTGGCACAAAATGGGTTCTTCTAGTGTTACGAGCTTTACATTGTAATAATAGCAGAACCTTTTCTGGTGCTGTATAGAACCCTTTTCAAAAAGGTTCTACATAGAACCATGAACACTCAAAGAACCATTTGCATGATTAAAGGATTCTTTCCATGGTGAAATGGTTCTTCAGACTGATGGAGAATGTGTTGCGTATGGTTCTATATAGCACCAAGAAGGGTTCTGCTATTGTTGCAAGCTTGACATCTTAACAGAGGAACTCTTTCTGGTGCTATATAGAACCCTTTTGAAAAAAGGTTCTATACAGAAACATCTACAGCACATTCTCTATCAATCTTAAGAACCCTTTCACAATGCAAAGAACCTTTGCATGATTAAAGGGTTCTTTGAGTGTTCCTGGTTCTATATAGAAACATTTTCAATACTAAAGAACCCTTGAAGAACCATCTTTTTAAGTGTGGACAGCTTCTCATTAGGTTTAATGGGATCTTGTATCTGCGTTCTGTAAACCTCACAACAGTACAAAAGAACACATTAGTGGGCGGAGCCTGGAGGAACTGTTCTACTTGTGAACAGAATTGGTGCTATTCACTACACTTCCCAGTATGCATCACTCACCTCAAAGTCTGCGCCTGTGCACTTCCTAATGTCATCTGGAGTTAACCCCTCCCACACTTCAATCAGGGTCAGGCCTTTGTTCCTGTCCACATCAAAGACGGCCTGGGGAGGACAAAAACAGCGTCCATCACAGACACGTCCCTCACCACCCCAGCGGTCACTCTTTCAGCTGGAACGTCATTGTTTTATATGAGGATGCGGATATTCAGGCTTCAAGAGGAGCTGTTTTTAGCTATGCTAATGAACTTTAGTCCATGTTTATAGATAACAGTGTCAGAATCTGCATAATCAAGTCTATTAAAGGGCTCATTTAAACCCCCAGGGAGCCGAAATCTGTGTTTCCTTCTCTGCAGGTTAATCTCGCCCTTGTGGGCCACGTCAGACACATACAGAGCATTTCCTGTGAACATCCACTGAACAGCTGATGTATTTCTCTTTCCTTTACTGTGTCGTATCTGTTTGTGCATGTAAACGTTCTACAGAGTCCCAAAGCTCAGCGTTCCCTCCAGAGGGAGAGACTCTCTCCCACAGAACCCACTGTTCTCCGCTGCCTGAAACGCCTCGTTGGAATTCCAGCCCTTTTTTTCCTTTGTTACAGGATGACATCATCTCGTAACACAGTCCTTACTGCCCGCCTCCAGGCCAGCTCCGCCCCCTCATGCAGCGCACAGCGGCTACTGGAGGAGGACTGATGCTGACCAGACTTTCAGGATCCACTCTGGATCAAACTGATCCAGCAGAACCGACGCCGCTGGAGAAACAGCCACAGTGGAGTTACAGCTGCTCAGGAGAGAAGGGTCTGTCTGCAGACTGCAGGACAGGGGCGGAACCTGGAGGGGGGAACAACTCTGGAGGCTGACCGATCAGAACAGAGTGGAAGAGCTGACCAATCAGAGCACACTGGGTTCATTGGGAGGCGGGGCTTAAAAACACAGGAGCTCAATCAGAGCGTTTCAGACAGAGGGGGAATAGATAATCATGAAAATGAATATAAAAATTAAATTATGAACACTAAAAATGAGAATAACAGGTCTGTGTTCTCCTACAGTCCCTCTGTGTTCTAATCAGAGACCCGTCTGTCTGATTATTCCTCCCCACTTTGCTCACACCATTGCAATTATTTCTGCTTTAGTGGTGTAGCAGGCTGGGACTGTTGGACGTCAATCAAGCACACTCATTAGAATATTAGGCCACGCCTAGATAGTTATCAGATCAGAATATTTAACATAACACTCAATGTTAGTATCATACAAACATTTTTGATGTTTTACACTGGGATTTTAATAACGATTTGAGGTCAGTGTGAGGTCAGAGACTCAGGCTTGAAGTTAGCATCATGCTAACTGGTGGGGTATAAGCTTTCATTACCTGTTAGCCACATTAGCCTCATAGCTCCAGTGCTAAAACTAAAGAAGCAAAACTTCAGGCGCCAAACATGTCTCAGCTGATACAATTGGGCGGTTTGATTTCTTGCTGAACTATCGCTTTAATTGTTATACTGCACTGCTTTTTAACAGAGCAGGATTGACTGGCTGTCTGATGCACTGTGAAAATGTCATTGCAGCTTTATAGCAGCTTTATAGCAGCTTTATAACTGCTGGTCTCATTTAAACGACACCAAACTGGCGCTTTAAGGGTTCTGTAAGTGTTTGAGCGAGTGCTAAAACGCTCTGCATGGTTCTTTAGCGCTTTTTTCCAGCCACTCCCTCCTGATTGAGTGGGTGGATGGAGCCTGAATAGCACCAAACAAGCGTCTTCCAAGATATTTCTCACAAATCATCTATTCAGCCTGCTTTAGCGAGCACACTCACACCGGCTCTCTTCATGGGCATCGCAGGGAACGTTTATTCTGGGAAAAAACGCTAAACAAATGGAGTCGAGCCACAGCAGTGTCAGTACTGTCTCCAGAGAAAGGGCTCAGGGAGATCTCCTCCAAACCAGCCAAGCACCAAAAACAACATCTAATAAAAGAGCCTGGCTTCAGAAAACAGCCGGTTCAAAGGAGACACCTGAGCCGAGGGAGCGGCCGGTTTAGCTTCCTTTAGCTCTCAGATCCAACCTGAACAGACGGACACAGAGGAACCCAAAGACTTTATACGCAAAGAAAAACCTTCAGCAGCACCACAAACCGCTTCCCCAGCACTGTGGGACTAAAGCATGCTGGGTAATGTGCTGTGTGCTCACCTCATGATTGAGTCACATAAACTGGGACGTTAAATTTAGTAATAAAAAAACATGCAGCAAAACTGCAAAATTCTACTGTATTCTACTGAATAAATATTCATATATGTTCAGTTTAGCCCCGCCCCTTCAGCCTACAGCAGTTTAGCCCCACCATTCAGCTACAGCAGTTTAGCTCCACCATTCAGCTACAGCAGTTTAGCCCCACCTATTCAGCTACAGCAGTTTAGCCCCACCATTCAGCTACAGCAGTTTAGCCCCACCCATTCAGCCTACAGCAGTTTAGCCCCACCTATTCAGCTACAGCAGTTTAGCTCCACCATTCAGCTACAGCAGTTTAGCTCCACCATTCAGTCTACAGCAGTTTAGCCCCACCCATTCAGTCTACAGCAGTTTAGCCCCACCTATTCAGCCTACAGCAGTTTAGCTCCACCATTCAGCTACAGCAGTTTAGCTCCACCATTCAGTCTACAGCAGTTTAGCCCCACCCATTCAGTCTACAGCAGTTTAGCTCCACCATTCAGTCTACAGCAGTTTAGCCCCACCCATTCAGCCTACAGCAGTTTAGCCCCACCATTCAGCTACAGCAGTTTAGCCCCACCATTCAGTCTACAGCAGTTTAGCCCCACCCATTCAGCTACAGCAGTTTAGCTCCACCATTCAGCTACAGCAGTTTAGCCCCACCATTCAGTCTACAGCAGTTTAGCCCCACCCATTCAGTCTACAGCAGTTTAGCTCCACCATTCAGCTGCAGCAGTTTAGCTCCACCATTCAGCTACAGCAGTTTAGCCCCACCATTCAGTCTACAGCAGTTTAGCCCCACCCATTCAGTCTACAGCAGTTTAGCTCCACCATTCAGCTACAGCAGTTTAGCCCCACCATTCAGTCTACAGCAGTTTAGCCCCACCCATTCAGTCTACAGCAGTTTAGCTCCACCATTCAGCTGCAGCAGTTTAGCTCCACCATTCAGCTACAGCAGTTTAGCTCCACCCATTCAGTCTACAGCAGTTTAGCCCCACCATTCAGTCTACAGCAGTTTAGCCCCACCATTCAGTCTACAACAGTTTAGCCCCACCATTCAGTCTACAGCAGTTTAGCCCCACCCATTCAGCTACAGCAGTTTAGCCCCACCATTCAGTCTACAGCAGTTTAGCTCCACCATTCAGCTACAGCAGTTTAGCTCCACCATTCAGTCTACAGCAGTTTAGCCCCACCATTCAGTCTACAGCAGTTTAGCCCCACCATTCAGTCTACAGCAGTTTAGCCCCACCATTCAGTCTACAGCAGTTTAGCTCCACCATTCAGCTACAGCAGTTTAGCTCCACCATTCAGTCTACAGCAGTTTAGCCCCACCATTCAGTCTACAGCAGTTTAGCCCCACCATTCAGTCTACAGCAGTTTAGCTCCACCCATTCAGCTACAGCAGTTTAGCCCCACCATTCAGTCTACAGCAGTTTAGCCCCACCCATTCAGCTACAGCAGTTTAGCTCCACCATTCAGCTACAGCAGTTTAGCTCAATTCAAATCTTAATAGTCATTAATAAACTATTAAACACTGGCTGAGCTGCTGTTTATTAGTCTGTTATTATAACATGATATCAAATCAATCTTAGTGTGAAGACGCCTTAAAGCAGAAACACAGTTCAGTCAGAAACCATCTCTCACTGCTGTCTAACTCGCCTCAGCACAGTGAGGAGAGCAGTAACTGAGCAGAGTCATCACCAACTCCTCAGCACACCCACCTCAAACTCCTGCCTGACTACTCTCCAAACACCACCACACACCTGACTGAAACACCTTTAACCATCCAAACACCACCACACACCTGACTCAAACCCCTTTAACCACCCAAACACCACCACATACCTGACTCAAACCCCTTTAACCACCCAAACACCACCACACACCTGACTCAAACCCCTTTAACCACCCAAACACCACCACATACCTGACTCAAACACCTTTAACCATCAAACACCACCACACACCTGACTGAAACACCTTTAACCATCCAAACACCACCACACACCTGACTCAAACCCCTTTAACCACCCAAACACCACCACACACCTGACTCAAACACCTTTAACCATCCAAACACCACCACACACCTGACTCAAACACCTTTAACCATCCGAACACCACCACACACCTGACTCAAACACCTTTAACCATCCAAACACCACACACCTGACTCAAACACCTTTAACCATCCAAACACCACCACACACCTGACTCAAACACCTTTAACCATCCAACCACCACACACCTGACTGAAACCCCTTTAACCATCCAAACACCACCACACACCTGACTCAAACACCTTTAACCATCCAAACACCACCACACACCTGACTCAAACACCTTTAACCATCCAAATACCACCACACACCTGACTCAAACCCCTTTAACCATCCAAACACCACCACACACACCTGACTGACACACCTTTAACCATCCAAACACCACCACACACCTGAATGAAACACCGTTAACCATCCAAACACCACCACACACCGGAATGAAACACCATTAACATCCAAACACCACCACACACCTGACTCAAACACCTTTAACCATTCAAACACCACCACACACCTGACTCAAACACCTTTAACCATCCAAACACCACCACATACCTGACTCAAACCCCTCTAACCATCCAAATACCACCGCACACACCTGACTGACATATCTTTAACCATCCAAACACCACCACACCTGAATGAAACACCTTTAACCATCCAAACACCACCACACACCTGAATCAAACACCTTTGACCATCCAAATACCACCACACACCTGACTGAAACACCTTTAACCATCCGAACACCACCACACACCTGACTCAAACACCTTTAACCATCCAAACACCACTACACACCTGACTCAAATACCTTTAACCATCCAAACACTACCACACACCTGAAACAAACACCTTTAACCATCCAAACACCACCACACACCTGAATCAAACACCGTTAACCATCCAAACACCACCACACACCGGAATGAAACACCATTAACATCCAAACACCACCACACACCTGACTCAAACACCTTTAACCATTCAAACACCACCACACACCTGACTCAAACACCTTTAACCATCCAAACACCACCACATACCTGACTCAAACCCCTCTAACCATCCAAATACCACCGCACACACCTGACTGACATATCTTTAACCATCCAAACACCACCACACCTGAATCAAACACCTTTGACCATCCAAATACCACCACACACCTGACTGAAACACCTTTAACCATCCAAACACCACCACACACCTGACTCAAACACCTTTAACCATCCAAACACCACTACACACCTGACTCAAATATCTTTAACCATCCAAACACCACTGTACACTACCCAAACATTATTTCCTAGGAATCAGTGGAGGCCGGTCAGTTAGTACAGCCCTGAATCAGAACAAACAGGGTGGGGCAGCACTCAGTCATTATGATAACTGCTGGAACAAACTCCCAGATGAGGTCAGATTTGCTCTGAGTGCCGCCATCAAGTCCAGTTTACAGATGTTCTTGTTTTCTTGTGCCTTTGTTCAGTACTGCACTTGTTTTTAATGTTTTTATTTTCTTATTTTTATTTTTTTATCTTATTTTATACTATTTGTTTTTTTTTATCATTACCCTTTAATTTTATATTTCATTTTATATTTTTAAGCCAGAAGCTTTATTATTAAATAATAAGCCATAAGTTTTATTATTAAATATTTGGTTTTTTTAGTTTTTCACTATTAAGCACTTTGTCTTTATTTTTTTCTTTTTGATGTTCCTTTTGTTTTTATTTATTTTATTTGTTTAAAGTACTGACTTGCCTTTGTGTATGAAACGTGCTGTATAAATATTTATGTGCTGTATTCATTATTATTCTAAAACTAGAATTTAACAGTGAAAATGATTAAACTGAGCCCTGAAAGAGGAGCAGATGAGAATTTTCTATCTGAACGTTTTTGTTTATGATGGGTCCATTTCAGTGATAAAATCACACCAAACCATCCGATAACTAAACGGCTCCATTAGTGCAGCCTCACCACACACACATTAACCTGCATTAGTAACCACACTTCCTGTTAGCGCCTGTATTAGCACTCAGCGTCTAAAGCCTCGCGTCCCACACGACTGATATTTATATCATCGTATTTTACACTGTACACACAATAACCATATAATATCACACTACATTCATAATAATCATAACAACAATGATTAAACTGATAAATCTAATATAAAATAGAATAGAGCTATTATTTCATCACTGTCTAAAGAAGAACATTCATCTCCATTTCTGTCATTTTTTTCTTTTTTCTACATAATTTGAGCTCAGCAGCTCTGTGTAAACCTCTGTGTAAACCTCTGTGTAAACCTCTGTGTAACCCTCTGTGTAAACCTCTGTGTAAACCTCTGTGTAAACCTCTGTGTAACCCTCTGTCTAAACCTCTGTGTAAACCTCTGTGTAAACCTCTGTGTAAACCCTCTGTGTAAACCTGTCTAAACCTCTGTGTAAACCTCTGTGTAAACCTGTGTAACCCTCTGTCTAAACCTCTGTGTAACCCTCTGTCTAAACCTCTGTGTAAACCTCTGTCTAAACCTCTGTGTAAACCTCTGTGTAAACCTCTGTCTAAACCTCTGTGTAAACCTCTGTCTAAACCTCTGTGTAAACCTCTGTGTAAACCCTCTGTGTAAACCTGTCTAAACCTCTGTGTAAACCTCTGTGTAAACCTGTGTAACCCTCTGTCTAAACCTCTGTGTAAACCTCTGTGTAACCCTCTGTCTAAACCTCTGTGTAAACCTGTGTAAACCTCTGTCTAAACCTCTGTGTAAACCTCTGTGTACACCTCTGTGTACACCTCTGTGTAAACCTCTGTCTAAACCTCTGTGTAAACCTCTGTGTAAACCTCTGTCTAAACCTCTGTGTAAACCTGTCTAAACATCTGTGTAAACCTCTGTGTAAACCTCTGTGTAAACCTGTCTAAACCTCTGTGTAAACCTCTGTGTAACCCTCTGTCTAAACCTCTGTGTAAACCTCTGTGTAAACCCTCTGTGTAAACCTCTGTGTAAACCTCTGTGTAAACCTCTGTGTAAACCTCTGTCTAAACCCTCTGTGTAAACCTCTGTGTAAACTGTGTAAACCTGTCTAAACCTCTGTGTAACCCTCTGTCTAAACCTCTGTGTAAACCTCTGTCTAAACCTCTGTGTAAACCTGTCTAAACATCTGTGTAAACCTCTGTGTAAACCTGTCTAAACCTCTGTGTAAACCTCTGTGTAAACCTGTCTAAACCTCTGTGTAAACCTGTCTAAACCTCTGTGTAAACCTCTGTGTAAACCTCTGTGTAAACCTGTCTAAACCTCTGTGTAAACCTGTCTAAACCTCTGTGTAAACGTCTGTGTAAACCTCTGTGTAAACCTCTGTGTAAACCTCTGTGTAAACCTGTGTAAACCTCTGTGTAAACCTGTCTAAACCTCTGTGTAAACCTCTGTGTAAACCTGTCTAAACCTCTGTGTAAACCTGTCTAAACCTCTGTGTAAACCTCTGTGTAAACCTGTCTAAACCTCTGTGTAAACCTGTCTAAACCTCTGTGTAAACCTGTCTAAACCTCTATGTAAACGTCTGTGTAAACCTCTGTGTAAACCTCTGTGTAAACCTCTGTGTAAACCTGTCTAAACCTCTGTGTAAACCTGTCTAAACCTCTGTGTAAACGTCTGTGTAAACCTCTGTGTAAACCCTCTCCTGTAAACTTACCATTTTGGAGATGCTTTGAACAGCATCAATTTAAAATAATAATAACCTTTATTTATACAGCACCTTTCATACATCGAGATGCAGCTCAAAGTGCTTTACATAAAACGTAAGAAGAAGACAAGTTTCAGAAAATAAAAACATACAGCAAAAAAACGTTATAAATAAAAATAAAAATAGTCCCATAAAATTATGAAATAGATGATAAAATAAATGATTAAGTAAATATAATAACATTACACAAAATAATATAAAACTAGAGAAGAGCTATGAAGCTATGAAGAGCTATCATTTACTATGAATATGTCTTTAAATAAAACTGTAATAAAACAGTTTCTACTAAACTCACTTTAAGTATGATAAATATGTATAGGTCAATAATGCTTTGACGACCACCTGAAAGCTCCAGCTGCTACACAGTGTAAACACTTTATGATAAACGAATCAATAGAAACGCTCCTAAATGATTCAATCATTAATTAACACACTTTAAAGGTGACTCTCTTCCTTCTCCAGTAAAGTTCTGAAGATTTGAGGCTTTGATACAACAGCAGTGCAGACAGACGGGGGGTTCATTCACTCTCATTACATCAATGATTCAATGACTGAACGACTCAGTGATTCAGTGAATGAGTGATTTAATGAGTGATTCAGTGATTAGATTGATATAATAAGTGATTCAGTGAATGAGTGATTTAATGAGTGATTCAGTGATTAGATTGATATAATAATTGATTCAGTGAATGAGTGATTTAATGAGTGATTCAGTGATTTGAGTGGTATAATAAGTGATTCAGTGAATAAATTAAAAAGATGATTCTATAAATGATTCAGTGAACAATTCTGTGAATGAGTAATTCAGTAAATTAATGGCTCAGTGGGTGATTCAGTGAATGAGTGATTCAATGAATGATTTAGTGAATGAATGACTGAGTGATTATGTGAATGAGTGATTTAATGAGCAATTCAGTGAATGAGTGATTTAATGAGTGATTCATTCAATGAATCATTCTGTGAGTGGTTCAGTGAACGCGTGATTAAAGGAGCCAGTGATTCAGTGTTTAAACTGTGTGTTGTGGTTTTTGTTGAGTTTTCAAGAATCGTTCAATTTAGATCACATTCCGTTTATTCAAATTAAATGATTATTTATTCAAAAATGTTTGATTTGTCCTGGGGGCGGGGCTACGTGTGATTACGCATTTTTAGGTTTAATC